>NC_051410.1:5189843-5190493 GCF_015228065.2 Penaeus monodon
CTAGAAGCTATTTATTCCAGCAGAACATTAGGAGGGTCCTATCGCTACAGTTACCACCCATTCATCACCAGGTAACATCTCATGAGTGAAACTTTACAGCAATCCCCGGGAGTTAATTACCAAGTTCCGGCCAGCGTGTGCTGTAAATCGTGTTCGCCGCGATGTAATTACGCCCCAGTCCAACTTGTAAAGGGGAAGCGCAGTCAGGAGTTTGCAATGGTTCAACTTGCAGCGGTGGTCTACCGGCGAGCGAGCGAGAAGGCGGCCTGGCCTGGAGGCGCTCGCGAAAGCAGATTTGACAGGCCATTCCTGGGAAATTCAAGAAATATGTCAGTTCGGCGTTTATCGGCTCATGCACTGACCTTTGTTGACCTGGTCTGAAGAAAGGGTAATCTCTGTATATGACAGCATGTGAATATTGAGTGGAACTTCCTGCACATGATCTATGTTGTATGTGTGACTTATGTCTACACTTATGCCGTATGTGTAGGTGTGTGTCGGGGTACTCATTATAGTCAATTCTACACATATATGTGTCAAAAGGTAAAAATTGTTAAGTCCAGAATGATCACAACTTCAGTTATATATAAATTACCACTTGTTATAGAATTTTATCAACATACTATACATTTACTCTTACGTAAACGAAG
>NC_051410.1:5190544-5190765 GCF_015228065.2 Penaeus monodon
TGGAGGAGATTCCAATAGCCATATATATTTCTAGAAGCTATGTCATTCCATTTTTAATAATCGGTGTAATAGAATGTTGAGAGGGAATATGGTTCATGTATAACAGGATATTATTGTTAAAAGGACTGTCCCATTCAGAAAACAACTGAAACTTCGATATACATTTTTATGTTGTGAATCATACATTGTAGAAATGCTCATTGCTATTGTATTAGTATTAT
>NC_051410.1:5192280-5192446 GCF_015228065.2 Penaeus monodon
CATATAATCAGGGTTGTGGATTGTTGTTGCTGTCACCACATAACTTCAGGACATTTTTATTATTCGTTTTATGTGATAATCCTGATCAAGCAATTTGTCTGGTGATTATTATACGTAACAGGATTAACCAGTAAAAGGCAATCTTTGCAAGTCAGTTTCAGTGTAG
>NC_051410.1:5192490-5193133 GCF_015228065.2 Penaeus monodon
GCGGGAAGCTTGAGCTGGATATAATATATATAAACCTTAGTATAAATATATGATTTAGATAAAATGTCTAAGACCATCTCTGAAAGCCATATCGTAAGTTTTCCTTATGTGGGTTAATGAAATAATTTTTCTAGGCTGGGGGAAAACCACATAAAATCCAATTAGGGAAGATTAAAATCAAGAGAGGGCAGAGTAGTATATATTTAGATGGCGTCCAATCGCTCTTTGTTTCCCTAAAGGAGAGAGGAATATTCTCACTCTCACGGTGTTTGTCCATGCTATATAATCTGTTAATTCCTCTTACGTTTTTACCTTCACTGAGGCTTTACGAATTCCCACGCCTTTTCTCTAGCTGCTCGTGCTCACTCCCAAGGTCTCAATAGACATTGCGTATTTAGACCTTGCCCTGATCTACATTCTGAACAAACACTGTCACAATAATAAAATCCATGGTCCACTATGTAACCGCTGGGACAAAGCCTTAAATGGCATTTGATAAATCTGTATTATCTGAAATACTCATGGGATTACCGAAAATTGCCTGTTTTTTATTACTTTTCTATTTGTATTTGCAATTAGCTTGACTACGCCCCTGCTCAGCCTCCAACGGAGACCGTACTAGGTCTCTAGTGTGCTGTCACTT
>NC_051410.1:5193774-5194276 GCF_015228065.2 Penaeus monodon
TATATGTTTTCACAGGTCTTCAATTTTCGGGAATTGTGTGCAATATGAATTCACTAATACTAAATCACTGAACACTTTCCACTTTCTTTTCCATCAAATTCAAGGTATTAAATGTCACTGAAAGCAACGTATTATGATTCAACCTTTGCATGTATTATCTACGCATGTATAGAACAGCTTTTTTTTATATACAGAAAAGCCATGCATATACATACACATTAATAATAACTATAAGAATCGTCACCAGGCGATAGTATATTGCCCTTTCAATAACTGAAGAAGATCATTGATTCTTCCACGTTAGTTTGTTCATGTTCTACTGGTGAGTAATACCATCAATTTTGTTCAACGAGGGGTTACATCAGCCACTGTGTTCACAAGTTCAATCAATAAGATATGGTATGTTTTATACAATGACTGGATGATACCTAGTCCGCATTTTAACTATACATGGTTATTTGTCTAACGATCGTTTAGATTTGTGTGAGCTCAGTCTATATTA
>NC_051410.1:5194397-5194732 GCF_015228065.2 Penaeus monodon
GCAGACACTCATACGGATGCTGTGATCTGATCCTATATGTTCAGTGAAATTGTGAGTAACCACTTGCGGATTACCTCGTTAAGAAGCTCCACAGATACTGTTCTGAATTCAAGCTCCTATTACCACCACAAAGGCTGCATTGAATACCACTGTAATCAGAGGAGGAATATTGAAGTTATGTCTCGAAGCATGAAGTGTCATGTAATTTTTATCACTCTTAACCTTTAAGTGTATATGTCATTTTTATTGGTGTAGCTGCCGTGGTGAAGGGAGAAATGTTTTTTTTTTTTTCAGTTTATAGATTTCTTCCTCTGTGTGTTTGTCTACCCCCCCCC
>NC_051410.1:5195089-5195367 GCF_015228065.2 Penaeus monodon
ATTCTCTCCCCATGCCCCATACAATATCGAAAACCCTTCCCTATCCCTTATTTCTATAATCCTCATCTGTTCTTTTCTGTCTCCCTCGACATTTAACCTTCCTGCTTCCCACGCCGTTACCAGTGGTCATGCGTTCCTTATTTTATAATTGTCTTTAGGGATATAAATATTCATTACGCCGACTGACGTAAGATCACGGTTTATGATTTAGGAATTCTCGACCCAGCAGGAGATAATCCTTTTATGTGGGAAGATCAATGTCAGCTTACAGGCATACA
>NC_051410.1:5196043-5196614 GCF_015228065.2 Penaeus monodon
GAAAACTTTTACAAAGGAAATGCAAACGTCACAGTAGTGAGCTTTTTTCACAGATCTTCACATTTCGAAAAGAAACATTTTTACAAGTTTCTTTAATCCATAAACTGTTCAAACTGCCGGAAACTTATGTCAAAGAGAAAATAAACGTTGCACCTGATTTTCAGATCACAACTCCGTGTCCATGAAAATCAAACTATTAATATCTGAGTTTATGCTCGATTTGTATTCCAAAAAAATGCATTTTTTCCCCTTGAACTGACTGCCGATTAATTAAGACTTTACCCTTCATGTAGGATCTTGTTTGTTGTATATAATTTGCAGAATATTTTAAAAGAAATAAGTCAATTAAATACACTGATAAACTCAGTGCTGACTTGTTGACAAGTCAACACCTTGAGGGGGAACTGTTCCTGTTGCATATTTTGAGAGATGCAAAATACATTCCGACTAAAACAGCTGTTTGACTTCTATCACAGTGCTTCTTTTTATGTTGCAAATCAAAGGTATAGCTAACTTTCAGTCTAGATCGCATGCAATAGTTTTTTTTTTATAGCAAACTCCTGGCACTGTA
>NC_051410.1:5196804-5197541 GCF_015228065.2 Penaeus monodon
GTACATGAATCACTAATGACCGTGAATTCCCCTTCTATGACTGACCTTCCACTTACATTCCCTGTGGAGCCACATACTCAAAAGGGCCTCCTCCTGCGATGAAAGTGCTATCACCATCTTCAGTGACCGGTGCCTTGAAGGACGCCGGGAAAATCCTCCTTCGTCTCGCTCCTTAGGAGAGGGACTTCGTTACAGGGAAGGAGGAGGAAGGAGTGAGACGAGCTGACGATTGACGAAAATAGGTCCTTTGCCTCGTTTACCATGAATACGTGAAGCGTTTGGCGTGTCGTTGCAAGGGAATATTTGACATTTGAGTGAAGAAGGGAGGACTGCATGACAGTTAGGGGAAGACTGGGCCGTACTTGACTGGAGGAAAATTGCATGACACTCACTCAAGATTGGTCGAAGAAAGAAAGATGGCATGCCATTTGAGCGAAAGAAAGAAGATAAATCCCGCGATTCTAATGTGAAAGAAATACATCCCCTTCGAACTTTGAGCTTTCCTGACTGCCCCAAACCCTTTGCGTGACGTCTCTCCAGAGGAATCGATATCCGTCTCTCTCGCGTCGCAAGGAAGCTCTCGTGCATGTCATTACCGCGGTGCGAGTGGTTATTATCGTAGGATTGCTCGCCGGCTGGAGAGCATCAAGATAAGGAGCAAATATAGGACTCCAGATGAAGAGTGTCATCTGACATGAGGAAGCTGCAAATGCAGTGACTGGAGAGAGAATATTTAC
>NC_051410.1:5198672-5199042 GCF_015228065.2 Penaeus monodon
AACAAATACACAAATATACAAATAAATACGCGAAATAATACGAATTACTCGAAAATACTTTTAATGAACTGAATCGCATAATCCACAGGCACGATTTGTCGAAAACGATATAGAGCCCAACCACTGTGAAAATACCGTAATACTATTGACATTTAACTACTTCAGCAATTAAAACTCCAGGCACAGATGAAACCACTGACACCCACGGCCGAAAATACGCCCATTGGGTACGAGTTGCAGAAACTCGTTGCAACACAGCCGCATTGATGAACTACAGGCCAAAATGCGTTCGTGAAAAGATCATTTCGTTAATTAGTGTCGTTGTTTTCTCTCTCCTCCCTATCCTTCTTTTCGCTTGTAATGAAGAGAC
>NC_051410.1:5199358-5199938 GCF_015228065.2 Penaeus monodon
CGTGTACATATGTATATGTGTGCTAGAAAACGCTATGAGGGAAATGATGCACCCCCCCCCCCAGCCTGAGCTCAGCGCCGGATGCTGCATCCTCGCACAGACGGACAAGCAATTTTCCAAGTGCTTGCTCAGAATCCATTCAATGAAATTAATTACTTTCATTTACGTCTTAGATTTACACGCTAATCTACGAATGCAAGTAAGCGCACTATCATAACTTTGATATCAACAACCTTCTTAACTTTATGGTTTATGAATGTGAATCTATATTTCCAATCTTTTGGCAGACATATGATTTATCTATCGAAGTGCATTTTACAATATTTAAGCAATAATCCTTCGTAGCAGTAAAATAAGCTAAATACAAAGTTTACGAGACTAAGTTAAGGAAAAAAACGGCAGAAGTTAAACTTTCATCTCTTCCAGCGAATCAGCTCACTGCTATTGCTATTAATAATAATTTCAGTGAAAGTAATAACAAAATTAAACTCTACTATCGCAAAACAGTAGAAATTTCACAAAAGCTGTAGATATAAGCCTCTTCCACACTAATACCACTGTTACTGTCATTTGTACCGAT
>NC_051410.1:5199987-5200645 GCF_015228065.2 Penaeus monodon
TTGGTACCGAGCAACACCACTATGAGTACAACCGTTTGTTCACAAGTCAGCTAGCGACATACTTTATACTTCTTACTGTTCACCATTCCCTTTTTGAACATTATAATTATTATTGCCTTCATTCGAATCATGATTCACTGTTTCAAGTGCAGTGCTTATTCGAATACCCTCCCCCTCTCTTCTCATACACATATGTCTTAACCAATGGATGCGTTGAGCTTCTCGCACAAGGAAAGTTTTAAATAAATACCGGTGCTGTTCACCCATCGGCACCTTAATCCACCGAACTATAGCTGACGGAGAATAACTGGCATGTGGAAGCTGTATGAAATTACTAACCGACAACTCATCAGCATAGGATTCCTCGTTTTCTTTTCCCAATTAAGTCATAAATCTAGATAATGATAATGACGACACCTTTCTTCCTATACTACTAATCTTGCCCTTTATACATCCTCCTACAACTCGTTTGACCTCGACCTTTCACGAACTAAGCTTCCGCCCACTGGAAGCTGACGTCGATATGTCGTGACCTCCATCAAATAAATTTTGACCTACCTCCCGAGCAGAGGATCAGGGTCAGCGTCTTGTACACATTCCACAGTAAAATATCATGGCCATTTTTATCTGTCCAATGGAAAGATCGAAAAAGGAGGAA
>NC_051410.1:5202497-5202841 GCF_015228065.2 Penaeus monodon
AACATAAATAAAATATAATAATAATATAATAATATTAGTATTATTATTCCAAAGATATATTGGATATATCATCTAATATTATATCATAATATATGTAGTTGATGCTTAACATGAATAGTAAAATTGAATGGAGTAGAATAAAAAAAATATAAATATAAACTAATCACTAATGGTGAAATTTTAACACAGGAGATATTGAGATATTCAGCAAAGTATAATGAACCAGTTGCCTGTCTCCTTATAACAGATATTAGTTAGCAATGGAACGAAGAGCGAATATAACAAAAAATTTTGACATTTGCAGGAACACAGGGCATTGTGAGATGATTATGCAGATTAAGTTG
>NC_051410.1:5203182-5203307 GCF_015228065.2 Penaeus monodon
CTGTTGTATAATACAATAACAGCTGATTAATTTGCATAGCTTCCCTCCCTGACAAGGATTCGGAACCTCATCCACTGGCCAAGGGTCGTAAAAGCTGCATAATAATTGCCAGTGTGCTCATTGAC
>NC_051410.1:5204097-5204708 GCF_015228065.2 Penaeus monodon
AAAAAAAAAAACATACATATATAACTCATGTAAATAAACATTCCTCCACGTTTTCTCTTATCAGCTGATTCTTTACACAACTAGAGCCTCGTTTATAAACAGAGAGTAAAGGTGACTGGATAGTGAAACATGATGAAGGCCTACAATGGAACAGTCAAATGTAAACTGAAAGGTAGGTATGATTATGACAGTTTGCTGGTACCAGACACGATATCACATTAAATTATTATGATTTCGTTTTCAATTTATGTAGTGCATGGAGTACAAAGTTGAGACAGGTAAATAGTGTCAATCTTTGACTTGGTAAATGTATGGATGGAGCAAGCACAAGACAAATGTTTACGGTAATGATGATAGTGTTAATAAATTTTGTTGATAAGAGCGATGTATTCAATTGGTTCAATGACGATGGGTTCAGTTCAGGGGAATAAACTTTTCTTACAGAAATATTTAAAGGAAAAGGGAAATTTCACCTGAAAAAATAAACAGGCATTATCTCATTCAGTCGTTATCAATCTACTTCTAATCTGTCAAGGAGAATTATAATTCCAAACAAACAAGGTATATAATCGACAAAAAATGATTTGATTCCTAATCATAAATTATCAAAC
>NC_051410.1:5204749-5206439 GCF_015228065.2 Penaeus monodon
TACCGATATGCTGACGATACCTTTGATCGAACGTTCCCCCAACTACTGTTCGGAAGTGATGGATAGTTTGCCTCTTTCTGATGGTTATTTGTGTGTAAACGACTACTACTGGAGGAGTGGTAGGCAATTTACCCGCCGAAAGACGATAATGTAACCCTGGCTAGAAAACCTGCACTCCGTCGCCACACCTCGCTCCGTCAGCAGACCGTTTGGGACAAGAATAACTTCGTAGTATGTATTTTTATAAGTGTTTTTTTTATACATTTTTGTTTTCATTTATTACGTTTTTTTTTGAATTTTTTATTTTTATTTTTTTATTTTTATGGGGTAGGGGTTTGTAAATTGCTTGTCTCTTGCAAAATAAATTTATTAAATTTTATTTCTTCAGATGGCTAATATGATCGTGGCGATCGTCCTTGCGTTGGGTCTGGTATGTAAAACTTTCTAAATTTGTTGAACAAACCTGAATTTCATTTGCCCAACGAAATTTATTGCGAATGCTTATCGATACCCTAAATCGCCAGGTGCTGGGTGCCTCTGCACAATACGAAAGCCACGCCAGAATCCCAGAACCGCGGGTTCCTCTTCCCGTGACGGAGACCGTGACGAGGACGGTAAGAAAGGGGGGCTTCGGGGCTGTATGAATATATATTATAGTTATTCTATATAATTGAAACGTCTTTGTTCTTGCAGGACACGGTGACGCACACGTTCCGCGTGACGACGACGAGCGACATCTGGGTGACGGAGAGCACCTTCGTGGAGCTCCCCGTGACGGTGTTCACGACGGATCGCGACTACGTGCCCGAGGTGCCCAGGACGGTGACCTCGGTGCTCAAGGTCACCACCACACCGGTAAGAGCTTGGTTTGTTGCCATGTATTTAGGATTGGTGGTCTGATATTACCAGCTTGATGTTACTGGGTTTTATCCCTTTAATCGATAAGTGGACGTTTAAACCTTTCGTGCTCCAGGTTTTCGTAAAAACTGCCGAGGAATTCGTTAACCCTTCCCGCACCTTCGTTTCCGTCTACACCAGCTTCGTGACCACCACAGAGACCGTTAAATTCTGGCAGAGCATCTATCACGTCTATACCGACTACCAGGTAACCCTTTGGCCTTTTCATCCTGCTCCCATTAATGACTTCGGGGTTAATTTAATATTGCATTTCACTCCACACGCTATACCACTTTACCTCGAGTAACTGGCTTTCTTAATCTTTTTCTAGATTACCACCATACCAGTCTGGACTACCCAAGAACTTATCCAGCACGTGGTCACCACCACGACCCATTACGTCACTAACTTCGTTACTTCTACGCAAGCGTACTACGGCCATTAGAGGAAAATAAACCATGGTGCATAATCATTAAAGTGGATTCTAATTAGCCTTAACCTATTAAAATTCGACTAAACGACTAAATAAATAAAGTTTGCCCTTGCGGGGAAAAATCGAAGCTCGAAGCTACTTCGACTTGACGTGCTTTTTTACCGTCAAGTGGCATCTGTCAAATTCTCCTAGATCAACCGCCACAATCTTCGTTGCATGCAATAAGCATTAGCGAGTATCTTTGCCCGACATTATGCAATCTTATTTTATTGTGTAAACGGGTGAATCCCTCGGAAGCTTAATGCGGTGCTCCAGTATAACCAGCTACATCACCAAGAAAGGTGTTGAACATGAACATCT
>NC_051410.1:5206457-5206602 GCF_015228065.2 Penaeus monodon
TGGTTATTGAATATAACCACTTTTGTCTTACTGCGTAAAACAAATTTGATTGAATAACCCCCCCCCCCCCTCTTCCATCCCTTGCTTGTTGGGGGTGAGGTAAGGAGACACGGAGACCCAATGTAGTGGATCTCACCCCCCCCCC
>NC_051410.1:5206624-5206718 GCF_015228065.2 Penaeus monodon
CTCTCCCTTTCATCCCTCCTATCAACGTCCTTGGATAGTTTCCGCCAGTGTGACTGACCTTCAACGTCTGGCAGTTTAACCATTGACGATTCTT
>NC_051410.1:5206786-5206950 GCF_015228065.2 Penaeus monodon
TATTTTGAATGCGCCGCTATTACATAGTGACACGGAAGAATTCTTTTCCATTTAAATCCCCCTCCCACCTCCCTATAGCACTACACTGTTTACCACCCCAACTTCGTTCGTCCTAAGACTGCTTCCACCTCTACTCAAAAAGTATTGTTAATCTATTTGGCCCA
>NC_051410.1:5208191-5208634 GCF_015228065.2 Penaeus monodon
TACCTCTTGCTGCAGGCGAGAAAAATCTTCATACTTTACATTCGAAATATTTAACCAGTAATTGCATTCACTCTAACTCCCAACAAGCGTAATTTCATATCGACCTCAACATCCAAAATCTGCGACCCGATAAGATATTTTTTGTATATAATGACAACCAAGAATTGCTTATTATACACACTGCCCAACAACCCTGTTCCCTAAAATCGACTTGCCCCAGCACTGACAGCCGTGAATTTTACACTGGACGAGAGCCTACCACTCCCTTTTGCGAACGAGCAGTTTGATATCCGCTCGAGTTTTGTTTTCGCCTTTGATAATTTAGACGGACGTAGATATATCCATTCATTGTTGCCAGATGTCAGGCTTTGCCTTCATTAGGAAATGAATTTCAGCAAAAGGAAAATACTAGGTCTAATAATTTAGCCTTTGTAATTTAACAT
>NC_051410.1:5209094-5209471 GCF_015228065.2 Penaeus monodon
GGCCTCGTGACACTCGCTAGACGACCGAACCCATTTGCTGCTCTCGACATACCTGGTGATTTTCAATTAATTGGTCTTTTCGTCTCTTTAAAACCTCGTTCTTCTCATATTCACCGTTTTTTAATTAACCATATGACCTTGTTTTTTTATTTATGAAACTCTGAAGGGGTCTTCTTATCTCTTATATTAGTTATAACTTGGAAAAAAATGAGATTGGATTATATAACTATAATAACGGCTATCAAAAGAAAACGAAGAGAGGAAACCTGAGTAAGCTCCAAGGAATTTGACTTCCAAGGCACGTCGAGAAAGATGCGAGAAAGGCGAGCAGAATGCGAAGTGCTAACGAAATCACAAAGATTCGGAGAGAGAGATTA
>NC_051410.1:5209532-5210217 GCF_015228065.2 Penaeus monodon
GGGGGGGGATGAAATACTGAGTGACGAGGTAACAGCAGGGTTTGTGAAGTTTGAGGACTGGTTTGAGCTATGATGGGTTATGATTACTTAAGGGAGAGAGACTGAGGGAGAAAGGGAAGGAGAAAGGTGAACAAGGTTGGAGAGTATACTGGAAAGGGTGGGGGAGGGGACATGGAAGGAGAGGGAAAAGGAAAAGGTGGGGGCTTGGACACTAGGAAAAGGTAGAAAGGGAGGGAGGGAAGGTGGGCAGAAGGGTTAAAGGACAAGGAGAGAGGGAAAGAGAGAAGAGGACAAAGAGGGAGGGGAAGAGGGAGGAGGAGCTGAAAGGGAAAGGTAAATGTGGAGTAGTGATGGAAAGACAGAGGGAAGAGAGAAGAGAGGTAGGAATGGCAAGACGAGATAGGAAAGAGGACAGGGGGAACGGTGAGAGAGGGAGAAAGCGAAAGGGAAAAATGAAAGGTAGAGAGGGAAGGAGAAAGATGAACTGGATGGAAAGAAGAGAAGAGCAAAAGAGGGACAGGAAAGACAGAGAGGGAAACGAGAGAGCGGAAGAGAAAGGCGCACGAGACGAGAGGAAACGAAAGATACGAAGACAAACAGTAACCTACCGAAGATGAACACCCTTAACCTTCCGAACGGAGGCGAAGATGTGTGAAACTACGAATCAATGAGAGTGCAAGAAATG
>NC_051410.1:5210308-5211750 GCF_015228065.2 Penaeus monodon
ATTAGGGGTGGGACTGAAAATATGACATCACAGCCGAGAAAACGGGGAAAATACTTGATCGAGTAATATGCCCGCTTGTGACGTCACTTGTATTCGGCAACCATGACCTCGTGTGGTCAAGCCTCGAGCCCTCGAGTCCATACAGCTTTTATGTAATCTCGAGTTTACTTTATATGCGAAAACTCTTTATGCCCATCAATTTGTCTTAACTTGATGAATCTTTAGATATATACTTTAACTAAAATTGAGGCAGTAGATTAGACTATTTTATGGGTAATTTGCACTATACTTTCGCGAATTGAGGAGTGTTCAGGTCTTGTACAGTACATGACGTTCTAGTCTTGAGAATATCGGAAAAGAAAGCCATGGAGTGAAAAATATTCCTTATAACTTTATTTAATAACGATATCTCCCTCCTACGAAAACGGTATTGTAGACTGTACGGTAGTCTGTCACCGTATGCGTGTTTGTCCTGATGGAAGTTCTCACCACTTCCGCGGAGAAGGCAAGTCTGGAAGAGTATTTTTTAAATATGAATTAGGGAGTATGAAGCCTAGACAAAGATTACCATCTCAAAAAAATGTACACCATTTTTTCAGGTTTGATAGCCACGTTTGACAAAAATTGAGCTCATGTATTTACGTCTGCCTAGCTGTCATGGTGTAGGTCGACTGCATGATGTGATAGCAGGTGTGCGTGATGGTGTAGAACTCGACCAAGACGTCGGTCACGATTCTGTAGTTGGACACTGTATCAACGACGGTTATTGTCAAGGGTTTTTCCACCAATCTAGTCTGGATGGCCACGTCATCATTCACGGAAGTTCGCACAACCTGATAAAATAGTAAAAAAAAAGGTAAAAGAGGAAATTAAAAATGTGGTATTTAGGAGAGAGTCTATAGAGATCACACCAGCATGTTCGGTATTCGTTCCCACGGCAGAGTAATAGACTTACGACTTGTCTGGGGAGTGTGGATGTCCAGAGAGCGTAGTCGGTGATGGTAACGGGAACAATGTTGAATGCTCGATCCGTGAGAACGACGGAACGATCGACAGTGGTGGTTTCAGTGACCGTGATCGCGCCCTGTCTCGGTCCGGAGGCAGCGTTCAGATTGTCAATTGGTGCGATAGCTGGGGGCGGTGGAGCGTAGCCAAGTACCTGAGAAAAAGGTCGATTGTTAGCCTTTATTTAGCAATGATACTATTATTTTACTTATTATTTTTTTTTTACTTCAAGGGGGACGAGTGAGTAATTGTATCAATACCTTTGGGGTACATGTACTGAGGGAGACCACCAGGAAAAATAAAGCTCCAGCCTGCATCTAGAAATTAGAAAACATTTAGACAAACCAGGATTTCAAGACAATATATATATATTTTTTTAATTGGACGTGGTATGATTTATATAACTTCCATTCTAACGCCATATTAAAAAACTCAGT
>NC_051410.1:5211801-5212206 GCF_015228065.2 Penaeus monodon
TCATCTCCATTATCATTGATCCATTCCGACCAATACTGCATAGACTTCTAAAACTACGACGCAAGTGCTTACCTTGGGCTACTTCCGTCTGTCCTCTCCCAACATAAACAGGCCACGCACAGGCTACAGCGTTTCTGGAGGCCAACCACAACACTTTGAGGACAACGTGCGTCGGTCAAGTCTTGAATATCCTGTTAACGATCTTGAAATATGTCGTTAGTGGAAGGTTGACTATGTAAAGAACCAATAAAGGTTATTCGATGATAGTTTAACATAATGATACCCTTTGCACTTCTTATAGGCTGTCTATTTTCCTAATAAGAATAATGTTGTGGTAGTGCTACGCAATTCAGTGATTACTTGCTTTAAGTAATCTTCCACCGTCTTCCTCTCTTGCCCCCCCCC
>NC_051410.1:5212415-5213599 GCF_015228065.2 Penaeus monodon
AGGTGACATATAACATTGCACTCTGAGTAAGTACTCACCAGATTATAATAGTCATAGTTCATAATTCAATGGCATATTATGACAGACTGCTACAGAGCAGTTAAGGTTTAGAAGTTTTGATGATAACTTTGTGCTAGATAATAATGTTATTCAATTAGCCAAGGGTAGTAGGAAAGAG
This sequence comes from Penaeus monodon, assembly GCF_015228065.2. NCBI lineage: Eukaryota > Metazoa > Arthropoda > Malacostraca > Decapoda > Penaeidae > Penaeus > Penaeus monodon. The sequence continues at coordinate 5,212,594 of NC_051410.1, forward strand.
AGAGTTCCAAAGGGGCGAAGGAATGCAAAAATGAATATGTATGATTCACATGTAAACATCAGAAAGATCATAGGCAACCCTACACAGCCGTGACACGATTCCTCCTAAAAACATCGAAAGAAAAGAAGGTATCATTTGTGTTTACTCCCAAAATATGTGAAATTGGCAGCTAAAAGGATTTAGTCTTTAACATTAGGAATGCAAAGTATATATATATTTTGGAGTTTTAATTCACACACGAGAATTGCACATACAAGACAAGGAATTCAGAAGAAAAGTTACATTAGGCTTTTGAACATATTTCCATAAGGTTCATTTGCTAACATGTATCATCGGAAAATATTACTTTAGGGACAGACATGGGCATATTCTCTTTGTTTTACCTTCTTCCTCTTCTATTTCCTTGTTCTACGTCATCGTTCTTGCATCTTCTCCCACTTCCTATTTTTAAATTCTTTCTCTTCCTTCGTCTTACCACTTCCTGTGTGTCCTTGTTTTCCGTCCTCGCTCGTTTGCATTCTCCCTTCTCCCTCTTTCTTGCTAATCTTCCATTTTCCTACTTTGCTTCCATCTCTCTTGCATCTCCTTCCTTTTCCGACATTCTTTCAATTCTCCTCTTTCGTTCCCCTGCTTTGCATCCTCGTCTCTTGTATTAACTTCTTCCTTTTTCTCCCTTCTCTTCCACTTCCTTACTTTGCTTCCACCTCTCTTCAGTTCCCGCACTTCCCCCGTCTTTCTTTCATTTCCTCCTCCCTTCCATTCCCCTTGCTTTGCGTCCTCGCATTCTTTTGCATTCCCCCCCAGCTTTCTCGTCCTTCTCTGTGCCCTCGCTTTCTAACCTGATTTCCAATTACTGCCTTTGCTGTCCTAGCGCCGACACTTCCATCTCGCTGAGGCTCAAGCCATGTATTCTGGCCGTCTCCTCTCACCCACTCCCTCGTGTATTATTAAAAACAATTAAAGGATATTTTGTAAGAAAAAAAAAGCACTTATTTACTCGGTTCTG
>NC_051410.1:5213660-5213797 GCF_015228065.2 Penaeus monodon
CCGGTTCTATTTCCTTACATATGTTGATATAAACGTAAGTAAGTCATGCGCTTCGTGGTCATTTTTTGTTGTTGTTGTGAGGGTAGTTTGGGTAGAGGAAACCCGAGTAAGAAACAGTCCCTGACGTCCTTTTTTTC
>NC_051410.1:5214386-5214665 GCF_015228065.2 Penaeus monodon
ACTTTTCATCCATCTATTCCCCCCTAACCCTTCGTACGCAGTTGCCCCCCTCCCACCGTTCCCCGAGACATCGTCCGATTTCATGCCACCTTGCCTTCCCGTCCAAAACCAGCCTTACTTCACAAACCCTTACCCCCACGGGGGCCAGCGCTTTCCGTCTCCCTTTCCCAGAAAGGTAAATCCCCCTCTTTTTTTTTCCCCCCCCGGGCCCTGTGCCCTTTCGTTAGCCCCCGCGTTAACCCTTTCCCCCTACCCCTCTCACGTCCCCTGGAAGTCAGA
>NC_051410.1:5214684-5214921 GCF_015228065.2 Penaeus monodon
TGGCGGAACTCGCTTCCGGGCTTCCATTGGGGGTATTTTTTGCGCCCTTCTCTCCTCCCTAAATTTTATCTCAGGCTTTTCGTTTTTCCCCCTTTCTGTCGACAGGTCTCCCGCCATCTTTCGTCTCGTTTGCTTCCCCCCTTTTGTCCCTCCCCCTTTCCCCCTTTTCGACTTTAAATCGACGTTTCTCACTTCTTGGGTTTTCTCTGCCATTGTTATAGATGGTCTTACTTTCTT
>NC_051410.1:5215198-5215542 GCF_015228065.2 Penaeus monodon
CCTATTTCTCTCCACTTTCTCTATCCTCACTTTTCTGTTTCCCTCCCCTTTCTCCTTCCTTCTCCCTCTCCATAATAATTTTTTTTCATATTATATTATAAAATATTATAATATATGATATATAAAATTAATATAACATTTTATATATATATATTATATATAATTTATATATATTAATATATAAATCTAAATATTATAATAAAATATATTATATATATTATTTTTATTTTATTTTTATATATATAATATTATTTTTTTTTATTTTTATATAATATTAAAAAATATAATTTTAAATATTTATTATATAAAATTTTAAAATAATAAAGGGGGGGGAGAGGGGGGGA
>NC_051410.1:5215577-5215828 GCF_015228065.2 Penaeus monodon
AATAATAAATAATTAATTTAAATATAGATTATATATTTTATATAAAAAATATAATAAAATATATAATATTATATATATTTAATTCATATAAAATATTTTATTTTATAAATTTAAAATTATATATTTAAAATAGTATTATATATATAAATATATTTTATAAATATTATATTTATATGTTATTATATATATATAAAATTATTTATAAAATTTTGTTTTTTTATATATTTTATATATGAATAAAATTATTAATT
>NC_051410.1:5216191-5216399 GCF_015228065.2 Penaeus monodon
GGGGAAGGAAAAAATTTAAAAGGGGGGGTGCCTTTAGAAAAAGGGGGGAAAAAATTTTAAGGGGAAAAAAAAAATCCCAAAAAAAAAAATTTTAAAGGGAAAGGGGGGGGGGGTTTTTTTTTGGGATAAAAAAAATTTTAACCTTTAAAAAATTTAAAAGGGGCTTTAAACAAAAAATTTTTTTTGGGGGGGGGGGGGGAAAAATTTT
>NC_051410.1:5216755-5217322 GCF_015228065.2 Penaeus monodon
AAAAAAAAAAAAGAAGTAAGACCATCTATAACAATGGCAGAGAAACCCAAGAAGTGAGAAAACATCTTTTTAAAAGATACGAAAAGGGGAAGAGGATGGAGAAGGGGGAAGCAAACGAGATGAAAGATGGCAGGGAGACGCGGCAACCCCAAAAGGGGGGAAACGAAGAACCCTGAAAAATTGAGGGAGGGAAAAGGACCAAAAGATAGCCCCGAAGGGAAGCCAGGAGCGATTTCCCGGCCCAAGGAGGAGGGGGGGGGGGGGGGTTGACTTCCAGGCACGTCGAGAGGGTGAGGGGAAGGGGGTTTGAACGCGTGGTGCTAAAAAAAGGGCACAGGGTCCCCGGGGAAAAAAAAAAAGGGGGTTCACCTGTTCTGGAAGGGAGGGGGGGACGGAACGCGGGGCCCAAGTGGCAGGTAAGGGGTTTTGAATCAAGGACTGGTTTCGGACGAGGGAAGGGGAGGGGGCATGAAAAGGGCGTTTTCGGGAAAAAATGGCTGGGGATCGGGAAAATCTCGTCGAGAGGGTTAGGGGGGAGATTTTTTTTTTAAAAAATAAAAGGGGGGG
>NC_051410.1:5217978-5218413 GCF_015228065.2 Penaeus monodon
CGTCAGGGACTGTTTCTTACTCGGGTTTCCTCTACCCAACTACCCTCAAAACAACAACAAAAAAATGACCACGAAGCGCATGACTTACTTACGTTTATATCAACATATGTAAGGAAATAGAACCGGATAAATTATTAAGTAAACAGAACCGAGTAAATCAGTAAACAGAACCGAGTAAATAAGTAAACAGAACCGAGTAAATCAGGGTGCTTTTTTTTTTCTTACAAAATATCCTTTTAAATTTGTTTTTAATAATAACGAGGGAGTGGGTGAGAGGAGACGGCCAGAATACATGGCTTGAGCCTCAGCGAGATGGAATTTGTCGGCGCTAGGACAGCAAAGGCAGTAATTGGAAATCAGGTTAGAAAGCGAGGGCACAGAGAAGGACGAGAAAGCTGGGGGGGAATGCAAAAGAATGCGAGGACGCAAAGCAAG
>NC_051410.1:5218510-5219352 GCF_015228065.2 Penaeus monodon
AAAGGAAGAAGAAAATACAAGAGACGAGGATGCAAAGCAGGGGAACGAAAGAGGAGAATTGAAAGAATGTCGGAAAGGAAGGAGATGCAAGAGAGATGGAAGCAAGTAGGAAAATGGAAGATTAGCAAGAAAGGGGGAGAAGGGAGAATGCAAACGAGCGAGGACGGAAAACAAGGGACACACAGGAAGTGGAAAGACGAAGGAAGAGAAAGAATTTAAAAATAGGAAGTGGGAGAAGATGCAAGAACGATGACGTAGAACAAGGAAATAGAAGAGGAAAAAGGTAAAACAAAGAGAATATGCCCATGTCTGTCCCTAAAGTAATATTTTCCGATGATACATGTTAGCAAATGAACCTTATGGAAATATGTTTTAAAAGCCTAATGTAACTTTTCTTCTGAATTCCTTGTCTTGTATGTGCAATTCTCGTGTGTGAATTAAAACTCCAAAATTATATATACTTTGCATTCCTAATGTTAAAGACTAAATCCTTTTAGCTGCCAATTTCCATATTTTGGGAGTAAACACAAATGATACCTTCTTTCTTTCGATGTTTTTAGGAGGAAACGTGTCACGGCTGTTTTAGGGTTGCCTATGATCTTTTGATGTTTACATGTGAATCATACATATTCATTTTTGCATTCCTTCGCCCCTTTGGGAACTTCTCTTTCCTACTACCCTTGGCTAATTGAAAACATTATTATCTAGCACAAAGTTATCATCAAAACTTCTAAACCTTAACTGCTCTGTAGCAGTCTGTCATAATATGCCATTGAATTATGAACTATGACTATTATAATCTGGTGAGTACTTACTCAGAGTGCAATGGTTTTATGTCACCT
>NC_051410.1:5219662-5220272 GCF_015228065.2 Penaeus monodon
AGTTTATTTAAAGCAAGTAATCACTGAATTGCGTAGCACTACCAAAACATTTTTTCTATTGGGAAAAAACAGCCATAAGAAGGCAAAGGGTATCATTTGTTAAACTATCATCGAAAACCTTTTTGGGTTTTTTACATATCAACCTTCCACAACGAATTTTTCAAGATCGTTAACAGGATTTTTCAAGATTGACCGACGAAACGTTGTCCTCAAAGTTTTTGGGTTGGCCCCCAAAAACGCTGTACCCTGTGCGGGGCCGGTTTATGTTGGGAGGGACAGAGGGAAAGTAGCCAAAGGTAAGCATTCGTCGAGTTTTAAAAGCATGCAGTTTTGGTGGGAATGGATCAATGATAAAATGATTTTGTTTTTTTTTATCATTATTTAACTTTTTATTCATTTTTTTTTTACTGAGTTTTTTATAAATTTGGGGTTAGAATGGAAGTTTTATAAAATACCCCGTCCCAAATTTAAAAAAAAATTATATAGTTTGAAAACCTGGTTTTTCTAAAAGTTTTCTAATTTCTAGAGCAGGGTGAGCTTTATTTTTTTCCCGGTGGTCTCCCCCATACTGCCCCAAAAGGGATTTTACATTACTCACTGTCCCCGAAGT
>NC_051410.1:5220302-5221454 GCF_015228065.2 Penaeus monodon
TAGTATCATTGCAAAAAAAGGTAACAATCGCCTTTTTTCAGGACTTGGGGTACGCTCCACCCCCCCAGCTATCCCCAAATTGACAATTGCGCTGCCTCCGGAACCAGACAGGGCGCGATACGGTCACTGAAACCACCATGTCGATCGTTCCGTCGTTCTCACGGATCGAGCATTCAACATTGTTCCCGTTACCATCACCGACTACGCTCTCTGGACATCCACACTCCCCAGAAAAGTCGTAAGTCTATTACTCTGCCGTGGGAACGAATCCCGAACATGGGGTTTGTGTTTCTCTATAGCCCTCTCTCCTAAATACCACATTTTTAATTTCCTCTTTTACCTTTTTTTTTACTATTTTATCAGGTTGTGCGAACTTCCGTGAATGAGACGTGGCCATCCAGACTAGATTGGTGGAAAAACCCCTTGACAATAACCGTCGTTGATACAGTGTCCAACTACAGAATCGTGACCGACGTCTTGGTCGAGTTCTACACCATCACGCCACACCTGCTATCACATCATGCAGTCGACCTACACCATGACAGCTAGGCAGACGTAAATACATGAGCTCAATTTTTGTCAACGTGCTATCAAAACCTAAAAAAAATGGTGTACATTTTTTGAGATGGTAATCTTTGTCTAGGCTTCATACTCCTAATTCATATTTAAAAAATACTCTTCCAGACTTGCCTTCTCCGCGGAAGTGGTGAGAACTTCCATCAGGACAAACACGCATACGGTGACAGTACCGTACAGTCTACAATACCGTTTTCGTAGGGGGGAGATACGTATTAAATAAATTTAAAAAGGGAATTTTTTTAATCCAGGGTTCTTTTCGATTTTCTCAAGACTAACGTCAGTACTGTACAAGCCCTGAACCTCCTCAATTCGCAAAAAGTATAGTGCAAATTCCCCATAAAATGTCAAATCTACTCCCCTAAATTTTATTTAAAGATATATCTAAAGTTTCATCAATTAAGAAAAATTTGATGGCTAAAGTTTTTTGCATATAAAGAAACTCGAGATTACATAAAAGTGTATGGACCGGGGGGCTCGGGGTTTCCCAAACCCCGAGGTCTGGTTCCCGAAAAAAGTAAAGTCACAAGCGGGCTATACCGATCAAGTATTTTCCCCCTTTTTCCGGCTTGTTGT
>NC_051410.1:5221676-5221989 GCF_015228065.2 Penaeus monodon
CGCTATATTTTGAATACGCCCCCTAAAGACCCCCGGATTTTTTAAGCGGGCGAAATTTTTAAAAGTAAATACATTTTACAGGTGTCCTTCGATCATACCCATATCCAAGGTTAAAGAAAAAATGCCGTTTTTTTGAGATGCCTTTAAAAAAAAAAATTAAATGAATTTAAAGATTTTTATTGTCCATTATATACTACATATTCCCCTTCCACCAAGAAGTTGGGAAGGGGAGAGCAAGAGACAGGGGAAGAAATCAAGAGGCGAAAACCAGAATGGAAGCAGACGGAAAGTTAATAAAAACGATAGTGTAATA
>NC_051410.1:5222207-5222293 GCF_015228065.2 Penaeus monodon
ATACTGCATAGCAACTACTTACACCCCCCCCCCCCCAGTCCGTTGCTCGTTGTTGCCGTCAGACTTGCAGGGATCACCCCTGCCAT
>NC_051410.1:5222387-5222517 GCF_015228065.2 Penaeus monodon
AACTTTACCATAAGCGTTTAAAACCCCGATGGGGCAATCTTTTGTTTTGAATGAACCCAATTGGAAACTACAAAAAAGTTTTCCCTTTCTGAACCAAAAAAAACTTTGCTTTGTCCCACCAAGCGCCAAC
>NC_051410.1:5222559-5222666 GCF_015228065.2 Penaeus monodon
CAATAAATAAATAAATACATCAGAATATGTAGCTAGGCCTGCTAAATAAAGAAGACCGTATATATGGTCTTGACTATTCAGTATGAAGGACCTATCAGAGCAAGCAG
>NC_051410.1:5223188-5223737 GCF_015228065.2 Penaeus monodon
GTACGAAGCTTGCCTGACCCTCACCAGCCATGCTTCCCGAGGACATCGTCGATTTCATGCCACCTTGCCTTCCCTCGTCGGAACCGTCCTCAGACGTAACAACCCATTACCTGCCCACTGGGCCAGCGCGTTCGCGTCCCCTCCGCTCCCAGAAAACAGGTGGATTCGCCCTCTTTTTTTTTCCCGGCGACCCGTGCCCTTTCGTTAGCACCACGCGTTCCAACCCGCTTTCAACCGCAGCCCTCTCGACGGCGCCCGGAAGTCAGACCCCCCCCCCCCCCCTCCTCCTTGACGGAACTCGGGCCTGGCGTCCATGCGGGGGCATCTGTTGCGTCTTCTCTCCTCATCAATTTCTAAGCTTGCTTCGTTTCCCCCTTCTGGTGGTCGACACGGTCTCCCTGCCATCTTTCAGCGCGTTGGCTTCCGCCTGCGTCCAGCCTGTCTTCCTTCTTTTCGTATCTGTAACACGACTGGTTTCGCCACGGCCGGGGGGGGGTGCTCGGCCGTGGTATAGATGGGCTTACGGCGGTATATTTGTTGGGCCGCGAT
>NC_051410.1:5224064-5224138 GCF_015228065.2 Penaeus monodon
GCCCGAGGGCGCGGCCACGGCGCGAGCCGCGTCGGGGCGGGTGCCGCCCTGACGCCGGCCGGCGCCCTCTCCAG
>NC_051410.1:5236772-5237025 GCF_015228065.2 Penaeus monodon
ACCTCGAATACCTGTCAACAGGTAATCGAGCTGCCACGTTAAGGCTACCACTCATTACAAACCATAGCCTTTAATTACGACTAATTATCACATCACGACTATTAGTTACTTATTACAGATGCCAATTCCAGCCACTCATCATTGCATCGCAGCAATTAAGTCACTTATACTCCTAACGCATAAGTAATTAGAACCCTAACGACTAATCATTATCAGTCACAGCTGCAATCCTTCCTAATCACTGCATCATGCC
>NC_051410.1:5237947-5238254 GCF_015228065.2 Penaeus monodon
AACAAATTGAAACTCTCGTCTTTGCCCACAGCAGGAACCTCTTGAAATTGCAATGATTGATGACACTAATGCAAAGGAAATTCAATGCACTAACTTCCTCGCCCTTTTCCTCTGCAGACCCGATTTTCAAGCGCAAGGGCGGATCGGTTTTTCCATCACGGACGAGGTTCTTAGTGTTTTCTTCATACTTGTTTTCAAGGGGATGTGTTTTGCTTTTGTCGTTTGATCACGGTTTTCGAGGGAGCAAAAATAATTACAGAAATAGCACCGGAATATCGAAATCCTTGTGTGAATGAATTGTGTGAAC
>NC_051410.1:5238286-5238535 GCF_015228065.2 Penaeus monodon
GCTATTCATAGTGAGAAGAAAAGGCTATAAAGAGATGTGCCATTAACACCGCGATAAACTCAAATTTCACTCTTGCTATATAGTGCATCTGTAGGGTTAATGGGGGGGTTTTTTGTGTATGTTAGCACGGTGAAAGCAGAGTTGCAATCCGCTCGGAGGAGAATAGCTTGAAGCAGGAGGCAAATACAATATTACTTCATCTACTCCCACAGACAGTCGAGGAGACATGCCTAAAGAACGAAAAATAAC
>NC_051410.1:5238810-5239327 GCF_015228065.2 Penaeus monodon
AAAAACTTTTTCCCGCTCTCCCTCTCCTCTTTGAAAGACAAGCGAACCCTTTCTAATGTAAATGAGACCCTTTAAAAACAAACATCTTTCACAAGTTTATCCTTTAGTTATTCCAAAAGTGAGTCGAGAACGGCATGAGTGTTCCCGGATATTCAATCTGTTATGACCCCCTTTGCCTCTAGTGAGACAACGAAAGAAAAAGAGACAAGGGTTCTCACAAGATGCTGGTTTAATTAGTAGACGGGCTATTGGCATTTCTTAAAGTATATCCGTTACGTCTACAATGAGGGTCGTTAGCAAGGGATTCAGCCGTATTTTGCGGTTTATTCATCAGAAGGAAAAGCAACTAAGGACTTTTGGAACATTGAAAATCGCCTTTAGCTTCTTTTCAAGTGAATATTTCTTATTTTCAATCCGTGCTCATCGTTGGGTTTTTTTTCTCCAGAGTCTGAGATACTGAGGGGTCTAGTCAACATATGTGGTTTTAACTTCTTTTGGACATTCATTAAACGGGTCC
>NC_051410.1:5239350-5239612 GCF_015228065.2 Penaeus monodon
GTAAGGAAAAGGGAGGTCAACAGGAAATTTTTACTGAACACAGTATAATTATCAGTAGTTTTGCTAATTAGCTGAGATTCAGTAATAAAATTTTTTAACCCTACACTGTACATTGGCTACAAGGAGAGCTGGAGTTAAGAAACCTATACCCCACATTAAACTTGAGCAGCAATTACATTAATTTTCATCTTGCAAGGAAGTCCAAGAATTAATTACAATCATCTGTACTTTGGTTCTGCAGGTAATTCTTGTTTTCTTTGGG
>NC_051410.1:5239700-5240769 GCF_015228065.2 Penaeus monodon
TACCTGCGTAAATCCTCTTTTTGCCAGCTAGAAAACAGCATATGTCAATTTGTTTCCAGAAGTTTTAATATTTAAATTAAGCGAGCAGATGCAGATGCAAGTCAGTACATTACTTTATCATTCCATCCTACAAGGCCCACATTATACAGGTTTTCATTTACATTTTTGGTCATCCAATGAGGGTTGTTTGTGTAACTGTTACCATTACTCTAGTTTTGAGTATCTAATTTAAAGGCTATGAGGTAAAAAATCCTAAATTGATCTTATTTGTTACAGTACCAATAGGATTAGTGCGATATCTTAAAGCCCAAAAAGTCTTCTTGACCGGATATTATATGAACACCAATGGGAACACATATACCCTTAACTCGACAAAGCTGGGGCTGAGCGATTTGTGACAGCTGTGTGTGATACTGATCCCAACGTTATGGATAAAATTCGATATCCATTTTCACTATATGTCCACGAAAAATTTAAGCTGTTTGGACTGCTTAGGATGTTCATGAATGTTGCTGTTGAATGCTGTTGGGGTGCTTAGGATGTTTGTTTGCTAGCACAAATTCCCCGCCGAGTGACGGAGCGAGACAGGACGGTAGCAGGGTTTGTGTCTAGTGTTGATAATGAGGATAATAGAGGAAAAAGACTGAAAAGCCTTGATGGAAGAGCAGGTCCTTCAATACTCTCCTTTACTTTAACTAGTCGCAGAAAAAAAAAGGGGATGAGAAATGATATTTGCAATGCGATTTCTAGACATAGGATATGAATAACTAAAAATGCAAGATGCGAGACTCTGCTATAACCTTTCCGCCTTCATATTCATGTAGCGTTGCCGTACTGTAGCTCAAACGTTCCGACAGGTATTCAACATGTTTTCGCATAGATTTTTTTTCCTTTTCAACACCCTTTCCTTAACTCAGGATTTTAAATAACATATTAATGGAATCAAAGAGATCTAATGGAGGCACAATTCTAATACATTGCAGTGCATTTGCTTTATTCTTGCAAAGTACAGTACGTTCTTGTGGCGACGAAAGTATTAGCGTGCTGGCAGGATATACACAGCAAAGAG
>NC_051410.1:5241432-5241662 GCF_015228065.2 Penaeus monodon
CTTTAGCAATGTCTCCTCGACTGGCTGTGTGTAGATGAAGTAATATTGTATTTGCATGCCTGCTTCAAGAATATCCTCCGAGCGGATTGGCAACTCTGCTTTCACCGTGCTAACATACACAAAAAACCCCCAGTTAACCCTGACAGATGCACTATATAGCAAGAGTGAAAATTATGATTTATGAGGTGTTAATGGCACATCTCTTTATAGCATTTTCATTCCTCACTATG
>NC_051410.1:5241841-5242036 GCF_015228065.2 Penaeus monodon
TTATATTCCTTCCCCCATTCCTAATTTTTTTTTATTTTTTAAAAAAAAAAACACTTTTTTTTAAACATTAAAACATCGACTTCTAGGGAAAAAACGCTCTTAAAACTTCCAGCTAAAACAAATTATCTATTCTCATATCACATATCATTTTATTATTTCTTTTAGACATCAATTTTTTAATTAGTTCAATAAAAA
>NC_051410.1:5242479-5242724 GCF_015228065.2 Penaeus monodon
AATTACCTAAAGTGGGGGGGGGTTTTTGTTTGTGGGGTTTTTGGGGGTCGGTTTTTTGGTTTTTTTGGGTAGGGTGAAGATATTGGGGGTGGGGTTGGGGGGTTTCTGGTTTTCTTTGGGGGGTGTTTTTGGTGAAATGTGGTGGGGGGAAATAATAAAAATTTATTTTTAATTAAAATGTTAATATTAAAATTAATTTTAAAACTAATTATATTTAATATATAAAAATAAAAAAATTATTATAA
>NC_051410.1:5242757-5242921 GCF_015228065.2 Penaeus monodon
GGGTTAATAATATAATATATAAAAAAAGAATATATAATAATAATAATATATATCTATATAATATATATAATAATAACATATATTAAAATATTAATAAAATTTTAACATAATATATAATATTATATAATATATTTAATATATATAATATATTTTTTTTTTTACAT
>NC_051410.1:5243009-5243414 GCF_015228065.2 Penaeus monodon
TTTTAAAAAATTATATCTTTTTTGGGTTTTTTTTTTTTTTAATTAAAAAATAATATAAAAAAATTTTTAAATAAATAATATATATAATAATAAAACAAAAAATAAAAAAAAATTTTTTTTTTTTTTTTAAAAAGTTTTTTTATAAAAAATAAATTTTATAATAAAAAAAATAAAAAAAAAATAGAATATATATAAATTATATAATTAATAATAATATATTAATATATAAAAAAAAATATATAAAAAAATATATAAATATATAAATATATATAAATATTTTAATAGATATATTATATAAATTAAAATTAATAAATATATATATTATATAATATAATATTTTATTATTATAATATATTATTTTAAAATGTATAATATATAATGTATATTTAATAATATATTAAAATT
>NC_051410.1:5244128-5244382 GCF_015228065.2 Penaeus monodon
GATTCCTCCCTTCCCCACCTCAAAACCTGCAAAAGGAAATCGAGCTGCCACGTAAGGCTCCACTCATTACAAACCATAGCCTTTTTTTACGACTAATTATACATCACGATATTGTTACTTAAAGATGCCAAATTTCCCCCATCATCATTGCATCGCAGCAATTAAACCTTTTATCCCAACGCATAAGTAATTTGAACCCCAACGCTAAACATTTCAGTCACACTGCAATCCTTTCCCAATCATGCATCATCCAT
>NC_051410.1:5244539-5244768 GCF_015228065.2 Penaeus monodon
ATATAGTAATATATAATGAAAAAGTAGTAACCCACTAAAAACTGAGGTAGTGTGAAATTTCCCGTAAAAACATAATAATATGAATAAAATATAATAATAAAATTTAATAACAGTAACAAAATGAGATAATAAAATGTAGAAAATTGATAACAAAAATGATAATTTTTATTTTTTTTTGATTTTTAAAAATAACTTAACAATAATTTGATGACATGAGAGAAATAAATAA
>NC_051410.1:5245051-5245326 GCF_015228065.2 Penaeus monodon
TTAAAATCTCGCTTTGCCACAGCAGGAACCCTTGAAATTGCAATGATTTTGACACTAAAAGCAAAGGAAATTAATCACTAATTCCTCGCCCTTTTTTTGCAGACCCATTTTCAAACCAAGGGCGGATCGGTTTTTCCCTCACGGACGAGGTTTAGTTTTTCTCATACTTTTTTCAGGGGAGTGTTTGCTTTTGTGTTGGGTCACGGTTTTGAGGAGCAAAAAAAAATTCAGAATAGCACCGGAATACGAAATCTTGTGTGAAGAATTTTTGTAAA
>NC_051410.1:5245362-5245596 GCF_015228065.2 Penaeus monodon
GCTATTCATAGTGAGGAATGAAAATGCTATAAAGAGCATGTGCCATTAACACCTCATAAATCATAATTTTCACTCTTGCTATATAGTGCATCTGTCAGGGTTAACTGGGGGTGTTTTTTGTGTTATGTAGCACGGTGAAAGCAGAGTTGCCAATCCGCTCGGAGGGATATTCTTGAAGCAGGCATGCAAATACAATATTACTTCATCTACACACAGCCAGTCGAGGAGACATTG
>NC_051410.1:5246359-5247155 GCF_015228065.2 Penaeus monodon
AGCACGCTAATACTTTCGTCGGCCACAAGAACGTACTGTACTTTGCAAGAATAAAGCAAATGCACTGCAATGTATTAGAATTGTGCCTCCATTAGATCTCTTTGATTCCATTAATATGTTATTTAAAAATCCTGAGTTAATGGAAAGGGTGTTGAAAAGGAAAACAAATCTATGCGAAAACATGTTGAATACATGTCGGAACGTTTGAGCTACAGTACGGCAACGCTACATGAATATGAAGGCGGAAAGGGTATAGCAGAGTCGTCGCATCTTGCATTTTTAGTATTCATATCCTATGTCTAGAAATCGCATTGCGAATATCATTTCTCATCACCTTGTTTTTCTGCGACTAGTTAAAGTAAAGGAGAGTATTGAAGGACTCTGCTCTTCCATCAAGGCATTTTCAGTCTTTTTCCCTCTATTATCCTCAGTATCAACACTAGACACAAACCCTGCTACCGTCCTGTCTCGCTCCGTCACTCGGCAGGAACTGTGCTAGCTACAGAACATCCTAAGCACCCACAACAGCATTCAACAGCAACATTCATGAACATCCTAAGCAGTCACAACAGCTTAATTTCGTGGACATATAGTGAAAATGGATACTCGGAATTTTATCCATAACGTTGGGATCAGTATCACACACAGCTGTCACAACATCGCTCAGTCCAGCTTTGTCAGAGTTAAGGGTATATGTGTTTCCATTGGTGTTCATATAATATCCAGGTCAAGAAGACATTTTGGCTTTAAGATATCGCACTAATCCTATTGGTACTGGTAACAAATAAGATCAATT
>NC_051410.1:5247210-5247408 GCF_015228065.2 Penaeus monodon
AGTTACACAAACAACCCTCATTGGATGACCAAAAATGTAAATGAAAACCTGTATAATGTGGGCCTTGTAGGATGGAATGATAAAGTAATGTACTGACTTGCATCTGCATCTGCTCGCTTAATTTCAAATATTAAATCTTCTGGAAACAAATTGACATATGCTGTTATCTAGCTGGCAAAAAGAGGATTTACGCAGGTA
>NC_051410.1:5247490-5247750 GCF_015228065.2 Penaeus monodon
GAAAACAAGAATTACCTGCAGAACCAAAGTACAGATTGATTGATAATTTAATTCTTGGACTTCCTTGCAAGATGAAAATTAATGTAATTGCTGCTCAAGTTTAATGTGTGGGTATAGGTTTCTTAACTCCAGCTCTCCTTGTAGCCAATGAGTACAGTGTAGGGTTAAAAATTATATTACTGAATCTCAGCTAATTAGCAAAACTACTGATAATTATACTGTGTTCAGTAAAAATTCCTGTTGACCTCCCCTTTCCTTAC
>NC_051410.1:5247776-5248467 GCF_015228065.2 Penaeus monodon
GGACCCGTAATGAATGTCCAAAAGAAGTTAAAACCCACATATGTTGACTAGACCTCTCAGTATCTCAGACTCTGGAGAAAAAACAACGATGAGCACGGATTGAAAAATAAGAAAATATTCACTTGAAGAGAAGCTAAAGGCGATTTTCAATGTTCCAAAAGTCCTTAGTTGCTTTACCTTCTGATGAATAAACACTGCACAATACGGCTGAATCCCTTGCTAACGACCCTCATTGTAGACGTAACGGATATACTTCTAAGAAATGCCAATAGCCTGTCTACTAATTAAACCAGCATCTTGTGAGAACCCTTGTCTCTTTATCTTTACGTTGTCTCACTAGAGGCAAAGGGAGTCATAACAGATTGAATATCCGGGAACACTCATGCCGTTCTCGACTCACTTTTGGAATAACTAAAGGATAATCTTGTGAAAGATGTTTGTCTTAAGGATCTCATTGACATTAGAAAGGGTTCTGCTTGTCTTACAAGAAGAGGAGAGGGAGAGCGGAGAATAGATCTTGTTACTGGGGGGAAGTGAATCGCAGTTGGAAAGTGTTTGCAGGGTTCATAATGAAGCAGTTTTATTGCCACCATCATCATTATTGTTATCTTTCTCCTTCGTGCGGAATAAAAGTATTCGCTGATTGACAGTCGACATTTCTCGAGTGAAAACTTATGAAAAAGTACATCTG
>NC_051410.1:5250166-5250277 GCF_015228065.2 Penaeus monodon
TTTTTCTTTGTTTTCTTTGCCGTAGGATGCTTATTGATTTTGAAGATAGCAGAACTATTGGTTTATTTATAAAAAGGAAAATGGTAATATAAAAAAAACTATCGTTATTCA
>NC_051410.1:5250713-5250803 GCF_015228065.2 Penaeus monodon
GATAATCAGAACATCAAATATGACGTATTGGGCACTGTCGTGTATAAACAAATAATTTTATCAAAATTTGAACTAAATCTATGAACAGTG
>NC_051410.1:5251414-5251481 GCF_015228065.2 Penaeus monodon
ATCTTTCACACGAGAAAGCTTAAAGATTCCCAAAGATATGCGTTAGAACTAATAACGTCACAGTGCA
>NC_051410.1:5251841-5252216 GCF_015228065.2 Penaeus monodon
TATTCACCAAATGATATATTTATTTGTTTTACCTTACATATATTTTTACACAAACAAAACCAAAGTCCAATCAATAACACGAAACGACAACGAACTTACATATATAATTACTGAAAAAAGCTGTTGACGCTTTTGTAACAGCCTAATGAAGTTGTTGCCTCTAAATGCCTGTACTGTGTTTACCCTCCACGGAACACTGGAGTCTATCTGGTGCAGGAACGAGGTTATGGTTTGCAGTGTGGGCTTGTCCGTCATCAAGAGAAAGTGAAAATATCGCCAATGTAAGAAAAATGTTTTTGGTGTTGCTTGAAGGAACAAAGTTGTATCTAGATTGTTTGTGATGTACAGAATGGAATGTTATTAATCTTGAAACGC
>NC_051410.1:5252517-5252727 GCF_015228065.2 Penaeus monodon
AGTGACTTTATCCCTGATCTCAGCATCGGTCCATGCTGCCTCGCCTCCGCTTTCAGTACGTATACATAAGATAGTTATATATACATCTCTCGAATAGGAAAAGTATAAACTTGGATTATATAAACTCTCTCCCCCTTTCCTCTTATCTCCATGTAAGGCGGGCGAAAGTAAATTTTCACTACTCATGGGATATCTGGAAACTTTCTAAAA
>NC_051410.1:5252750-5252866 GCF_015228065.2 Penaeus monodon
AGCCTTTTTATTCTTGCCCATTACTTCCTTGGATTCCATAAGGGGTGTGGTCTGCATTCGGCTGTAGAGGGAAGTGTATCAAGTATGTCTTGAGTACAATTTACTCTTCACTATGA
>NC_051410.1:5252888-5253034 GCF_015228065.2 Penaeus monodon
AATGAATCTATCAAATACGAGCTTCAGTTATCGCCTTCATTACCTTAACACCCCGCCCCCCAAACTTGCCGCCTTTGCTCATGTTCGATAAATTTTCGACATGCTATTTAATGAGTCTGCATGGTAAAAAGACTAAAATTCCCCCC
>NC_051410.1:5253228-5254569 GCF_015228065.2 Penaeus monodon
TGGATCATGTAAAGAGGACCATAGACTGCTCAAATGACCTCGTGACTTTCACGGGACAAACTGCAACTCAGTTGCACTATCAACTGAGATGCTCGTAACAAAGCACTGTTGAGTACACTATTCCTCTATTTTCCAGGTACTCGGTAGGAACAATCGTGTAGGTAGTGCAAGTGGTTCTGCCGCCGGTAATTTGTACGCTGCCCCTGCCGTCCAACCGGTCACGATCACGGTCACCCAGACTACCACCATCGACCGGTCCGTCGTCATCACGGACACTGCCTACAACCGCGTTCCCGTCACCATCACGGACTTCGTACTGTGGACCTCCACGTTACCTTCACGAGTGGTGAGTATTGTTTGAAGACTTGAGCATGGAAGTCTGATTAGGCGACCAAGGCATGTCTTTTATGCAAGGACATTTAACTTATGATCTAATCAGCGAATAAAGATGGTGGAAAGTGAGTATTGAAAACTTGCATTACTCGTTGCTAAATTCTATCGTTAGAGTAAAAATGCACTTTTTTTCCTGATGCTCGTAGGTTGTACAGACGCCTGTGGACGATGACGTGGCCATCCAAACCAGAGAGGTGTCAAAACCCACAACCACAACAGTCGTCGACCATGTGTCTAACATAAGGGTCGTGACTGACGTCTCCGTCGAACACTTTACCATCACGCACAGCTACTATAACATCATGCAGTCGACCTACACCAGAACATCTACACAGGCGTACGTATAATTCTCCTTCAACAATTGCACCATAATTCCTAATTTAAAATGGTTAACCCATGAACTTCTTTCACAGGATTACTATCTCTTCAACGTTGGTGAGAACCAATGTCAAGACGGACACGAGAACGGAGACTGATTTCCGAACCGTTTACAACACTGTATTCGTGCAGGGATCTTACCAGTAGATAACGACACAAGAAAACGTAGCCGAAGGTGCTATTCATTCGGTCTGGGTCTGCCAGGAATGCACAATAAAAGTAACGCTAGAAAATGGCTTCTCTTTACAGCTTCCCATTAATGTGGCTGATCTTGGTCACGTGCAAGATTTCTAAACCGGGGGGGGGGGGTCATACTGTAATCCAGGAACAGTATGTGGGGTTGCCGAGTTCGTGTTAATTAGGGGAAAAGGCTTCGAGGGAATGACGATGAATGTTCTAAAGTTAAGTGGCGTCCTCGGTTTGTGAAATTGCTCTTTTAAAGTGACCAGCTTAAATGGTGTTTTATTAGCAGTCACCTTGGTAAGCTCTGAGAAAAGCAAACGTTAATGGACTGCCTTAACAACGTGTATTAGGAAGAAAGGGGGACGCGGGTTTAAAACTATATGGTAC
>NC_051410.1:5254599-5254678 GCF_015228065.2 Penaeus monodon
CCCTTGAGTACTTCCGGACGCGCGGATAATAACCCATTTATCGGTATTTGGGAGGGGGTTGGAGGCGGTACTAAACACT
>NC_051410.1:5254879-5255573 GCF_015228065.2 Penaeus monodon
ATACCCCCCCCCCCCCCATACACGATAAATGTTATTACTTTCCGTCAGGAGAGTTGACTTAATTGTGCATATTTAATGCAACTGCATACTCGAAAGAATTTGTGCTCTGATCAATTTTTATTTGACACTAACTATAATCCCACAAGGTGCTAATTACCTCGCTACAAATTTTAAATAGTCCTTTTGGGGAGGGGCTATATGGAGGGAGACGCAAATTAATTAAATTAAAAGTGAAAATCGTTGCGACATTACCTCCTAAGATCTATATAAAGTAGATTTTAACAATTAGGCTTCAGTAAATAGTAATGTGATCTCCAATATAAATAGTTGATGGGCAAAGCTCGAAGAGGTAATAGCGGCCCTTAGCGCTCTGAGGTGTCGCAGAATCGCACAATAAAGACTCTTCGATTTGAAAGAAGTGTATACAAAACAAAATGTGGATTCTTTCGGTGGGGGGGGACCTAATGGAAAAGGATTCGCCTCCTTCCCCCTCCCCCCCTCACTCTTACCCGTCGCCTTTACCCTCTCCTTCCCCTCGCACAAACCCCTTTCTCCCGTCCCCACTTCGCCTCTCTCCCCCGCCCCTCGCCGCCCATCTCGTTTGACTAAAAGCCACGAGAGGGAGCGAGGGAGAGAGGACAAGCCAAATTGACTGTTATGGCGTTTGGCCTGCCAGTACGGACGACTGGTGCTA
>NC_051410.1:5257539-5257610 GCF_015228065.2 Penaeus monodon
GGGGGGGACAGGGGCCCATTGTAGTGTGATCACCCCTGCCTGTGTGATCACTCCGTCCCCGCTTTAACACG
>NC_051410.1:5257805-5257935 GCF_015228065.2 Penaeus monodon
ATTATTTATTGAAAATTGTATAGACGGGCCTTAGTGAACTAGAAAAATCTAGGCTATTAAATTTATTGCACTCACCCGATTCATTTGCTCGTTCTCATTGTCTACTCTCTCGCAAGCACACTAAGGTTTC
>NC_051410.1:5258284-5258822 GCF_015228065.2 Penaeus monodon
AGGAGGGGGTCATAATAGGGTTTGTCACAGGAGCAGAGGACCAATAGGGAGTAGTCTATTTGGAGGACAATAAAATTAACAAATCAGGTCCTAAGGCCTGTCTACAAGCGGGCATGATCGGCGAGCACAGCCATGCGCGAGATTGCCGATTAATTTGTCCGCCCGTGATAAAGTAGTCGGCTGTTTTTGCTAGTAACTTCACCCTTAGTCGCCAAATCAGGACCGCCTGCGTGGACAGGCCTATCGACAAATCTACTTCCGAGTGTTAATGATGAAGGTTTACCGTCCCATATTGCAGTTTGGTACAGCCGAACATACAGTTCTATTGGTCCACGCTAGTCCTATACTGACAAACTGACCAGACCAAGGTGTTAACAAATGGGTCGGCAGAGTATTCACTGTTCAAAGCTTGACAATTGCAGTCATGGTCAAATCTGCCAAGCCTTAGACATTAACCCTTTAAACATTACCCCTCCAATTTAACACCGGCCTCTTTTTGGTCACGTTAACAGCCATTTCTTTACAACAGAAATCCATA
>NC_051410.1:5259610-5261561 GCF_015228065.2 Penaeus monodon
GAAATCCATAAGTACTTTATACCATGCATGACAATTTAAACTAGTTGCCGTTTGCCTGTAACTTTCCAGAAGCCAGGAGTAAAAAAAAAAAGGGGGGGGGGGGGATTGAAAATACAGTTTAGAAGCAACGTTTATTGCAAAGTATGCGTTATGGTTTAGTGTCCGTAGAGCGCTTGCGTAGATGTAACGACGTTGGTAACATAACGAGTTGTGGTCGTGACCACGTGCTGTACAAGTTCTTGTGTAGTCCAAATTGGCAGTGTCGTTATCTGTTAATAAAGAGACAAGGTTACGTAAACAGTCATTTAAAGCCTGTTGATCAATAACTGCAGCATCTTTTACTAGTTCATCTGCGTTAAGAAAAATATTCCAATAGATACGTACCTGGTAATCTGTGGAGACGTGATAGATGCTCTGCCAGAATTTAACGGTCTCTGTGGTGGTCACGAAGCTGGTGTAGACGGAAATGAAGGTGCGGGAAGGGTTCACGAATTCCTCGGCAGTTTTTACGAAAACCTGGAACACGAAAGGTTCAAACGTCCACTTATCGATTAAAGGGACAAAACCCAGTAACATCAAGCTGGTAATATCAGACCACCAATCCTAAATACATGGCAACAAACCAAGCTCTTACCGGTGTGGTGGTAACCTTGAGCACCGAGGTCACCGTCCTGGGCACCTCGGGCACGTAGTCGCGATCCGTCGTGTACACCGTCACGGGGAGCTCCACGAAGGTGCTCTCCGTCACCCAGATGTCGCTCGTCGTCGTCACGCGGAACGTGTGCGTCACCGTCTCCTGCGAGAACGGAGACATTTCGGTTATATAGAATAACTAGTTATATATATTCATGCAGCCCCGAAGCCCTCTTTCTTACCGTCCTCGTCACGGTCTCCGTCACGGGAAGAGGAACCCGCGGTTCTGGGATTCTGGCGTGGCTTTCGTACTGTGCAGAGGCACCCAGCACCTGGCGATTTAGGAGTTCATTACTATCAGTTCTTTACATTCTAATGTATGCAATAACGCAACCCAGAAATAACCCAATATACATACCAATCCCAACGCAAGGACAAACGACGCAATCATATTGGCAATCTGAAAAAAAAAAAAAAATCATGAATAGACAAAGTGAATAACTAGTACTTCTTACATCACTTAACATACAAGCACACTTACCAAGTTGCTTCTTGTGCCGAGCCAGACGACCCTGTTGTTCCCGTGAAGTGCGAAGACGGAGTGGCAAGCGCCTGGCGAGAGTTCCTTTATCCTTTTCCGGCGGGTAATTTGCCCTCACCCCCACCCCCTCGCTTAACAATCGTCGTTCACATAGAGCCAAACTATTCATTACCTCCAAGCAGCAGTCGTTGGTATATTTGGATATCGTTATTATAAAACAATATTTTTTTCTATATCTTTAGGGAAATTAAAGCGTTGATTTTGTTTTAGTTTAATATAATCGCGGTTTATGACTAAGTTGACTGATTACGGCATAACATTCCGTGTGTTTTATGGTAACATGCCATGTAAGTTTGTTCAGGTAAAATTCCAATGTTTAAATCTCTTTCTGTAATGAAAAATGTAAAAATGATCTTATCTCTGGATAAAATACGCGGTGTAGTTGTTTACTTTACTACGGTTATTACCATCTTCATCATCATTATCACCTATCTTCGATTACACCCGTCTATCCTACTCAGAAATTATTTACTGTTTACCTTTCTATTTCTTATTCTTCCTGTCGTGCTTGCAACTTTGAACACATGATAATACTGTATGACTTCGAGCCTGATACACGTAAGTTGCACCGGTCATCCCTGCCTTCCAATTTGCATCAGACCATTCCACTGTTGGATTCAATCTTGATTATGGGACGTGTAATCATCCTCCCCCCTCACCTCTCCCCCATCCCCTTTGCTCTTTCAACTGATAAGAGGATACATGAACACACATGAG
>NC_051410.1:5261618-5261777 GCF_015228065.2 Penaeus monodon
TATCCACAGTGTGTTATAAAAACTTACACAGCTGTTTATTACTACCACAGCAGATAATTTAGTCCCTGTACAGTAGTATCAACAATGAAATAGCAACAGTGGTATTAATGTTCATAAAAAAAACTCAACACCAGTACTTGCAGAGAGAATTATATTTGC
>NC_051410.1:5263658-5263863 GCF_015228065.2 Penaeus monodon
ATGATAATGTCGTTATTTGTTTTCATGATTAACTAATTTCTAATGGCGTTACATTTTTCTCTATTTTCAATAATTTATTCTTATCTCATTATTCGGTTTGCTTCAAAACACAATGAATTGTACGATTCGTCTCACAGTTGGTTTGTTTTGAGACGTGAACCCCAAACAAACCCAGAGACCAAGACAGGCATGAAAAAAAAAAATG
>NC_051410.1:5263961-5264059 GCF_015228065.2 Penaeus monodon
TTTCGAGAGCTGAACACTTCGGTGACTTCTGGTGTAGTAGAGGAAAGATATATGTCTGCTGGGGAAGATATCCTCCTGCTTCGCGAGGCCCTGCGGAT
>NC_051410.1:5264205-5264501 GCF_015228065.2 Penaeus monodon
GCACAAAAACTCTATGCTAAAAATATCAGTAGGTTCATTTTTTTTATAGTAACTCATGAAGAGAAACTGAATATTTGTGCATACGTGTGAATTATTGCAATAAAAACAACTGTTAGTTTCTTAAGATTTCAAAGGGAAATATATTCTTAATTTTTCAGTTTCCCTACCTATTCTGTGTAGTGCACCACTGGATATGAATATACAATTATACGGAAAAGGGGTTATCGTGCTAAGCTAACCCTTTGCCTTCGCATATCACTCTTACCCGGGTTATACTCCAGCGCCACTGTATAATG
>NC_051410.1:5265456-5266458 GCF_015228065.2 Penaeus monodon
CACCCGCCCGCGCACGCACCCATTCCTATTCAAATTCTAAATTCCCGATATCCATACAGTCAGCATCACCCACTCGTTCCCTCGGCCTGCAGCAGGAACACCCGCTTTCAGTCGAGACAGCACTCTGGCAGCAGCGGGTTATAGCGACAGTTATGGCACCATATGGCACCATGTATTTATTTCACGAACTTCTCCGTTCTGTATTTGTTGAAGTCTAACACAAGTTGTTGTTTTTCATGTATCCTTGCCACTTGCTCCAGAGCACCTTGTACCAGGTACACTATAAGATAAAATGTACATGAGCCTTTACCCACGCCCCGGGTAATGACAGCCGGGTATTTTCGATGGCACACACAAGCCCAGACACACACGCAGCGTGAGGGTAAACTCAAGCAAAAAAAGAAAACTCATATGGCATTATGCTTGTTTACTTTAACCATTAACTTCAAGAAGAGGGAATTACTAAGAAGGAATTTATGGTTGAAAATCTTGAAAACGGCAGAAACGTGGATGATATTGTAGCGAATGTACCGGCCTGGCTTTAGAACCTAAAACCGGCAATACTGGCAGTGAATTATTGCAAGGTAAGCAAGTAAATAACGATAGGTAATTACGCCAAAGGTGTTTACTTTTATTTTAAGCTTCGATAAACTGCACATTTTTTTAAGGAATGAATATCCTTTTTTTTCTTTTTGCAATATATAGTCAAGTCTATTTTTCTGGGTAATTACAATATGCTGACCTTATTGTATTGAGGTTCTGGTAAAACTACAATTACATTGGC
This sequence comes from Penaeus monodon, assembly GCF_015228065.2. Lineage (NCBI taxonomy): Eukaryota > Metazoa > Arthropoda > Malacostraca > Decapoda > Penaeidae > Penaeus > Penaeus monodon. Next base: position 5,266,241 of record NC_051410.1, read on the forward strand.
TTACTAAAAAAGAACATTGAATCCGTTCATTAAATAAATTTGTTGAACTTTTTTTTCTTTTCTTTTTTTAATAAGAAATATCAGTGGAACTACACGGAATGAATACTAATTTCAAGCAGGCACCATGGACTGTTCCAATTCAGCTAATTCCATATTAATGGCCAATTCACTATTGCAAAGCGTGTTCTTTCCTTCTCTCCATCCGCCTCCCCCCCATC
>NC_051410.1:5266830-5267285 GCF_015228065.2 Penaeus monodon
TGGTCCTTTCACGCCTCCCATCCTCTTCGACATCACCACTCGTTACTCAAAACGAAATTTAAACCAAGGAAAGAAATAAAATAATAAGAAAGGGATACTGAATAATCGGGAAAAACAATGAAGACAGTCTCCGAAATATTCTGTTTTCATAAATGGTACTAAATCATCCGACTCTATTAGCACTAAAAACGGCTCTTGTTTGAAACTGATCATTTTCCTTTTCAGAAATGTATTTTCTCTTCGAATACTTTATACATTTCCTGTTATGTGAATTACTAAATTGCCAATGTACTGAAGGTGCAATGTTGTAATTGCAGTGCTCACTTTGGTACAGAGCCGTATTTTAGTGACTGCACGAGTGCTAAATATGTCAAAGCAACGAAATACTATATATGTTTGCAGTATTCTATTGCATTGCGTTCTTCTGTTAATTCCGTTCTTTCGTCGAAATACGA
>NC_051410.1:5267349-5267432 GCF_015228065.2 Penaeus monodon
CTTGAGCAAAATATATTCAGAGAGTAAAATGATATTCCGATTATGCATTAATGATTGTACTAAATTATGCAATACTGTTCTGT
>NC_051410.1:5268299-5268569 GCF_015228065.2 Penaeus monodon
CTCAGGGTCACTCCATTCTTACCAAACAGATTTATCTAAAATTGAATATATAATTCCAGCTTTCACAATAATTCCACCTTTAATTGATGCTCATATATTGCCGGATTTCTGGTAACACATTTCAATAGCAATTCAACTGAAATGATTGCATCAGCAGTTGCATATATTGATATGATAGCAGACTGCATAACACCGTAATGGCCGGCCATCGGTTAAAATATAAAAAAAGGATTTTTGCGTGAATGCCAGAATGCTTGAATATAGAAATTT
>NC_051410.1:5269765-5271725 GCF_015228065.2 Penaeus monodon
TTCAGTTACGGATATAGCCATGACCTAATGCTCCAAAAACCACTGTTTGGAATTAACTGATGGTTAGACTGTTATTAGTATGTGAACGACAACCATTGGATGAGCGGAAGGCCTATTACCCGCCCGAAGACGACCCTGTAACCCTGAGAGGTAAGAAACCACTCAGTCTTTGTGTTCTGTGGTGGTGAAAAGATCGGCTGAGTCAATAGAAGTAATTGTGTATATTTGTGTGTGTGTTCGCGCGTGTGGTTTTAAGTGTTAAATGTCCTATATATCGTAAGCCGTCCCTTGATTCAACTTTTCAGTTTTTATTTTCAGATGGCAACTATGACTGCGTTGTTTGTCCTTGCGTTAGGACTGGTATGTATGCTTTATATTTAGGGATTTCTGAAAGTGCATTGCATTGGCAGCCTTCAGCTAGTAGGTAACTCAACTGTTCTCTTTAAATCGCCAGGTGCTGGGTGCCTCTGCACAATACGAAAGCCACGCCAGAATCCCAGAACCGGGGGTTCTTCTTCCCGTGACGGAGACCGTGACGAGGACGGTAAGAAAGGGGGCTTCGGGGCTGTATGAATATATTAGTTATTCTATATAACTGAAACGTCTTTGTTCTTGCAGGACACGGTGACGCACACGTTCCGCGTGACGACGACGAGCGACATCTGGGTGACGGAGAGCACCTTCGTGGAGCTCCCCGTGACGGTGTATACGACGGATCGCGACTACGTGCCCGAGGTGCCCAGGACGGTGACCTCGGTGCTCAAGGTTACCACCACACCGGTAAGAGCTTGGTTTGTTGCCATGTATTTAGGATTGGTGGTCTGATATTACCAGCTTGATGTTACTGGGTTTTGTCCCTTTAATCGATAAGTGGACGTTTAAACCTTTTCGTGTTCCAGGTTTTCGTAAAAACTGCCGAGGAATTCGTGAACCCTTCCCGCACCTTCGTTTCCGTCTACACCAGCTTCGTGACCACCACCGAGACCGTTAAATTCTGGCAGAGCATCTATCACGTCTATACCGACTACCAGGTAATTCATTGGCTTTGCGAAAAGTCTTAATTTTAGACCATCTAAAAATTACTGGAAATAAGTACGCTTATAGCCTAGAACAGGCCTTGGCTTCATGACTAATCGCGGATGAATCTTGTCCACTATAACGGTTATGCGTTCCAGGTAACGACTGTACCAGTTTGGACTACACAAGAACTTGTCCAGCACGTAGTCACCACCACGACCCATTTCGTCACCAACCTTGTTACTTCTACGAAATTTTACGGTCATTAAAGACGCACAATAAATAAACGTTGCTCCTTAATAATTTTCCCATTATCCTGATTGTCTATAAGAGGTGTAGGGGGGAAATCTTTCCATTCACTCCCATACTCCCATGCTGTAAAAAAGCAAGTCCCCCTTCATAGTGCTACCTCACTCGAAGTATAAACATGACCTAGTTCTTCACTGTATTAATCTGCCCAATAATTTCCTTTTGCAATAGGAGAAATTAGCATAAACAAGTTTAAAAGGTAATAATTAAAATTCAATTTCCCTTTTTTAATGTCCTTGGTTGGCCCAGACCCTTGTTTATCTAGGAAGTCCGAATTGTGAGAAGTGTATTTCTGGAGAGTATTAGATTTGTACTGATCCTTTGCGTGGCAAAACTCTAATTCCATAACCTCCACGGTACAGCTACATAATTATTAAATGCCTCGCGATCTTGAAGGCCCGTTCACAGGATCAAATGGGGCAATCTAAGTAAGAGCCAGAGCAAGTGGTGCAGATGCACCATTAAAAAGGGTTTTCAAGTAAAATTTTTAACAACTGAATAATACTATTGTGTATTAAAGCATAATTGGAGATAGGCTTTTTTTTTTTTTCCACATAGTTAATGCAACGCGTCGATCACCTGATTTTCACCAGGACACTAGTAGAGATAGCGTCACAAGATTGCCTTAAGTAAA
>NC_051410.1:5272268-5272466 GCF_015228065.2 Penaeus monodon
ACGTATGCCCGTAGCCGTGCCCACCAATAATTCCCGCTCGTGTGAACTTTCTCCGTATCGCCGTCAGTTTTCGGCCAGGGGAATGGAAAGTCGTCCTCTGGGAAACTGGCCAACACACCAGCTCGTACTTGAAAGGAATCCCCCGGAATATCCGATATTAAGGAGCCGGTAGCATGCTTCCAGGCGTTCGTAATTTGC
>NC_051410.1:5272518-5272670 GCF_015228065.2 Penaeus monodon
GCAAAGTGAAGTAATGGAAGCTCCACATAACTTTCACTTAATCCCCTTCCCGTTTCTCCCGTTTTCGATTTTTTTTCTTTCTTTTTCTTCCTATCCTCTCTCGCAGTTTCTTTACCCCCCTCTTCTGTCTAGTTCTCTCCTGGTCTCTACCC
>NC_051410.1:5272974-5273246 GCF_015228065.2 Penaeus monodon
ATGTATATTCATCTTCGTTTTTTTTCGCCTCCTACTAAATTTAACACTTTCATTATCATCAACATACATACATACTGAGTAGCCTACACAAAATACGTTCGTTTCTTTAAGATTCGCTATTGCTACACCGGGACAAGTGTTACTTTTAGGACTAAATAAAATGGAATCCTTTGATGTGAGTGACATTTGATACAGCCGCGAGTTGTCAGCCGGAATATGTTAAGGGCAGAACCCGATTACTTGTAACATTAATTCATATGTGAGTGTACTTC
>NC_051410.1:5273455-5273945 GCF_015228065.2 Penaeus monodon
GTAGGTAGGTTTATAAACGATATATAGATGTTGACTATAATAACAGTGATATAAGTGCGTTGATAACCAATAGAAAATGAGGCATGTCAATGGATCATAAGGAATATGATATGCAAAACCAATATTCAATTTCCTAGAGCGAAAAATTATAGTTGAATACTGTGGACCGTGACTTGGCAATGATTATATATCTGTCACAAGGATGGAAATATAAATTCACATTCATGGACCATAAAGTAAAGAAGGTTGTTGACATTAAAGTTATGATAGTGCGCTTACTTGCATTCGTAGATTAGCGTGTAAATCTAAGACGTAAATGAAAGTAATTAATTCGTTTTAATCGAATGGCTTCTGAGCAAGCACTTGGAAAATTGCTTGTGCGTCTGTGCGTCGATGCAGCATCCGGCGCTGGGCTGGAGTTGGGGGTAGGGGTGGGGGGTGCATCATTTCCCCCATTAGCTTTTGTTTCTTCCATAGTCGTTTTTAGCAT
>NC_051410.1:5274252-5274420 GCF_015228065.2 Penaeus monodon
GGGAATCTGCACTATTAACATAGAAATATACAGAAGAGAGAACACAACGACATTCATTAACGGAATTGCCTGTTAACAAACGGATTTCGGACACAGCTCATCACTTCATTGTTCTTGATTTTATTGTTGTTGTTACGGGATCTAGTTTCTGCAATTCGTACCCAACGC
>NC_051410.1:5274440-5275108 GCF_015228065.2 Penaeus monodon
GAGGGGGGGGGTGATGATGACTTCGTCCAAATTTCAATTGTTGAAGTAGTTAGGTGGTAATCGCATTACTGGTATTTTTGCAAAGTATGCACTCTATCGTTTGCAGTGAAATGTTTGTTATTGTGGATTTTACATTTCATAGATGTTCCCGAAGAGTGCGTGTTTGTGTTTTTATTCATATTCTTATGCAATCTATTATATTATTAAATTGAATTCATGTGAATGTAAAGTGTAACTGTAATTGTCAGCAAGAATCATGAAATTGACAGAACTTTCGCAAAAAACAAGATCTTTTATATATTGCCATGTGGTCCTTCATATGTTATTAAAAAGGAGACGCTCTTCTAACCCATATCTTTAATCCTTCTTAATAAGAAAATGCAACTAAATATCCTTCTTGCATTATTGCATAACTGGTAGACTTATAGCCGTCTACAAATCATATGATTGATGATAATTCCAACTAATTTACCATAATGATATACAAACCCATTTGTTCTGTTAAATCTGCAATGGAAATTCTGCCTTAATTTAAACTATATTAATTTCGTACTTGAATATACAAGGAATTGAGAGATTAAGTACATAGGCTTGTGGATATGACTCAATAAATGAATGTCCACATTATAAAGCTTTAAGTCATTATGGCGTATGTTAGTTTTGTTTGT
>NC_051410.1:5275243-5275967 GCF_015228065.2 Penaeus monodon
ATAATAACTTTCTGTAGTAAAGGCTTTGACACTCGGGCTTTCATTACACGAAATAGAGCCAATAATATTACCGTTTCCTCCGTCCCTCCCGTTTCCACTGCCCCACCTTTTATCTTGGCGCCCCACACCACCCCCTTATCAGGGCGACTTCCAGCTGGCGAGTAATCTTAGGGTAATTACACCTCGCTCCGCAATAATGACATGCACGAGAGCTTCCCTGCGAGGCGAGAGAGACGGATATCGATTGATCTTGAGGGGCGTCATGCAAAGGGGGCTTATGGCAGTCAGGAAACTTGACGGTCCTGACGAAAATCAATTACTATGTTACCTTCTTTGGTCAGGTGTCATGCAATGTTCCTTCTTTCGATTAAGTGTTATGCAATGTTCCTTCTTTCGATCGTGTTATGCAGTGTTCCCTCCATCATCAAGTGTTATGCAATCATCTCCTTTTCGATCAGCCAGCGTCTACCAATTGCATGTTTTCTAAGTTTGTTAAGAAGGAGTGCAACGGCTACACAAATTACAAATTATAGTATGATATTTTTTTTTATTTCATCTCTAACTTCAAACTCAAAAACATGTGATGCAATGTCACTTTTGCTTGATAATTGCATTGCATTAGCATTATTGACCGTAGATGTATAGATAATGATGGTGTTACGTGTAAACTATCCCCTATATGTCGCGTGAGGAGTGTTCTGAAGCTCGTGAACCTTGGACCAGT
>NC_051410.1:5276316-5276605 GCF_015228065.2 Penaeus monodon
TTCATTATGTTATATGCGTTTCTAATTTTTGTTTACATTCGATCTGAAGAGTTGTGATAAATCTGTTCAGTCTGATAACTTTGAGTATTATCTCGATCGGTGGAGTAGGGATGAATCTTATGGGCAGGGGAGGCTCCTTGCTATTTTTAAGAGGTCCGTGATATATGAACTTGTCTGGCAGAGTGGATGAAAGTCGCAGTGCTCTAGGGCATGAGAAGTATTTTCAACTAATCATCTTATTTTTGAATTCTTTATATTCAGGGTAACTGTTAAGAATGCAGTATCAGAC
>NC_051410.1:5277123-5277478 GCF_015228065.2 Penaeus monodon
TTTTTAAAAATTAATTTATTAATTCATTTTTTAGGATTTAGTATCTTTGAGTTCCTAAATTAATCGGGATGTATTTCTTTGCTTCCATTAATAATTGAGAATCTTGCGTAATAGTAATAAATCATTTACATTTGCGTGTTTCTACGTTTAAAGTGTTTTCAATCTAATTAAACGAGGCAATTCTTAATAACTTAATGTCTTTTATTTACATTTAACGTGTTTTTAATCCAATTAAACAAAGAAACCTTTAATATCTTAATTCGCTTGTTTACGTCCACAACGAGACGGTCCTCTGTTGTTTTCTTTTCTTTTCATACTTTTTTATTTATATTTTTATGTATCTTTTAATTTTTTT
>NC_051410.1:5278167-5278325 GCF_015228065.2 Penaeus monodon
TAACGTGGTGGTGACGAAACCTTCCTTCTTTTGATGATGGAGTTTTAATCGCTTGTTTGTTTCTTGTCGTTTATCGTAGTTGTTGATGACTAAGACTAATTGGAAAAGGGGGGGGGGGAGCATAGACATGAAGCAGATGGTGTTTGTGATTTTTTTAA
>NC_051410.1:5278667-5278839 GCF_015228065.2 Penaeus monodon
TCTGCGTGTTATTTATGTAAGAGATTTGTATCTTATGTGAATAACTTGCACTTGCAATTTCCCGGACAGGTGAAGACTGACAACTTCACGAGGTCTCAGGTCTGCAACAGGGGATGGGGATGAGGGGGGGGGGGCAAGACTGACAACTTCACGAGGTCCCGGGTCTGCAACA
>NC_051410.1:5278868-5279735 GCF_015228065.2 Penaeus monodon
CATTGATCATAGTCATAGTCATAATCATAACCATCAAACAAGCTTATTTTTTCGAACAAGTGTCGCGTCATTAACCCTCCCACTCTCAGTCAGTTGTCATGCACATTTTCCTCCTTCCGCCAAGAATCATGCAACCGCCAAGTGCCACTTGATAGCCCAGATATACAAGTGTCATGTTGTCTTCCTTGATTAAGTCAGGTGTCGTGTACTTTTCATTCCATATATGAAGTGTCATGCAGCCTTCTTCCGATCAAGTACAATCCAACATTCCTCTGAGTGTCATGCAACCTTTCTTCATTTGGACAGGTGTCATGCAACCTTCTTTCAACCAAGTGCAATGTAACTTTCCTCAGAGGGAGTGTTATACATACATCCTTCCTTTGGACAGGTGACATGCAATCTTCTTTCAACCAAGTACATTGCAATTTTCCTCTGAGGGTGTGTCATGCAATCTTCCTTCATTTGGTCAGGTGTCATGCAACCTTCCTTCCTTTGGTCAGGTGCCATGCAAACTTCTTTCAACCAAGTACAGTTCAACTTCCCTCCGAGTGTCATTCAACCTTTGGTCAGACGTCATGCAACTTTCATTCGCTCCAGTATAGCGCAACCTTCTTTCCTCTGCCTAAGTGTCATACAATCTTCCCTCCTTTACCCAAGCAAGTAAAATAGCAAACGAAATATTTTTCACCATTCTTCGGTCGTCTTCCTTTTTCCTCCCTCCTTATAAGGAAGGCATCAGCCCTCTTAACATGATCGTCTTCACAGAGATCACATAGCAGTTCGTCAACCTTGGTGAAAGGCCCAATCCACTGCTTGTTCAAAGCAAGGGAATCTCATTAAAATGGGTTTTGCAGATAGAAGTCCTGT
>NC_051410.1:5280458-5280654 GCF_015228065.2 Penaeus monodon
TTAAGGAAAGCCAAAATTCCCGGACGCAATGAATGAGAATTGACGCTTTGATACCGTGGCGCTGGTAAGGAGACGCTCATTACCAGTGGTCGGGATTCAATTTTACCGAAAGCCGATTTTTACGTCTTGTAATGACTGAGAATACAAGGTGACGGAGCTTAGATAACATTAACCATAATTGTTGCAGTCTCCATGT
>NC_051410.1:5280674-5280882 GCF_015228065.2 Penaeus monodon
ACTTGAGAGTGACGGGGAGGTAATGCAATTGCTCTTGTTTGTTTCTTGATTTGATTTTGGCTGTTTGGTTGATTGGGTTGTGAGGTGAATTGGACGCAATGTTACTGACGAATTGAGATGAGAATTTTCTTCTCGGTTATCTATAACTTAAAGGTTATTAAATTGGATTTTGAGCAGTATCCCATCCAAATTAATCTCTTGGACACGT
>NC_051410.1:5281597-5281671 GCF_015228065.2 Penaeus monodon
ATTCTCCCGCCGTTGTGTTAGAAAGAGCAACTGAAATCAAACAAAAGAGTGTACTCACCTTATGATCTTCAACG
>NC_051410.1:5281690-5281767 GCF_015228065.2 Penaeus monodon
GGATCCCTCTTTTCAAATATGTTCTTCACTGCTGTTAATTAAAGTTCAGTTTACCTTCTGTCGTGGTGGATAGCTCC
>NC_051410.1:5282189-5282518 GCF_015228065.2 Penaeus monodon
GTAATACAAAGAACTTTCTATTTTGCTCGTTTCAAAATCGTCTGTACTATATCTCTGCCTTTGACTAATATAAAGATAATCCCATTAAAAAAGTAGAACTAGGAAAATAACATCAACTTATTACGTAATACTATTATAAAATACTATCCCCGTAATGACGTAACAAAGATTCAGGCAACCAAGAAATCGCTAATATAATGTCAAAGACTCAGCCACTGTAAAATAATAACTTTATTCACCTGATATCCCGGACCTTGGACTTCTGATAACGATTCACTTAATTCGTGCTTCCGGCATTCTAACGAGATAATATCATACTAAAATGGAGA
>NC_051410.1:5282917-5282987 GCF_015228065.2 Penaeus monodon
CATGTATATATATATTCCTCAGCCTTTCCCAGAAAACCCTAACCGGCGCCAACCGCTCCCCCCAACAGCG
>NC_051410.1:5283016-5283491 GCF_015228065.2 Penaeus monodon
AGGGGAGGGGGGGGGTCGCTGTTAGAAAAAAATGGAGGCTGTGTTACCTTGCCTAGACTACATGTTACCTTTGTTAAGGATTGGGAGGTGGTTATGCTTCCTGTATTGTTTTGTTTTCTATCTTCGTCTCTTTTTCATTCCGTTTCGTTGTTCTCCCTCTCTGTCGTTTTTTTTCTCTCTCTTTCTTTCTCTTCCCTTTTTTGAGAGGAAAATTCTGAAGCACTGGCAGCATACACGTGAGGAAAGATTAAGTAAACATATTAACTTAAAGGGTGCAGATAGAGATACGTTCGTAAATATATACAATAAAAAAGTTAACAATAGGAGAAATTAACAGTTAAAGAAGAATAACAGTCACTGTGTTAAAGATAAAACAAAGCTAAAATGGCAGAAACGATCTATTAGCCAATTCATATTTTCATTCATCTACTTAAATTAAGAACAATGTAGTGACGTCAGTTTAAGTATATTAATC
>NC_051410.1:5283709-5284116 GCF_015228065.2 Penaeus monodon
AAGAAAAATCACACAAACTCAATCTACATAATGTAAACACAATTTTGTTATCATAATATTATCATTTCAAATTACAGGCACAAAGACAATCAAAGAAATGGTGTTGATAATTCGCTACAAAGTTTTCCTACAGTCAATACAATCACAAAATTATGTTCAATGTTACCATTGATATTTCTACTAGACCGGTAGACTGGCCTTTAATACCCGCTTGACATAAGCGGTAAAAACTCAAACTTCAAAACTCACCAAATAGAGTGTAAATTTTGAAAAAAAAAAAAAAAATCCCGCTAGATCATGACTCAAAAACTCTAGATCTAGCGGGAAAATCGCTAGAATGGCAACTCTGCTTATGATCACTGACACAGAATTGATTGCCCGGATGTTTCCTGTTCAATAAATCTGTT
>NC_051410.1:5284344-5285243 GCF_015228065.2 Penaeus monodon
CATGTCTGATTTACAGTGAAAAAAATGGTTTTATGCTTCCTTGGGGGAGACAGGACCCTGGCGCTTTATAACGTTGATGATGCATAATACGTACCCAGTTGCACAGAGCTCCTTAACAACATACTAAGTTTGTACCTGCTCTCGATCACTCAGTTGTGTGTGGAAAGTTTAGTTTATATGTTAATCCGTCGCAATTTCTCATTTTCGTTTCAGAGAAATTCACATTAGGTCTAAGGATGTTGAATGTTTATGTATTAATTTCTCAGAGAAAATGTAAGAGAAAACAAAACACATATGCACAGAGCCTGACTTTAACGTACAGATAAAAACCGTTATGTTAATTTGCTGCATTCAGAGTAATACTGTATTGAGAAGCTTGGGAATTCTTCTACTGTATATCCTGAAGTCATGCTACAGTATATGCGGAAAAGGTAATGTAGCTTTTACTCCTGGATATAGTAGCATATGTAGGCAATTTCTTTTAATTGAGGAAGCAATAACAAAATGACATTTGTAACACTGAAGGTAATAAACTTACCTAAGCTCCTTTAAATGACCTACATATCTCAGCTGACCATTTTTTTTATCAGTCAAATCTATACATCCATAAGATTGCCTCACTAACCCCGCAATGTCTCAATATCAACCTTAAACTCACCGCGTCCTTTGCCGCTGATATTACGCTCAAAAACATCCATCCCACTCTCGTCATGCCTCTCCAGTGCTTGCTTACAACTACATAAGATACCATGAACTTTATCAGTAGTCTTTCTGAATGCCCATTCATCTCAGAATACACTGATCTGCTTCGTTAAATAACTCTTTAACTTCCCTTTCTCGTATGAGGATCTTTTTATTTCTCATTCGATCCCATCTGGTCAGTTACACCCTCAAGAGCT
>NC_051410.1:5285385-5285935 GCF_015228065.2 Penaeus monodon
CGGACCTGTCAAACACACTGTTTACGCTGCACACTAAACCCTTAACGCAACATAGCACGCACTTCTCTATACCTTCAGCGTCGTCCACTTCTGCACTCTTTTCTCTGCCCAAAGCCATTCCTGCCTCTCCCACCTTGTCTTCAGCCTCTCGCTTCCTCTTTCTTGACATATGAGACCCAAGTACTTAAAAACTTCCCACAAGTTCCAATAGCTTCCCATCTAACTTCAACGTAAGCCTCCTTTCATCTCCAATTTCACTTGCGCATTATTACTTTATTTTTAACATTTACTATTATTTTCCGTCTCTAAATTCTAAACTGGTTGTTGTAGGTTTCCGAGTCAGCCAAAAGGGAACTGGTTAATGCTCGAATTTGCTTGTCACTATTGATATGCTCAAGTGCTTTCTTAAAATGTTGTAATATATTCTCGTGAGGACTTCGAACAGCCTTATAAAGTCATGACATATCCGTTATCGGTGCTCGAATTAATCTTGAAAAAACACTCTCCATTTATAAATGTTTAAATGTACCTTACCATTCTCACAAATATG
>NC_051410.1:5286038-5286626 GCF_015228065.2 Penaeus monodon
TGCATTAGTGTTTTTAGTGTTGAAGTAGAAACATACCACATCAACATTTAGGGTATTATTATTGAAACTAGTAAATTTGTAATACATTCGCATAGCACAGTACAATAGTGCTGCACAAAATAATTTCATATAGTATTTTTTAGCATATTCATAACAAATATTGTTATACAATGAATATAAGCTCACGCATTACAACGCTACCGGCTAAATAACTTCAGGATAAGGTATTTTAATACAATATCAACTATTTCCAAACAGATTGTTTCGTGCAATCACCTATTTAAATTAATAGATAATTTCATGTTCTTTAAATATCTCTAGTGAACACCGAATATCTAATGAAATGAATACGAATGACACATGATCGAACCTTTTCGTAATGTATAAGCCTTCTTTTTTCACTAAAGACTGTCAGCTTCAAGAATTTCAGTCAAAAATGAATGATAATGATAAGAGTGAACTTCCAACTTCATTCATAGTTCCACCATTAAGGCAAACCATGCGAATGCGATGATTGAGCCTTGACTTCGGATTAAGATATCCTTAACGTAACCATAACAACGTTTGTCCTTCAGTAAAATGTTGCAT
>NC_051410.1:5286687-5286853 GCF_015228065.2 Penaeus monodon
CTAGTCAACAATGGTAAAAAAAAAAGTAAATAAAAAATACTATACATACCGAACATCGATTCCAGCTGTACGATGCGCTTCTTCACCCAAAAACACATCATTTATATTTGCCATCCACATTTAACGTATTTGAATACCTGATCCTGATACCCCTTTTTCTGAATGA
>NC_051410.1:5286888-5286981 GCF_015228065.2 Penaeus monodon
AATAAATGCAGTGGCTTAAAACCCGAGAGCCATGAGCCACTGGTGAGATTAATTAGTCTGGTGAAGAACAATTGCAACAAAAGAATAATAAAA
>NC_051410.1:5287394-5287627 GCF_015228065.2 Penaeus monodon
TTTAAAGGCCAATATCTCTTCCTAAAACTTATTGGTGTTGATTTAAACCTGCAGTACACAAATGGGCGCAGCTGCAAAGAAATAGCCATATTATCATATATACCAATAAAACCATAACCTACTACACATAATGGACCGGTAACTATGGATATTTTCATAATGGATGGCACATAAAATAGACCACTTAGCCCCATTTTAATTGTTTTCTGAACGAGACGGTGTACTCTGTTTTC
>NC_051410.1:5288224-5288463 GCF_015228065.2 Penaeus monodon
GGGTTTGCAAAGCCAGGCAATAATGCAAACAGGAAATGGGAAAGAACTTGCTAGTGGAAGACTTGACGTGATTCGACGAAGAAACATAACGAAGAGATTGTATACCAAACGTCTTTGAAATCTGATGGAATATCGCATATTTTTGGCACTGAGAGTCTCCAATACTCCGAAATGTTAGTTCAGCAAACACATTATACTCAAGATAATACTAATATGCTCAGATGGTTTGAAAAAACGTG
>NC_051410.1:5288487-5288738 GCF_015228065.2 Penaeus monodon
AGCTGATAATCCTGTGATGCGAAGTATAGCAACTGTTTGAATAATTTTATTGTACAGGGCAAACTATCGTTATCCGGTATCTTTGTGAGATGTTAACGACACAAAGTTGCAAAGACATTGTTTGATATTCTAATGAATTATAAACTATGCTTCTGACAAACTGGAATGAGAATGTCAAGTATTCTCTGAGGAATAGAGGAACCTCTTTCTGAAAATCCTAGACATGGAAGTAAAGATATCAAAGAAATCGC
>NC_051410.1:5290659-5290819 GCF_015228065.2 Penaeus monodon
CTATTTGTGATCACATAGACCTCTATATCTTATGAGCACTGCCTGTTACTCCCTTTCATCCTTCCCTTTCGCTCCGCCTCCCGGGACAGATAACTCCCCCCCCCCCTCCTTTTCTTTTAACTAAGCTAAGGGAAGAAATGTCGATTCCTTTGTCTACCGA
>NC_051410.1:5291421-5291724 GCF_015228065.2 Penaeus monodon
TTCGTCGATGCTTCCACAGTGATACCAAATGTGAAACGATTTATCCTTAAGAGGACATAGGGAGATCTGCAAGTCACTAACAAATGACAAGTGTAAAAGAGCGAGACTTGAAAAAAAGTCCTTCGTTTTTCGGTATCTGATTTTTTTTTCTTTGGGGGGGGGAGGGTGAATAATCTCATTTACAGAAATCTTGTGTGCGGTGAAGGAAAAGAAGGACTGGGATGAGTTGAGATGAGAATAGGAATGATAAAAAATAGGTGTAAAAAGTTACATACATACATAATTAGCTGTAATGACCGGTAT
>NC_051410.1:5292057-5292140 GCF_015228065.2 Penaeus monodon
TGTTTTGATAGTTCATGCCAATCTTCAGCCAAGTAGTATGTGTATTTCTGTTTGATTCGGCATATTTTCCCTATCATAGCTCG
>NC_051410.1:5292259-5292751 GCF_015228065.2 Penaeus monodon
GCTCACACATACAAACAGACACAATTTACTTACATGTTGCTTTACTGAATAACATACTTTTGAATATAACCCAACTGTTCAATAATATACCTAAGGACAGGAATTGATTTAAAATAGTTACTTATATTATACTTATACTACACATTTCTTGAATTTCCCTGAAGTGGCCTGTCAAATCTGCTTTCGGTGAGCGCCTCCAGGCCAGGCCGCCTTCTCACTCGCTCGCCGGCAGGCCGCGCGCCTGCAACCACCGCTGCAAGTTGAACCATTGCAAACTCCTGACTGCGCTTCCCCTTTACAAGTTGGACTGGGGCGTAATTACATCGCGGCGAACACGATTTACAGCACACGCTGGCCAGAACTTGGTAATTAACTCCGGGATTTGCTGTTTTTCTTGCGAGATGTTGCCTTCAGATGCATGTGGGGAACAGTCAGTGCCCCTGCTTTGAAATAGATTAAATAGTTTCTCGTTGATGATATTATGAAATATAT
>NC_051410.1:5292969-5293765 GCF_015228065.2 Penaeus monodon
AGTGTTTAAGGACAGACTGGTGCGCCTTCAGTCGGCAAACTCATTTCCCTCCTCGGCAATTAGGCCCATTTTGTTAGCAAATTAGAGGCCTTTTTTCACATTTCGAAACTGCACGCCCCCAGTGCTTTCTGTCGGGAAATTACAAGCCCGGACCCCTGTGTAAAAATCTATTTTTTTCTGATAATGCACACGAGATAGATACCACGATATTTATACCGATGAACTGCCTCTAGGACACACATGCACTTTATGTGTATGTGTCCGTATGTGTCCTCCAACTTCCGTATCATGTGTCTTCTTTCCCAATCAACTGCAAGAACCAATCGAGTTAGTCAAGTGAAATTTACGAGTCATATTTTTTATGGAAATGCCTGATATTTTTTTCTCTTCAGGATCCAGCCAGTAGGAAGCTTCCCCCCACCCCCCTAAGTGCCTAACTAGCTGCTGCATGAACACTTGTTTGCAATTTGCTAACCGATACGAGAAAATAATAGATACTGGTTCCCATGGCAAATAAATAACTGGAATTTAGTGTCATCATTTGATGTGTGATGTTCTGGCGTTAGTGTTGTTAGCAAGTTTTGATGGCTCTTAGTGCAAATGCAACAAATTGGTATAGTTTCCCTCATAATGACCGCGATCAAATAGTGCTTTGATGGCTTCAATGATAACAATAGCTATGTCGGTTTAACATACGCGCTGCCATTCACTAGGGATTTCAAAATATTCCAATTGCACGGTGATAGGTATTAATAAATATATTTTTCTCTTGCTTTACCAACTCTTACCCCACTCT
>NC_051410.1:5294030-5294255 GCF_015228065.2 Penaeus monodon
TGTTTGACAGTCCCAGGAAAGTTTTTTGTACACTCTGATCACATGCAAGGAATGTAAATTACACGGAAACCATTCCACAATACGTATTTGAAACTCATCAACGAGATTTCATAATTTTTTTCTTTTTTTTTACTGGCCGAAGACAACATTTACTGTTAGTGTGAACTGACTGCTGCGTCGGAAACAGACCATGGAACCCCATCGTATTGTGAACCGTATTCATAT
>NC_051410.1:5294333-5294525 GCF_015228065.2 Penaeus monodon
ACCCCATCGTATTCTCGTATTCTCTGCTTTGATGAGGATACACAGTGAGGATACAGGTGAGAGACGGATACTGTTGCCAAGTATCATACCACGGGCGATATACAGTGGTAATAAGATATTACTAATATTTCCAGTGAACGCAATTCCCTCCTTTGAGGATTCAGTCACACAATCTATGCAAAATGATACAAA
>NC_051410.1:5295028-5295411 GCF_015228065.2 Penaeus monodon
AAACACATACTTAAAATTCATGCAATTTCGAATGATTTTTCTATCCCATAATATATAATGAGTATTATCATAATTGTTCCCACCGCTGGGTATATTACTTTTATCATCCATTACTCTTGATAGCAAATGGATTTATTCGTTGAATGCAATTATAATTAAAAGTAGTGCCTCATTATCAGTATTATACCTTATAATATAACTTACCAATGCCATCTGTTGATTTTCGTTCAAAAGTCAAGTGCTATTATATCGTCTATAAATTAATATTTTTGACGCCCTTGGGGAAAATAACTACAATACAGTTTAGGTGAATATTTTTATATTTTCAAAGTAAAGATTAATTTCGAATGTATCCGCAACGCTTTTAATTTACTAAAATGTTT
>NC_051410.1:5295443-5295923 GCF_015228065.2 Penaeus monodon
AACTATCAAAGTAGCCAATACCGATTATCCACTACGATCTTGGTTCTTAAATTACACAACACTCACCAAAGAGAATCATCTTGCATATCTCATTAACTATCCCAATATTTCCTTTTAAGAAAGTGGAAGCGATTTACGTCACACAACCGAACGTAATCCCGTCGTCAACTCCCGAGTATTGTATCCGACAAATACTGTGATTAGTTATCTTTCCTGTGCCGTGATTGGCTTCACTGCGATTACGTCATGAATAGCGAAACGTCACAGCCGAATCCACAAAGCTTTCACTCTAGACCGGCATTCGAATATTCACTCACCAAATGCTTTCTTAGGTAGAAAAGGCGAAAGATAATAATATATAATATCAATGTGCTGAACTGCTCAGTAAATATCCTATATTAAAAAAACTCTTGATGATTGCCTCCTTTCGAAGCTACGCTATGAATAGAAAAGTAAATACGAAAAGAGATACACAGTAAT
>NC_051410.1:5296387-5296547 GCF_015228065.2 Penaeus monodon
CACTGACGTCATATTCCTCCTACGAAAAAGCATTTTATTCTCCAGATTAGTTGACAGAAATTCCTGAAAGGGCAGCGGCAGTATGGAGAAATTATCGCTATCGATGTCGCAGGGAATGTCAATATCTCTCTCAGGGTTCGAAATAGTCTCGAAGTTTTAA
>NC_051410.1:5296674-5297116 GCF_015228065.2 Penaeus monodon
CATCATCATTACCATTACCATTACTATCACTAATTACAACAATCATTATCATAGATATAGAAGTTCCACAAAAATCAACAAAAATCATATTTCTGTATATTTGGTTTCCTTCTCTTCCCCATAAGAAAGGTAAATAAAGTGTAAATAAAAATAATAATTTCTGTTATGCTCCACACCATAATTCAGCTTTTTTTGTCTTTAATTCCCTCTACAAACTTTATTTTATTTCGTGTTCGGCGCCAATTAAATAGTTTCAAGCAATCGGGAAATCAATCAATGCAAATATCCTATATGTTTCGCTTCTGCTCAGTCGTTATTCAAATTTCTTTTCGTGACGTCATAATTTTGTAGCCAATCACAGCTTGACTCGGATTAGCACTTTCCTATTACCGGAATTCGGAAATTCGGGAGGGTTGTGACGTCATGTTTTGAAGATGCAGGA
>NC_051410.1:5297163-5297432 GCF_015228065.2 Penaeus monodon
GGGGGGGGGGGTAAAGAACGTGGAAGAAAATCATTATAGACATTTATGGTAATTCCTTAAACCTCGTACATAAGCTTTCCACTGTAGTTTTGTATTGTGAATTTTGTTTATACGTACTGTTGACTTAACAGACGGTTGCTTGCCAACGAGTTAATTAGTAATCCCAAGAGACCTCCCCCCTCCCTCCCCCCCCAACACACAATGGACGCCACTGCTTGATTTTCCATATGTCTGTATCTCAGTGATTTTTTTTTTTCAAATGTGTTGAT
>NC_051410.1:5297656-5298209 GCF_015228065.2 Penaeus monodon
GTGTGTGTGTGTAACTAAACACGACATAAGTAAGAATCGTCCATTGGAGTTCTTGTTCGAATAAGCCTATCGAATCATCTGCTCAGTGAGACTTCGAACCTTACACTACATTCCCATCTCTGGCGACTCGCTATCTAGCTTCCACGTGCTCCAAAAATCGTTCACCTCGTCCGTTTTCGTAAAAATGGAGCCAATAGACCTTGTGGTGATTTACAGCCGCTTGAGGAACAAGTGTAAGATCCATTATCCCAGAATATATATGGCGGAGGCTTGTTGGCCTTTGCTGGAGCTCTAAAGGCTAGGAAGCTGGGTCTTTAGCACTGTAAAATTAGCGACAGACCTTCAGTTAGACTTTTCAGCAAGGCCAAAAAATAAAACATGCAAGTAATAATTAGTCTTTTAGTCATGGATTTCAGTGATTCTCGAAAAACCGTAGTTAAATTTATTGGATAGTCTATGTTTTTGAAAATATGTACGATTTTAGTTACTGGAAGTTGTTACATTTCCATGGAGAACCAGTAAAGAAATGATATGTGGGTTTGATGAATGTAGA
>NC_051410.1:5299056-5299352 GCF_015228065.2 Penaeus monodon
TTGATGATGATATCAGGAATACATGATGGAACGAATTATTACACGTTTTTTAACTACTATTTCCTAATTATCGTGCTCAGTAGCCCTAATAACATTTGCAATTAGATAGAAAATATATGTATTGCAATTGTATTTACACATTTTAAAGCGTAATGCGAGGGTAAACATTGATTATCAGCTCATCATCATTTGCCATAGTGGTGGTGTCACTGCTTTAACCCCCCCCCCCCCCGCACACAAAAAAAATCATTCAGGACATGGCGAGTTGATACGTGAAAGTTTATGCTTAAAGTGTG
>NC_051410.1:5299373-5299744 GCF_015228065.2 Penaeus monodon
GTCTCAGGATGTACAAAGTTTTCATACTGTCGTACCTCTTGCATAGAGTATCGAGGTTAATTTACGAGTTAATTTCCGGTACATTTTGCAACTGTACTGCTAGGATACATGTGAAAAATCACCTTCTGCTTCCTCTCTCTGGCCTTCTTCTTCTTCGGTTTTCAAAGATTGTTTTTATTATTGGGCAAGAGCGTAGATGGCGATGAACAGGAGTTATAGTAATTAGCGATATGTATTTGCTTGTTTGGGTTGTACTTGCCTTGTGACTTAATATCAGATAAACTACTTTGTTGGAATATCTTTCGCCTATAAGAGAGATGGTGTTGTGTGATTGTTAGACAGGGAAGAAGGGGAATACAGATGATTATGAA
>NC_051410.1:5300004-5300282 GCF_015228065.2 Penaeus monodon
GGCTGTGTGTATCTGCTTTCCTGTACAGTTCTGCATGGTTGTGTATCATCTGCGTCCGTGTGTGTTGGTCTTTCATTGAGTGCCTACGCCTTATCCCGTGTTTCCGAAATTGCCATCGAAGTCAATATGCTAAGTGCATTTCTGTCAACAAACTGTCTAATTGATATTTACATCTAGTCGTGTCTGTTACAGTGTAGTGGTGTGTTGTACTTATTAACAACCGTGTGATACTGTTTACACGTGTGTGGATTTTTAGGGAAGAAAAGGAAGAGGGGGGA
>NC_051410.1:5300342-5300442 GCF_015228065.2 Penaeus monodon
ACTTTGATTATTTGTGCGTATGAAGGCATAGTGGCTTCCATTTACATTTGCATGCGTGCATTTAGAAATATATCAGTAAACAGAGATTAACATTTTTCAA
>NC_051410.1:5300729-5300983 GCF_015228065.2 Penaeus monodon
ACATTAATTCATGACAAACACGAAGTAAATATGATCAAGTTATGAATTGATATATAGAAATACATTTCTTTAATTCCTTTACATGAGCTTTTCTATTTCACGAATCTAGACTTTTTGCGAAAACGATTTATCTTCAAAACAAAGCTTATTTTAGCTTAGTGTTGATCTAGCCTATGCCTCGTTATTTTTAGCTTCTGGTCAAGGGGACTGAGGCTCCCCTGGTGCTGATGACTAGGTCACTGCAGGATAAGTCA
>NC_051410.1:5301304-5301854 GCF_015228065.2 Penaeus monodon
GCCAGTTCGTTGAACCTCCTCCCAGAAGTTCATCGCCAAGCCCTCCTTTACGAGTCCTTCGGCCGTCAAAGTGGGTCCTCATGAAACTCGACGCTCACCTACAGAGGTCCTTTCTCTCGGCTGCAGCACGTTGTTTTTGCTGCCCCGTCTTAGAGGCCCCGTGTCAGCTGACTCTTGTATCGCAATATAACCGGGTATCGAACAGATAACGCCAGTGTGGTATCTGGCAGCCTTGTTTGTGCAGAAGATTACTACGAGGATAAAGGGTCCAAGTTGCAAGAGGCGAGGGTGATTACTATGGTAATTACACTTATGACCCACGAGAGCAGCACCCGCGGGTACATCTTCAACAACGTAACAAGGAATCCTATCGCTGTGGTTGTGAACGGTAAAGTCACAGTGGACAAGTTCATGTCTGGGATATCCTGTTCGAAATTCCTTCATGCCGGTTTTTATTACAGCACAGTAACTCTTGGAATTTTGCAGATAAGGAAAAGATATTTACATTTTATATTAATATGTTTTTGAGTATTATTTGTTATTATGTATG
>NC_051410.1:5301929-5302628 GCF_015228065.2 Penaeus monodon
CCTGTCTAGTGGTTAATCATGATATACAATATATGTTCCCCTATTCCTCTTTTACACCTTCTAAACACCAGTAAACAATGCACACACTATCATCCGCACTGTAGAATATAAAATAACCACGATCAAATTCACAATCATAAGAACTGTAGTTACGTGACCATCATAACTACAGACTCGGAGACGGGCATACTTGCAAGCACCTCGTCACTGTAGCAAAAACAATTCAGGAACCGTAAATACTGCATATTCCACTAAACCGTACATTTTAGCAGGTATGTCTGAGTATACGGATATCTATCGTTCCGAAACAGCTAGTGTAAACCCTAAGAGATATTTACTTGAGTATGATTTGTACTTATGATTTTCCCGTCACCAGCGTTTCCATGTCTGTTACTTTGATCCTCCTAGTAATGTGTGGAATTCCAGCGCAAAACTATCAGGCAGAAAAAATACTGATAGATCTACTGAATACATAGATTTATATAAAAGCATAGCGCATACTTTCTCAAACTAATTACTGACACTAACCGCAAATCATGTTTAAATATTATCCTATCATGCTCCTCATACTTCAGGATATTCAGGACCGTAATTAAAAAAAAAAGATAAAAAGAGTCTGTATCTAAAGACCTAGGATCAACTATGCATTCAAGAATGGTCAGGAGAGGTGAGACCAGGTGTACCTACCTTACTTTCAGG
>NC_051410.1:5303161-5303286 GCF_015228065.2 Penaeus monodon
TTGTGCTCTATATAACTTCCAAATAAAATTTGCCAGTTCAGGTGCAGAGCGATTGATACGGTCTCACAAGTATTATGCAGTTATTCAGATTTCCAATAAAACTGGATGTTAAAATGATCGGTTAA
>NC_051410.1:5303326-5304143 GCF_015228065.2 Penaeus monodon
TCATATTGGATGGCAGGTATCGACGAACAGACTGAATAATTTAAACTAATTATTTGATAAACTGACAGTATAACTGATATATGGAATAATTAGTAAAGGATGTAGTAAATGCAGATATCCAGAATTAATAGTGTGAAAAATATAGATTTCAGATATTATATTTTTTCCATGTCCAATTATGGGTTATTTTACGATTCATCTGTATAAGGCATTGCAAAAAAAATATGAAAACGCCATAAAACTGTTAAATATACAACCGCATAGAGATATTACCGTCGGTAAACATTATATTTGAATTAATTCCGCCCGTGTCTGTCTTAATATTTCCATACGAATAGGATCTGAATGAGAAGTATATAATCACTTTTGATAAAATAAAGATTTAAATGAGACAGCAAGTGTAAGGGAAGGGAGTTTTTAAGAAACCAAAACCTACTAACATCCTTTAAGATTTAGAAGAGGATCTGTCAGACATTTTTACCCACACATATTTGATGTACTTATAACTTTTACTAAGGTAAATGAAGACTGAAATATCGGAACTGTAGTCATGTAACATGCGGTTTAGTTCATTTCTTTATGTTAGTTATGCATTTCATTCTCTAACCCTCTGAACACGAAGAGTTAAATATGAGACTTCACCACTGGTTAAGAAACAAGAGTTGCAAGCTCAAGTCTAGCAAATTAATTGTCAATATTTCAGAAAAGTATATAGATGCTACAGTCGCTTGTTGAACTAATTCAAAGCTGCTTTTGTGCACTACAATGAATACACTCCAACGGAACAGTGTGTATAAGATATAAACATTGGCATAAG
>NC_051410.1:5304401-5304764 GCF_015228065.2 Penaeus monodon
ACTTCATCCATGACTTATACCTATGATATTTGGTTTACAATTTTATGAACACTTACGAACCTAGAAATATGTTCCTCGGGACTGAAGAGGAAACTGCATCGTTAGTGCAAAGCAGTCATACAACACAAGAAGCGATAGTTACCGGTGGTAAGCCTTAATCTCGATTAACACAGAGAAAGGCGCCGGGGTCACTGTAGAAAGTGGAATAGATCGTGCCAGTGCCAACTCACGACACTTCAAGGCTCAGGACCATGGCTAGTCGTGACTAATGGATGCCACAAACAACAGTAACACACACGCACACATGTACTCCAAAACATATGTCATCATCATATTACGGATAGATCATACTGCACGGCCGTG
>NC_051410.1:5305271-5305488 GCF_015228065.2 Penaeus monodon
ATAGTGTCAGCAGTTAATGATAAACATCAACAAGAAAATAAAGCAAATAAGAAGTCCTCTTCCCACTCCCTAACAGCCATTTAGTCGTCGGAATTACGCAATACCAAAGGCTATTTCACGGCCGGCGATGTTTGGTAAGTTTATTTCCTGTGTTGCAAGCTCTGGCCGCTTTCACTCGAGTTCTGTCTGGAATGTACATAGCACTCTAAGATGTCTA
>NC_051410.1:5305726-5306736 GCF_015228065.2 Penaeus monodon
GTGAGGCTTTGGTATACTTATCAGTAAGATGACTTGAGGGCAAGAGTAGACATGTATATATATACTTGTATCCAAATCTATTAACGTTGATGTGATGTTAGATAATAATTTTGTTATCTCATATCATTTATTCCTTAGGTGATAAATTCAAACCATCAAATAAATGAATCTTATAATTGAAATGCTTAAAGTACATGATAACTATATTTATAATATACCTACTATACATGTACTGCAGCTTCCGTTCCGGTAGAATGTGTTTATCTTTCAACCTTGATTTACGTGTTTTGAATGGAGATTAAATTCACAAATAACGAAGAATTCCTCCCCCATCCAACACTTCACAATCATAACTACTCAAACAAGAACCGTAAGACTCGTAAATCACGCCAGTTTTGTGATAGGGATCGTTAAGGTTTTCAAGGGTTTATAACATTAGTACTTGGTCGGTAAGGGAGGGTTGAGCTGTGATAACGGCTGTATTATCTAATTCTGGGGTTTGTTGATGTGTAAGTTATTCAGATCCATTTACTAGGGGAGTCCACTAATACCAGCTTTGTCACTGTGGCCGTGTGAAAAGCTAGGGAAGATTAGGCCTCGTTAGCATTTTTTTTTCGACAGGAAAAAAATATGGTTTTAGCGAAAACATTGGTTCTCAACATTTTCCATTCCGTCTGATTTGATATTCTGTGAAACTTTACTTTCTGTATGGTGTAGAGAAATTTGAAAAGCTCGGACCTTATATAAATTTAGCCCCAGCCTCTATGCTATATGAAATAATAAGAAGACACTTTCCCACTCACATTTAGCCTTCGGAATTACACAATATGTAACGGTATGTAACGATGAGACAGTCCACTTTTCAGGGAAATGTCTTAGCTTCAATTGCCGAGGCCTACACTGCACATATTTTCTACCACACACAAGTTATATGTGCGCCTTCGTCCTTAATAATACCGGTATAGCTTTTAACTTTCTTTTTTTCTGTTCAGTAGAATAATTTCCGTTAA
>NC_051410.1:5306936-5307711 GCF_015228065.2 Penaeus monodon
TGAAGTTCTAGGAAATTTAGAGAATATCCTTCCAGCAACCGATCAGAACACAAACACATCCGAATACACTGCATTGTGTGGGGAATTCTATTTCAAGGCGCTAATCCTTTATCTGCCTAATTAAAACCAGCCATAATGCATTGAGCAAATTCTGTAACTGATCTCATATATTCATATATATCGTTTTATCAATAACTACTTATGTGTAGTCTCTCGTGTTTAACTTTAAATTGAAGTCACGTACAGGGATTCAAACGATTGTCATTCATCTTCCATAAACGTTACCAGAAATATGTTCTTTGCTTAATTTCATAATCTTTTAATATCATCACATTACTTTCGTTATAAAATTACCTTGAAATGCTCCATAAATCGGCGATTAAAACGGATAAGATAAATAAGTTACGTTTATTTTAAAAAATATTTCAGCCAATAGACAGTTGAGACGCTGGTATGGGCGGAGCTTGATCTGCAATATCTTGATTTTTTTATGCAAGTATTTCAAATAATTGCAACAAATTGCACTACCGATGAGGCATTATAAAATGTGTTGCAATTTCTTATTTCTTATTTATTTTCTATCGCATAGCAGTCATTCACTAAAAGAAAGAGGATTATCATATCATATGTTATATCGATTAAACCAATCTATAATATTTTCTATTATTTTGATTCTTTGCTGTTTGACCCTTTAGAGCGGCTCATAAAATCAATTGCAACATGTACCCCTGTACGGTTAATTTCATCTCTATGAGTTGAACATCATCATGATACC
>NC_051410.1:5307825-5307927 GCF_015228065.2 Penaeus monodon
CGGAAACGTATTAACTGTTGAATGCGAAGGCTTTGCTTTTTAGACATCTTGGTCACTTAGTAACTATTATCTGAACTTGGGAGTGATATTTGAGTTCCTGGT
>NC_051410.1:5308327-5308470 GCF_015228065.2 Penaeus monodon
TGGAGAGATAAATATCTTTCATCATTTAATTATTTCAAGAGATTATTTCTATTTCCATTCCTTTTGAGATATTACAAACTTTCTCATAATTCGACAGTTTCTTTAACAACAGCTTAGCGCTAATTGATCAAGTTAACAAAGGA
>NC_051410.1:5308714-5309816 GCF_015228065.2 Penaeus monodon
TTTCTAAAAGGGAAAGAGCCGAGTATAAAGAAGCTTAGTTGCATTAAACTGCCTTACTCCCTAATAGGATTAAACGAGTGCAGCTGTTTTATAAATGTCCTTGTCAAATACTGAGTTGCTCTCCATTGTCATTTTGGATACGTGGAAACTGGGGTAACTATGGGTTTACGTAGGTTTGGATGTAATGTAATATTAATGTAATTCTTTGTATAATAGTCTGGATATGAATAAAAGCAGGAAATTCATCAATAATTACACTTGAAACAAGACTAAGGGCCCCTGTAGTTGTCACAACCGATATTTAATAAGATAACAGTAATTTTCTGTTTTCTCGTTCATATGGATATTGTACAGCAGGATTCTTCAAAATACTATACATAATACTATAGATATTTTTTATCTGGAGTTATGAACTGCTGCCATCTATCGGCTTGAAGTAACAGTATGAATTTTAGGATAGGCTAAGGTTTTGCAGGTTTTCCTAATCTTTGTACATAGCCTTTAGCACCTATTCTTAGATTTATTCCAACTTATCCTTAGTCTTTAGGAAAATAAAACAAGAGAAAAAACATCACCAACGCATAAATAATACAGCAATAGTATTTAGTACATTTCAAATTAGTTAACATGTAGGAAAATACACTTAATTTATTTCCATGTAACAAAAATAGCAACGATTTATATTCATTTCACAAGGCCTTATTTATAATACGACGGCCCAGCAAACATCACAATATCAGAGGCTATGTTATCTTGCTCTAGACTGAATTAATAAAATCTGAAGGCAAACGACCCAAACAATAATGTTTGCGTAACAAATTAGGTTTGTGTTTATCCAAACGCTAAGGATTTCGTTGTAGACTAATAATCTCGGAAGTTCAAGGCTACAAAAGGAACTACTTGTATTACATTTGCTCAAGAAGAATGTTCGGTAATGTTTGTTAAGAGTTTTCAAAGTGAACGCTTAAATGCTATTCGTCCCAAGAATCACACAATTTCGAATTTGATTTAGCTTCTAAATAGGCTTCTAAGAAGAGAAAGAAAACGAATAGCCAATTTCTTGCTCTGATCGATTCTTTCAATGAAGAAAATTGTATAGTAT
>NC_051410.1:5310264-5310329 GCF_015228065.2 Penaeus monodon
AAGACTTACCTACAAAGCACACAATTTCAGAATTTAAAACCAGTATGAAGCTGAACAGGTCTCTT
>NC_051410.1:5310352-5310530 GCF_015228065.2 Penaeus monodon
TCAGTATTCCAACCCTTACTACTAAGAGTAACCGGAGGTGTAGGAGGTGCGCTAGCGGTTCCCCAGCGCACTGAGGTATCGCTGAATCACACACAAAGGGCTCTCGAGATTGGGAGAAATCCGTGATAGATGAAGTGTGGCTTCTCTCGCGGGGGAACCTAATGGAATAGTCGGCTCG
>NC_051410.1:5310619-5310744 GCF_015228065.2 Penaeus monodon
TCACTCACCCCCTCTTTCAACCCCGCCCCCAGCGCCTCTCTCCCCTCTCCTTCCCTGCAATCGTCCCCTCTTTCTCCCCTCCCCCCACTCGCTTCTATCTCCCTCCCCTCGCTGCCCATCTCGTT
>NC_051410.1:5311152-5311250 GCF_015228065.2 Penaeus monodon
AGCTTTAGGAAAATGTGGGATCTTTTTTATTTCTTTGTTTTTATTTTTAGTTTAAGAGGGAGAAAACTTATCGGAATTGTGTACATGAATAAGAATTT
>NC_051410.1:5311305-5311889 GCF_015228065.2 Penaeus monodon
TTATCTGCGTGATATTTCTCCCTCAAGAGAGAAACCTTGGATAGGTGTGGGTGGATAAAACTGGGAAAAAGGATAGACAGAGAATAAGATGAGAGGGAGTGGGTGTGGAGAGTACGTTGGTTATAAGTAAGAATATAATACTATTATAAGTAAGGACACAAGGCTAGTATAAGTATGACGTTCTTAGAATAGATATACGTGTGAATTTCTTTAATCATGTTCATTTGGTAGTGATATTTATAAGTATGTGCGACTGTCTTATAGAAATGCACATATCATGCAAGCATATACATCAACAAATAAAAAATATTTATAATAAAAAGCTGGATAATTAATTCATGTTTGAATTCTCATATGACATAAAACAACAATAAATGAGATAAAAAAAATCAGTCATAAATTCTGTTAAATTGATAATGAGGTTTTTAAATCACATATTTTTGACATCGAAGGGAATATATTTATTCTGAGAAATATCCGATGAAAGATATTTATAGATTGTCTGGTTATTTACTGGATTTTAATAAAAAAAAAATTCGAAGCCTGACTGTC
The DNA here is from genome assembly GCF_015228065.2 of Penaeus monodon. Taxonomy (NCBI): domain Eukaryota; kingdom Metazoa; phylum Arthropoda; class Malacostraca; order Decapoda; family Penaeidae; genus Penaeus; species Penaeus monodon. Next base: position 5,311,858 of record NC_051410.1, read on the forward strand.
ATTTAGAGTTGAAAAATTCCTTTCGTTAGAAG
>NC_051410.1:5311947-5312031 GCF_015228065.2 Penaeus monodon
CAGGATTTGCACTATTTTCCTTAAAGACATAAAAGGTCAAATATATATGATTCGTGTGATAATTTATTACTGAGAATTCAGTGA
>NC_051410.1:5312482-5312793 GCF_015228065.2 Penaeus monodon
TTCAATAGCCTAACTAAATCCATTAGGAACTCTGAACAAATGACCTCATTGTTCTTAAAATGTTATTCATGCCAGCATTCATTATTTAATATCACACCATCAATTCATCTATCCCTCTGTCTCCCGTGTGAGCTGTACAGGAGAGAGACACATATAAATGTCATTATCATACAGTGAAATATTTTTTCTCTCTGGCTTTAATTCTGGTGTTTATCAGACTACAGTCGGGTCATACATAATTCAGGGCTGTGTAATTAACTCAATTAGAACAGGAGTCTGTGAGCGTGAAAAATATTTACGTTTTTTCATCT
>NC_051410.1:5313247-5313626 GCF_015228065.2 Penaeus monodon
CAAAACAGAGAGAGGAAGAAATAATGTACATCTTTCTTTATCTGTGCGTATGTCTGCTCAAGAAAAGCAATGCATAAGCATCCACTGTACATTATCTACACACGAGCGTCTGTTCGCGTATGCGCCTGGTAGCGGCGAGATAAATGGCTCATTCATTGCTTTTGTAGGTGATAATTATTCTACTCACAAATGGAAGGGCTCGGGATGTTTTGTGAAAGTTTGCGAATTATTAATGAACTCAAACAAATTGCTTTCAAAGACCCTCGTCCGCAAGGAAATGGGGCTAAAACGAACGCTTGTTTTTAAGACCGTTATTACAATTTACCAGAACAGAGGTTAGAGGAATAGATTTATGGTAGACACAGCCATTAAAACTAAG
>NC_051410.1:5313805-5314091 GCF_015228065.2 Penaeus monodon
GCACCGCACTGGTTATCTTCCATCTAATGGTATTTACTGTCCCTTGCTTCCACCCATTATGTTGATTGTTCCTGCATGTTTCAACCTCATAAGTGTCTCTTCAAACAATCTCTTCGCCGTCTCCTCAAACAGCATTTGGGTTCAAACCATTTATTTTAAAGAGTAGAGATTTTTTTTTTTCTATAATTGTCATTCATATTTGTATAGTGGATGATGGGACGATGAAAGGCATATAGATGGGCATTTACGTGTGCAGTTGAAAGTCTCTTAAAAAGCTTGCTAAATG
>NC_051410.1:5315695-5316346 GCF_015228065.2 Penaeus monodon
ACAGAAAGGACATGGGGTTAAGTGGCAGGAGCAAAGGATGCTGCGAGAGGCTGAAGATATTAAGGGAGAAAGGAAGACTTTCAGGTCTCGAGATCTGAGACTTAGTTGATGCTGTGAAAGGGCTTTTAGAAAAGACCGTGTTGGAGAACTCATGTAAGATTCAATTAAACTGATATTGATGATGTTTGCTTTTATCAAAGTATGTTAAGGATTTATAATGTGCCTCCGATCTCAACTGTAAGATGAGATTTATATCGTGCGAGTAGGATTCCTGTGTTGATTTTCTACTGTTATTTTTACGGAAACATGACAGGTTATATGATCATACTTTCTGAGTAAATACGTGTTGATATTCCGTGATTTTAGAGGATTACTTGGCTTCAACATAATTCCCATATCAGAATTTTATTCCTCCTATCCGTATTATTATTCATCATAAAAAAAATCGATAGATATATAAAAAACAAAACAAAACAGTATAAATATGTTCAAATGCAAAGGCCGGGTAACGAAGGTAGGAAAATACCAGATAATGAAGTACAAAGGCTGAAAAAAGCAAGAAAAACACGTTAAGCCAAACTCAGTCCCTATGTTATCCATAAGACAAGAGTTCCGGACTCAGCCAGCTGTATTGTCCACCACTTCCTCCCT
>NC_051410.1:5316442-5316531 GCF_015228065.2 Penaeus monodon
TAGAGACTCCATTCTCTCTTCCCCAACCGCCCCCTTCTCCCTCATAGCTCTCTCATACACGCCATTCCCTTTTCCCCTTTGTCACACAT
>NC_051410.1:5316597-5317030 GCF_015228065.2 Penaeus monodon
CCTCATACTCTCCATCCCCTTTTCCCCCAACCGCCCCCTTCTCTCTCTCTCTTTCTCCCTCACACTCCTATCCTTTCTTCGCCTATCGCTCACCCCCTTCTCTCTCTCCCTCTTACCCTCATAGTTCCTTCATACTCCCCATCCCCCCTTCTCTCTCTCCCTTTCTCCCTCATAGCTCCCTCATACTCCAGATCCCCTCTTCCCCATCCCCCCTTCTCCCTCATACCTCCCTCATATTCCCCATCCCCTCTTCCCCATCCCCCATCTCTCTCTCCCTTTCTCCCTCATAGCTCCCTCATACTCCCCATCCCCTATTCCTCCATCACCAGGCCACACTCCTGACCTGTCTCTTCTATTTGTTGGAAATTAATAGGTATAAAAACAGGTGTAGCCGATTCTCAACAACATCTTTGAATGATGAATAGGTGAATCC
>NC_051410.1:5317209-5317363 GCF_015228065.2 Penaeus monodon
GTGATGCTGTGGTTTCCATCTGTCTCGCCGGGAAGGGAGGCTGTGGCACGTATCTCACTTCAGGAATTAAATGAGAACAAAGAGACAGTTTAAGGAGAATGATGTTTATATTTAATTTCTTTGTGGGTTTTGAGGGTTAGAGGGGACTTTCTGC
>NC_051410.1:5317969-5318040 GCF_015228065.2 Penaeus monodon
GCAACTTCATTACTCGTGTCCCTTTATTGCTATCGCGATCTGTGTTTTTTTTTTTCCCGCAACAATCATTT
>NC_051410.1:5318229-5318762 GCF_015228065.2 Penaeus monodon
TCATATACAGACATATATGTACATTACATGTGTTTATGAGACCATGTCGCCCACCTGGATTCACGAGAAAGCTAGAGAATGCAACCAGACTGCTATTACACTGATCGCAGCCTCACTCCATGTTCCGAATCAATATGAGAGAACTGGGCATTCAAGAACACCACAGTGCTCTTCTGAAAGGGCTGTATAGTGATTAGAAGCACGGGTGAAAATGAACAGCAGTCCTATTGACTAATTCCCTACACTGAGAGAAGCTTCATTGTATTCTCTTTCCCAAGTCATTAAACTTATACAGCGAGAGAACATGAGGAGAGCAGCTCTCGGGTGAATGTATATCCGCTATCATGATAAATGATAGGAATTGGACTGATTGATCTACATTGGGCCCGAAGCCTACGATAGGCCTGCACTAGATTACAGACTTAGACGAACATTAAAAGTTTTCCGATAATATTAATGAGGGATATTGGAGATTGTAATTAATAGGTTATTTTTCTAAATACTCACATCTAGACACGTAACTACTCGAACAA
>NC_051410.1:5318972-5319718 GCF_015228065.2 Penaeus monodon
GTACTGAATCCTCTACCAAGTGTTTAAGAGCTGGAGATGCTGACTTTGAGAAGACAAGGGAGTGATTTTTACATATCGTATACCATTTATTAGATTTCATTTTGCCATTGCTTTTTACTCAGGCGGCAACGTTACCTCCGCTTTCTTTGCAGGCGCTGAAAACTGTCATTAACGGTACTAGAGTAAAGATGTTAAAAATATGGATAAAACGCTTATTAACATTATAATTAATTAAAGAGAAGAGAGAGTGCGAAAGCGAAATTGAGCTGTCGTGATCAAATTTGCCTGCAAACATCACCATTATAATGGATGAAATAACAGAAGTGAAATCGACGTAGTAAGGAATGCCTGAGTGCAACAGCGCGGCATAAATGAGAGGAACTTTCTGCAGGCGACACTCCTGCGCAGAGAATGTCCTTGAACCAGACAGCTGTATTATAAAATTGTCTGCAAATAATTCAGAGCAACAATTAAAACGTCGACGAGAGGGCCACGTCTATCTGCGCATAAAGAACAAGAACAGCTTTCCTAAAGAAGAAGAAAAAAAAAAAAACGCTGGTTTGAAACACGCAGGTAAAAACGCGCCCCTTGGGGAAGCCCGCCAGCAGATCAAACTTCGAAAAACTGCCAAAGGTAATGTAAACACTGAAGCTTCTAATGCTGCGGTGATATACGGAATAAGTACTATGGATTCTGTAGGAGGAAGAGTAAATTTGCAAAGCAGAATATCCTGGAAACGGTACATT
>NC_051410.1:5319837-5320340 GCF_015228065.2 Penaeus monodon
AACCAAAAGAGATTTTAGTGTTTGTCTGCCTCGCCACTTTCTCTATACCATATGATACAGAAATTCACTTGGATGTCTTTTTGTTCCACTTTTTTGTAACTTTTTGTACAGAAATAGAAAAGATTCATTAGTCTGGAGAAGTTTCCCCTAATAACAGGATAAGCATTTTCTGTTATGACAGTAATTTAAAGAAAATGGTAATTAATGCAAGTTGCAGAAATCTGACACGCAACTTTAGCAGGGGTTCTCCAGGGCAATACGCTATCGCCTTTTATATTCTCTTTATAGTCTGCAACGGAATTTTTCGCTGGTTATATTTGATTATATCGATTGTGTTTCCGTATATTGCTATTTTCAAGGTAAAACACCAGAACCCTTATTTTCATTTTAGTTTATTTCAACAAGTTTAGTTGCTGTATACTTAATGAAATAAGGACTCGACAAGATACAGAAAATTGATACTTCCACGAAAATATGAATGAGCGATAATGGTGTGTGATTTG
>NC_051410.1:5320804-5321223 GCF_015228065.2 Penaeus monodon
TTTTTACATGTCATATAACAGATTGTTTGCTTAAATACCCAAGTTACTAGATAATTTTTCGCCATTGCCATGTACTTGGACAACAATGTTACCCAAGTCAAGTCCTGTTCTTTGAAAACTACCATGTCGAGTAAGTGAAATTTGGGTTGTTTTTCCCGCAGAGTTTATGATCACTAATGATTACGGCACAGATTTCTACAACTGAGCTAACTGCCTCAAAGCTAAGGTTTATTTTTAGATAAGGTCACGATGACCTTTGCACATCTTGCGAATTCCCGGAAATAGATAATATACACCAAGAGCATAAGACCCAGGGATAGTGGCTTTAGGAAAACAAGTGAGTGAGTTTTACATATCGTATAAAGTGTTTATGCTTAAATACCCCTGTTAAGTTTCCTTGGTCATGTCAAGTAACATAA
>NC_051410.1:5321252-5321787 GCF_015228065.2 Penaeus monodon
GACGTGGTGATGAATATATCTGAATTATACACCAGAACATAACACCAAGAGATGGTAGCTTTGAGAAGACAAGTGAGGGATTTTTACATGTCTTATATCGATTTCTTGCTTAAATACCCCAATTATTAGATACCATTTCGCTATTGTCACAATATTACACATCCTGTTCTTTGAAGACTTTCATATCAAGTAAGTGAAAATAGGTTGTTCTTCTGCAGAGTTCATGATCACTAATGATTTTACGATACCGATTTCAACAACTGAGCTAACTGCGTCAAAGCAAGGGTTTGTTTTTGGATCAGATCACGATAATGCACCTCTTGCGAATTCCCGGAAATAAATAATAGACAAATCCATAGATAGTCCCTATCTATGGAAGTGAATGCAGTTGATCAGAATTGGTAATAGGCATTAGGATTGTGCGTATCGCTAAGATTAATACATATGTTTTTGAAAAGGCACACGTGAGCAGCTGAGATGATAAAGCGGATCAACACTGGCAAGTGCAGTTTAGGTGAAAATGTTACTAACATAA
>NC_051410.1:5321867-5322664 GCF_015228065.2 Penaeus monodon
GCGCTTATAACTATTGTTTTCTTAAATATCCCTATTATTAGTTTCCATTTCACCATTGCCTTGTACTCGTTACCTCCGCCGAATCCAGTTCCTTGAAATGTTGAGGCGCATCAGTCTTAATTATGTCAAGTAAGTGAAACTTGGGTTGTTCTTCCGCAGAGTTAGTGACCCCTAATGACTTTACGGTACCAATTCCTGCAACTGAGCTAACTGCGTGAAAGCGAAGGGTTGATTTTAGATCAGATCACGATGACATTTGCACCTCTTGCGTATTCCCGGAAATAAATTATGAACACCAAAAACATAAGACCCAGAGATGGTGGCCTTAGGAAGACAAGTGAGTGATTTTTACATATCGTATAACATTTGTTTGCGTAAATACCCCTTTTATTAGTATCTATTTCACCATTGCATTATACAACGTTACCTCCGCTGAATCCCCGAAGGTTTGTTTGTAGATCAGATCGTCATGGCGTTTACACTTCTGGCGAATTCCCGGAAAAAAATAGTAGATAGTTTAATTATAGTGTTTATCAATGGAAGTGAAGCTATCAGCTGAGATGATAAAGCGGATCAACATTGGCAAATGCAGGTCTTCCGAGAAACTACTTAATCATAGCGCTACTCTACGGAAGTGAATGCAGTTGATCAGAATTAGATTCAGGAGTGTGCATTTCGCGAAATGCTTATATTTTTAGCCCATGAAAAGGCACACGTGAGCAGCTGAGATGAGAAAGCGGTTCAACATTGGCAAGTGCAGGTCAGGTCTCCTTGGTCATGTAAACTGATATAAAAAT
>NC_051410.1:5322703-5323127 GCF_015228065.2 Penaeus monodon
TCAGAATTACAACGATATTCACGAAATTTCTAAATTAATGTTGAAACCATACCAATAACAATAATAACAAAGAAAATGATTGAAAATTACGAGGCAATGTAACTTAACTTAATAGTTAAGAAATTATATTAGTACAGAAACTATGATAAAAAAAAATACAAAATGAAAATGAACAAGCTATGAAGACCAAAGCTGCAACACAAAGACGCCCGGACAGAGAAATACATCACAAGGGAGAAGAGGGCGTGGGCAAGAGGGGGGGGGGGGGGGGATGAATGTGAGGCGAACATCAAAGGGGTTGAGAGACTGTAGGGGCGGATGCGGGAAACCAAAGGGAAAATGATCATATGTATTTGATATGCATACATATGTATAGTTGTCTATTAGTCTCTCTGTATGTAGATATTTTCAGCTTATATGTGTT
>NC_051410.1:5324374-5325738 GCF_015228065.2 Penaeus monodon
TATTTTATATAAAAATTTAAAATTTTATTTTATAATTTATTTTTTTTTTATAAAATTTATTATTATATTATATATATTATTATATCTATATATATTTTTCAAATTTAATTTAAAATTTCTTATATATAAAATAAAATATTCCTTGAGAGGGTCAAAGGGGGGAAACCTTTGAAAAAGAGTTTTACAGCCCCTTTTAAAAAGCTGGGGAAAATTAATACGGATTTGCTTTTTGAAACCCAAAAGCCCTCCCTGAACATTTTTTACATTGCCAACCCCTAAAAGGAAATTTTAAAAAAGAAAAGAAAATTTTACCTTCAAAATTTGTCAAAATCACTAAAATAAAAACCCTTTGAATATTTTTCCTTTTATAGAGGATCTTCGCTCTTTTTAAATTTGGGTACTTCGGGCGGGGTTTTTTAATTGGGTTTTCGCCGTGAAAATTTTCCCCTTCGGGAACTTTATTTTGCCCCCCTTTATCCCTTGGTTTTTATTTTTTTTCCCAGAGAGGCAAGCAGTTTGTTCGTTTTTTTTCCCTCCTCGCCCACCACAAACCCCAGGAAAAATCACCCCCCCGTTTGCCCATGGAATCCCCGAAGCAAGGGAAAAGCTGCAAGGTTGGGCGTTTCCTTTTCCCTATTTCCGGCTGGGAAACCCTCCCGAAGTCTGTCTTTTCGGGGGGGTTTAAATCTTTCTTCCCCCCCCACCCAAAAATCTCCTCTCCTCCCCGCTCCCCTCCGGGCCTTCCTCCCCCCCTCGCCCCCCCCCTTTCCCCCGACCCCCCGGGCCCCCCCCCATCGGGCAGTATGGGGAAAAATTTTGCTTTTGGGTTAAATTGTGACCCCTTTAAACCCCCTTTGGGGAACCCGGGGCGGAGGGGAGGGGCCGAGGGCAAGAGGGGGGGGTAAGGGGGGGGGGGGGGGGGGGTAGGGAAAACATTTAAAAAAATTTTCCTTGCAAGGTTTCCGGGGGCCAAAAAAACCTCCGAGCAAGCCCCTTACTGGCACTTTTGGCCCCTTTTCCTAATTTTTATCATTAGTGCTTTCCCAAAAAGCTCCCAGATATTTGGGCGCGAGGCTGTTTCCCTCCTCGGGGCCGAAGGAGGCTGAAAAAAACACTTTTTTTAAATTCGGGGAAATTTTCCAAATTTAAATTTGGGGGGCCGATTTTGAAATTTAGATGTCCCCCCCGGGGAACGCTGGGGAAAAAAAAGGGGAGGAAAAAGGGGGAAAAACGCGTAAAAGCGCTGGGAAAAAGGGTTTATTCCCAAAATTTTTCAAGGGGGGTTTTATTTGTAAAGAATTTTTTAATTTAATTTCCCAAAAAAGGGCACCCTTCGGGAAATACATGTTCCGTATAACATGATT
>NC_051410.1:5326009-5326275 GCF_015228065.2 Penaeus monodon
AATATAATGAAAACGATAATGATAAGAAAAGGAAAATGATAATGACTTTAAATTTAAAAAAATTTAAAAATAAAATAAAATGTAATAATAATAATAATAAAACAACAAAAAAACAACCCCAAAAACCCCCCAACAACAACAACAAAAAAACAACAAAAAAAAAACAACAGCAATAACCAACAACAACCCAAAAATAATAAAAAATAAAATAATATAAAAATGATGATGATGAAAAATAAAAAAAAATTTTAAAAATTAAAAAATGA
>NC_051410.1:5329642-5329939 GCF_015228065.2 Penaeus monodon
TAGCCTTCATATGTGATACTTGGCTTTTAAAAGGAACCATTTGAAACACATTTCAGCGTTTTGAATTTCATAAATTGGCCTCATTTTCGGGGAATTAAATTGAAACAGGGCCTCCTCACTTGTCTTGTTTTGGACGAAAGGGAGATGGAAAGGGGGAAGAAGATACGAGGCAAGAAGAGAGGGAAGGGGAAGGAGAGTGGAAAGGGAGGGAAGGATGAAAGGTAGAGAGAGGGGGAGAGGGGGAAAGATGAGAGTGAGAGAAAGGGAGTGAGGGGAAGAGAGGGAGGGAGAGGGGAT
>NC_051410.1:5330032-5330157 GCF_015228065.2 Penaeus monodon
TCACACGACAGGCAAAAATGCTTTGTTTTATTTCATCTGAAAAGGACAAGCACATCCAAGCTTACCCTTCACGTAACTAGAAATGTGAAAAAGGAAAAAGTTGATTTATTCTAATTATTTTCTTC
>NC_051410.1:5330833-5331218 GCF_015228065.2 Penaeus monodon
ATACAAGTAAAAAACGCAAAGAAGATGAATCTCTAATCGTATTAAATTGAAAATCGTGATCAATAGAGGCTGAGACCTTTTCATTCTATCCTCTTTCAATTATAATTTTAACATTCTTATTTTTTGGATGTAAGCTTCCTGGCAACACTATTTGCATTGCATACATTACCGAATATTTACGAAGGTTGTAAATACGATGGATAGAGAGTTAATGAAGCAAACAATTCTTTGCACGTAAGTTTTCTGAAAACACGTTTGACGTTTCGAAAGCTGGTCTCTGCTGAGTTATTTTTTTGTCTTTGTTTTATTGAACGTAAGTAAACCCTTTCACGATTCTGGGAAACGATGGGAATCTTTTTTTTTTTTAAATAGGTGATTGCAATAA
>NC_051410.1:5331364-5331473 GCF_015228065.2 Penaeus monodon
AGAAATTTTCGGTCTCTTTCAGATCCGGGACCTTGTCAGCCTCAGGGGGTCTTTGGGCCCCGAAATTTTCTCAATGGACTTAAGGGGTTTCCATATTTCAATAATTCCC
>NC_051410.1:5331685-5331862 GCF_015228065.2 Penaeus monodon
CCCGTTTTCCCCCGCCCCCTTTCTCCAACCCCTTCCCCTTACTCCCCCTTTTTTTCGCCCCCCCACTCCCACCCCCCCCTTTCCCCCTTCATTCCCCCCCCCTCACTCCCCCCCTAAACCTTCCTGCCCCCCCCCCCTTTTAAACCCCCCCTTTCTCCTTAATATAAAGGGGGCCAA
>NC_051410.1:5332570-5332648 GCF_015228065.2 Penaeus monodon
AAAGGAAAGCCCAGCTCAGTGGTCATGAGAAATATGCGGAGTCAAAGGTCATGCATAGATGTTGCATGCCACCTAACG
>NC_051410.1:5332683-5332787 GCF_015228065.2 Penaeus monodon
GGATACAAATTACGTAAAGCTGCCAAGCATGAAGAATCCGAAAGCATGTGTATATTGCATGATTTCCTCTCGGATAGTTACAAGCAGAATTCGCACGGAAGTAT
>NC_051410.1:5332827-5333120 GCF_015228065.2 Penaeus monodon
CACTTACAGTAGGAAACAAGCTCATTTGCATAATTGATAAAAAACATAATATATAATGATAAAGAAACACTTTCATATTTAAAATGCCCGGGGATTTTTAAAGCCCCCTTTTTTTGTGGGGGGGGAAGAACCCTGGATACATTAAGGCAATTTCCTCTAATGAAATATTATTTCCTCAAGAGGGAAGTAACAGAGAGAAAGAGAGAGAATGGGACTGAAGTTTTATATTTTTTTATTTCCATTATTACTGATTTGTGCATAGTTGAAATCCTGGAAATTATCGGCCTAAAATA
>NC_051410.1:5333687-5333770 GCF_015228065.2 Penaeus monodon
TGTCAAGAGGTTGATATCTTTTTATTCACTTGATTGGTATGTCTTTGAGTGCAAAGAACATTCATTGTCATCATGCCTTTACA
>NC_051410.1:5333875-5334244 GCF_015228065.2 Penaeus monodon
TGTCACTGTCTATGCATATATCGGTGAACAGAACTGCAAAATATCGATCCTAATAGTTCTAAGTAATCATAAACTTTGACATGTTGGGCGGCAGTTTAGGGGTGGATGTAATCAAAAATACTTGACAGATTAGATTGATTAAAATAGCCATATTCGACAACCAACGATTGCGACAAACAATGGTAATTAAAAGTTGTTGTTGCATTTTCTTTTTATCTCATATCGACACTGCTCTAAATTGATAGGTGATGTTAAAATTATTGGAACGCAAATAAAAACCTGTAATATCTATATTTCTTCATGAATATGTATTGCACTAAATGCATGACTTATTGTGCGTTGGTGTTCTCTTTTTTTGTAGGCTCCAAA
>NC_051410.1:5334571-5334825 GCF_015228065.2 Penaeus monodon
TTTTGTATCAATATTTGTAAGTGTAATTTTTACACAGAAGAGGGGGGGATGGAAACGAGTTTTAATCTTCTTTCCAATAATGCGATGAACAAAGGTCAAAAGTCGCAAAACAAATTTCTTAAGTTTAGTATGCTTTTATCACCGTTGTTTGTGCCGACTGAATAGGTTTTTGAATACGAATGAGGATGCCAAAAAGTGAAATTAGACAGAAGAAAGATATACTTTTGGGTTTTGGTCATGACCTTTGCGAGTAC
>NC_051410.1:5334848-5335184 GCF_015228065.2 Penaeus monodon
GTTGGGTTGATTTTAACAAGAAAATAGATCATTCTAATTTCATAGAGCAAAATACATAACACCAATAAAAATCAATTTCCTGAAACAGCCGCATTAGTTAGTATGCAAATCATCGAACAATCTTTCAGTCCCCTGCAAATTATTACACCATCTAGATCTCGAAACAAAATAAAATAGATATAAAAAGCACGTAATAGAAATGATAAAAAAGAGAAAAAACAAAATCACTTAGTAACGTTATCAATGATACTTACGCCTAGACTAGCTAATGAAGCGAAGGGCAGTAGGAGGCGGTTAGTAGGACCGAGATAGAAATGTGGGAGGAAGAGGGAATAT
>NC_051410.1:5335237-5335356 GCF_015228065.2 Penaeus monodon
TTACCTTCACTTCATCTCCTTCCTTTTCTCTTTCTTAAGCAACCCTTTTCTCTTTCCCCTCTTTGCCTATCTTTCACTATCTCTAGAACCTTCATTTCCTCGCTTCCATCTTTTTACTG
>NC_051410.1:5336095-5336417 GCF_015228065.2 Penaeus monodon
CCCTAAACCCCCTTAGGAGGTAGTGTCACATCAATACGTAATTAAAATTGACATTTTCTCTTTAACAATGAACAAAAATATAATATACATTAAAGAAATTGGTGTTGGAGCTTATCATGTTATATGAAGTAGGTTTTATATTCATTTATTTTTTATTCACTCAATGCTAAAAGTGTTGATTTCCTTATGGTGTTTATACTTATACTGGTATTCATTCTCATTAAAAGTTTTCTTTATTTTACAACTATTTTTTCAATGTGATATGATTTTTTTTTTTAATAACGATTTTTTTTTACCTTTTTACCACTTTCATTGGGTGTAA
>NC_051410.1:5336651-5337052 GCF_015228065.2 Penaeus monodon
GACGCGCATACCATATGCATGCGTATGTCATTACACCTGATTCTTTAAATATTTGTAAATTTACACTCATACTGCTCATGCTTACAGGATTAGTTAATATTCCGCTTTGCAAAATAATTGCAATTCAAAGATCAAACCTGATGCAGCTTAAGTAAAAAAAATGGGTGAAATAGAATGAATAAACATAGACATAGTATATGCAAATAAATTACATAAAAAACTGTCAATTTGTTTCTTCTTTTTATTGAGCATTCATAATTCAAACATATTTCCAGAATATAAAAGAATTTTCATTGAGTTTAAATCCTCACAAAATTAACTTATCGACATGGCCGCGTTCAAGGTATCGAAACGACATAAGAGGAGATTGCATTCTTTTGCGTCTACTCATTATAAAACTA
>NC_051410.1:5337820-5338280 GCF_015228065.2 Penaeus monodon
TATTAATAACAAAAATGATACTGGCAGTATAAAAATTGACGATAATACCAGTGATGAAAATACTTATGATCACATACCATCATGAACAACAATAACACCAAGATCACAAACGTAACAACAAAAAAACAAAAAATATAATGATCACAGACCTAATCACCATTACCTCTATCACTATCACCATCATCAAAAAGCCTTGAATCATTGAATTTCATGATAATAATAATGATACCGAAACCTTCTCAGCATATGCTCTTTGTCGAAGCACAGCAGTGAATCATCACATTAGCAACACGCAGCTGAGCATCATTAAATGACGTTGGTATTATCAGGCGGCGCTCGGCATTACTAATTAACGCTTGGCAGTACTCACTTACAGCCTGCATAATAGATTAACGTTCGGGACAAATGAATAACGCGCATTGCCAACTGTTAATGGTCAAAGTAGCTGAGTTATATTGGC
>NC_051410.1:5338876-5339319 GCF_015228065.2 Penaeus monodon
TGAAAACTGAAGTGCAAATCCATCGCAGCAATTTGTAAATGTTATCGTTCATTGTATTGGACTGATGCACTTGATTGAAAAAAACGTCTCGAACTCTTAATACCTTTTATATATCTACAAAAATAGGATTGCCATTATGTTTTAAAAATGCCCCTCGATTTAAAAGGCTTAACTGTTAAGTCTCATAGCATTTCATCAGTTTGAAAAGAACTTGGTTTGAACTACACGAATTCCCTTGTTGTTGTCGTTGATTTTTGAAAATTATTATTGTCCATCCTCGCTTTAAAAGTCAAACTCGTGGCAATGCGAGTAATTCTTGTTTAATTTGCAACATCAGCATTTTTCTTTATGATTGTGTAATTGGGAAATGTTCCCTTGCCAACGACGCTGTTAAAAGTATATGAAGGTATTCTGATGATAATAGTGTTTTTATCCATGGAAAG
>NC_051410.1:5340087-5340299 GCF_015228065.2 Penaeus monodon
TGCTTCTGATCCTCAGAATCAAGATTTTCAGGATCAGATTGTCTTTCATATAAATCTTGGTAAATGAAACTTTATTAAGTAAAATTTTGCCACTGATGAAAAACAACAACATATTTTTTTACTTTATTAGTCCATAACAAGTACTTGAGTATTAGCAATGTGTTTGGAAATTCGCAATTGAACAAATAAATCAACTAATAAGAATGCTGAAA
>NC_051410.1:5340645-5340810 GCF_015228065.2 Penaeus monodon
TTAGAATTTCGTCTTCCCAACACCGTTATTGTTGGAAAAAGGAATTTTTCAGGAACCAAACCTGCTTCCTTTCACTATTCAACAAAGAAAATACATTCTTTACTAAAAAAAGGATCAAGCTATTAAAGGCGTAGGAATACACGCTAGGCTAAAACCATGGTTTGT
>NC_051410.1:5341175-5341308 GCF_015228065.2 Penaeus monodon
TAAATAAAATGAAATAAGATACAGAAATAATAATGCATTATTCCAAAGAACAGATCGATTTCAATCCGATGATATAACGAACCACTTTGGGAAATAGACGGTGCATGTTCCCAAGCCCTTTGCCGTTTTTCAG
>NC_051410.1:5341553-5341813 GCF_015228065.2 Penaeus monodon
TCCCAAAAGGAATGAATTGCTAATTGCAAATAATGGGACAGTGTTTGATTTTTTTTTTTACATATAATACATCAGAATATTTACGTTTCATTCAAGTGAACAAGACCGTGGCATATACTCTTGTATTTTCATCGTCCGGTCAATACTTTTCGAGAGAAAGAAACGAGAAGTCAAAAAAGACCTAATGCAAGCGAAATGCATCCTCAACATTCATTTCCTCGAGTGATTTCCGTTTTGAAAATTATTCTTACAGACTTCCC
>NC_051410.1:5342288-5342580 GCF_015228065.2 Penaeus monodon
TTCCCCATACGCATTTTTTTTTCTTTTTTACACATTGTATGCAATCAGGGTAGACTAATGCATTTGATGCTCGTTAATATCAAATGGCCAGTTGACTATAAAGGGGCTTCAGTGTCATTGTCAGTTCCTGATTACCTTTGTCTGTTTATTTGCGTAATTCTTTCACCGCCTTATGTATCATGTTGCGTTGTGTAGATAGGCACGACGGCCATATTTACCCCATGATTGCAATTTGAAACTTGCTTTCAGTTCCTACTTGCTGACTAATCTTTCGCTGATCTTACGATTGTCA
>NC_051410.1:5342717-5343253 GCF_015228065.2 Penaeus monodon
GACAACTTCTATTCTCTTCACTTAGGAAAACTAATGCAACTGAAATATCGATCTATTTACATATTGTAAATTAATACTCCATTTCAGTACCGTATTCAGCTACTCCACTTTCTTGCTGTAAAGATATCCAAATCAACGTCTTTATGAGAATCTCTCCAACCTTAGGGAAACAACAACCTTCCTCTTCTTTTAAGAACTAGAACTGCACAATCACTATATGTATCCTGACTCGATTTCCTCCATATGTGCATCATTGTATAGGTCAGCTATATTCTGCAACCAGCCTTTGTATCCATATGCAATCGACTTCACTCTGTTTGCATCCATCCTCACTGAGGTATTCAATCATCATTTCATCAAGTGTCAGGGATTTTTCAGATTTGAAATGGGTTCTGTAATTTACTAGCGGGCGAAGCTTAGTATCTCTGTTTTTATATAGTGAAGTGGATGATTCTGTTTTTAGAGCAATAATCACAATTGTTTTGCTCCAAAATCCATCCGTAATGCAGTAGAAACTAAACTTGTTAACTAGACAT
>NC_051410.1:5343292-5343805 GCF_015228065.2 Penaeus monodon
TATCTTAGTAAAGTGTGTGATTCTGTTTTAAACCATTGTATTCAGACTTATTTCTAATCACAGCTGATTTTCCCCCACACAAGACCATCTCCATAACCGAACAAAACTACGCCAGATAACATAGGCACTCCAGAAAATAGAAAACTTTCTCCTTTGGAATTTGCATAACAGTCCAATAAGCAATCACATCCCATATTCTTTCTAAAAGAAGGGGAAAAAAAGCTTAGTCGGTGAAAGATCTGAGTACCTTGTATAACTGGCCACTGGCGAGATAAGGAAGCCAGAAGCTTGCATGTCATGATAACATTAATGATAGGTCTTAGACTGAATTCTGCTTATCATGGCATATGCCATAATATCAGAGTGAAGATCCTGTATGTAAAATTCTTTTGATAGAAGAATAGCCTATATCGTACGACAGCATTATTGATTATAATAAATATACTACTAAAAGTATTAATTATGACAGAAATGGTCAAGAAAAGGAGAATATTATATGAAACTAAGCGCGTC
>NC_051410.1:5344394-5344511 GCF_015228065.2 Penaeus monodon
TTAGCTGCGGTAGAGTAAAGCATTAGCTCAAATTTGCAATAATAATGGCCTTGCAATAATATTCATGCAAGGGACGATCCTCATTAGACTCAGTCCCATTATCAATTCATCACCAGC
>NC_051410.1:5344802-5344927 GCF_015228065.2 Penaeus monodon
AAATAGGTAAGCTTCACACACGGACAAAGAAATACTCCCAAGACCAAGCACAAAGGCAAATGAACGAGAGAGAGCGGGAGGGCGAGGCTACCAGCTGACGGGGACCCAGTATCACCTGCTGAGAC
>NC_051410.1:5345065-5345721 GCF_015228065.2 Penaeus monodon
GGCAGGGCGAGAACACGTGGCCTGTACTATGGCTGTAACTCCCTCGTCTATTGTATTGGGGTATTTAGTATGGGCCTCACTCTTCTTTGGTGAATATTTCTCTCTTTCTGAACATCCATTTTGTCTCAAAATTTCACCTTCCTCGTGTCTTTCATTTGCTGTTGTTTTTTTCAATATTCTCTCTCTTTTGTCTCCTTTGTTTTCATTATCATCTCCCCTTTCTCCTTGGTACTGTTTTTTTTTCTATTTCCTCCCTTTATTTCTTCTGTTCCTTCTATTCCCTTTTCTTTCTTACCACATTTGATATCCATTTTTTCTATTCTTTCCGTCTTATCTGTTTGTTTTTTATCTTCTATATTTCTTCTCTCCCTTCCCTCTTCCTCCTTCTCCTCTTCTCCATTTTTTTCTCCTAATTCTATAATCGGCATTATTCTGACCTTCTATTTCTATCTCTTATTTGCCTTTTTTTATTTCTTTCATTATCCTCTCCTCTCTATTAGTTTTGATTTTTTGTTTCTATTATCTATTTTCTTTTCTTAATATTTCCTCCTCTTGCTTTCCTTTCTATCTCCTATTTTTTATTCTATTAATTCCTTCATCCTCTCCTTTCTCTCTGGAGCTTTTTATCATTCACTTTTATCTGTTCTCTACTTTAT
>NC_051410.1:5345917-5346336 GCF_015228065.2 Penaeus monodon
TTTATTTAATGTTATATTTTTTAATATGTCTGTTTTTCTTCTTTGAAAACAACTTATTATCCTAATTTATCGTACCTTTTTCTTCTCTTCCTTTATTCGTCTTTAATCTTCCTTTTCATTCCCTTGTTTATTGTACTGTTTTGTTAAAGCTTTCTCTTACCTTACTTTTCTTACTCTCTCTCTCTCTTCTCCAAATTGTTCTTTTTTTCTTTTTAATCTCATTCCGTCCCTATTCTTCTCATTATTTATTATCCCTCTCTCTCTTCCTTTCTTTTTTTAATCCTATCCCATTACCTTACTTTCTCATTCCTTTTTCTCTCCCACTTTCAAACACCTCTTCATCTCTCCTTCGCCCCTATTTTTCGTGTCTATTTCTTCACTTTGGACTTTATCTCTATCTTATCTCCTTCATTTACTCG
>NC_051410.1:5346578-5346829 GCF_015228065.2 Penaeus monodon
GTAAGACCGTTTGACGTTTTCCTGCTTCGCTCGCGCCAGAGGGAGGAGAAAACAAGCCAAGAATTGCCAAAGGGGACGTGGGCGAGAGGGGGGGGGAGGAGGGGGGAGAAGGAGAGACAACGATAACGAAAGATAAGGACGGCGGAGGATAGGGAATAGAGAAGGGCAGATTGCTTTTTTTCGAGAGAGAAAGAAAATGAATGAAATGAGAATAGGAGACGAAGGAGAGGAATAAAGTAAAGTGGAGAAGA
>NC_051410.1:5347132-5347257 GCF_015228065.2 Penaeus monodon
GCAAAACTAGATTACCAGCAAGATAATGTTAAAAAAACGTGGGTGTGTTTATGTATTTATCTTTGTGTTCTAGGTATTAATACATATCGGTATCCTCGAGCACTTGTCCTAAAGGTATAGTTAAC
>NC_051410.1:5347285-5347598 GCF_015228065.2 Penaeus monodon
AAAGTTATTTTGAATTATTCATATTCCGATAAATTTAGAAGAATTACGTCATATAAGCCTACTAGCTTTGGTTGAATAATTTCCAGTATTTTGCCTTCTGTATTCAAACTATTTTGTTATTACTTTTATGTTTATTGTGAATTTCAGTATTAGAGAGGATCGAACAAAAAATATATTTTGAATATTATACGTGGAAAAAATAAGAGCGGCCGGTATACTTTTCAAAAAATGATTGAAAAAAATTTCTATGTAATGAATATCTACAATAAATGCTAAAATGAATCAAAAGTTATGTATTTTGTATAAGTGAACT
>NC_051410.1:5347762-5348144 GCF_015228065.2 Penaeus monodon
AACATACATGCGCGCATAAGTATCTTTATATGCCTCAGAAAAAAAAATGTTTCGAAAAATTTCACGTGGCTGAAACGTATATATATGTATATATGAGTATAAATGTAGCTAGGCAACCCCCTTGCCGATCGGCCACGCTAAACAGTAACCTTATTTAATCATTCGATCAACCTTTGCAATTGGCTTTATTGGGTGAAAGGACTGTGCTTAATACGTGTTCCCCTATTAAATGGATGTACATAGCGACCCTAATGACTGTAATCAATATGGGGTGCTGGAGTTGCGTAATGAGATTTTTATCGATATATGGATTTGTGGCTGTTTTTGTTTGCATTGCTGTTTTTTTTTTCAGTCTTACGTAAGCCTCCTTTTTATACGTATC
>NC_051410.1:5348360-5348467 GCF_015228065.2 Penaeus monodon
TACATGAAGCATTATGTAACGAAGATCGGGAATTTTATAATATCATATTAGTTCAAAACCTTTTCTCAGAATCTATTGAGTTGAAATGTAGTGCAATAAGTGTACAT
>NC_051410.1:5348857-5349515 GCF_015228065.2 Penaeus monodon
ATGTAATCATATTGCACTACATTTCAACTCAATAGATTCTGAGAAAAGGTTTTGAACTAATATGATATTATAAAATTCTCGATCTTCATTACATAATGCTCCATGTAATATCCTTTGGTCCAGTTATTCTCATGTTTTTTCAGCGTTTATGACCAGTTATTAGATAGATATTAAATAGACAGATATCTCATGAACGTTTCTCTTTCTTTTTCTTTTTTACTTAATTTACCCTCATCTGTGCTCTTTCTATACACGACGCTCTGATAATGAAATACACACGTAGAATACACCCGACTTAAGCAAAATTACCTGATGATGAGTTTAAGCAACTCTCCCTTCGTTAACAAAGAGGATTATTGCAGAACTGCTTTTGTTTCTATCTGCTGTGGGCGTTTTTAATCAACCTGGTAAAGCTCAGTGACCTTTTACATCTATTAATCTTATACTCTCTTGCAAGTATATGAACGCCTACGCATGGCAGAAGAATAAATAATAGTAACAGAAGTAGTTTCATAGTATATAAGCTGCGTTAGCCCACACACAGGATCGTATATCATCCGATATTATCACAGTACACGATCATGTTGCATGCAGAAAGTACATGCAGTATTAATTCACTCATAATGATGGTCTCGCTTAGTTCCACAAAGAGCGAGAA
>NC_051410.1:5349726-5349885 GCF_015228065.2 Penaeus monodon
GGTTATCAGATAGTAGAGATTGCACAGGTAACAGGAATATGAAGCTGGTTAACAAGTCTGTCAGTCCAAGCCAAGGGATTAGTCTCAGCACACAGGAATTCGCCGGAGCCCTTCAGCACGGTAGGCCGGTGGAAGATCTACCAAGCCAGTAATAATATG
>NC_051410.1:5350354-5350649 GCF_015228065.2 Penaeus monodon
AAGAATGATGTTTTAGTCTTTTTTGTGCTTATTTTCACTATCTGAATAGACAATTTTCTCTTTTTTCTCTCTGTTTCTCTCCACTTATCATCTTTTTCTGCCCTTGCTTCCTCTTCGTCAAAGCGATGTAGGCGATTTAACAGCCAAAATGCCACGAGAGATTAGTCGTGATGGTACAACGAGTCAACTCTTTTGCCATTGCAAAGCGAAGGATAGCAACGAAGGACCTTTAGTTGAGGTGTCGCCTGTCGTTAGCGCTTCTCGGATCTTCTCAGTTCTGTCTCAAGATCTCGAT
>NC_051410.1:5350934-5351154 GCF_015228065.2 Penaeus monodon
TTTCTCCTCACATCCCTAATTTCGACATGTGCTTTCCCGGACTCGTAAATGAAGCCACCGGGGATTAGGATCAGCTCTGGCCCGGGGCTCTTTTGCCTCGAGGCCGGAGAGAGAGGGATCAGCTCCAAGCCCGGCGCCATTGCCGTGCAAAACCCGGCCGTAATGAACGCGCGTGAAGGCCCCTGACGAACGCAGAGCGAGGTCGGGGTCGTGTTTGGAC
>NC_051410.1:5351363-5351696 GCF_015228065.2 Penaeus monodon
TGAAAAGAAAAATTATGTGTTTTCTCTATCTAAATAGACAGTTGTCTTCTTTTTTTTCCTTCTCTCTCTCCCACTCATCACATTTTTCTGCCCCTGCTTCCTCTTCCGTCCTGTTCTAATCTGTGTACACATTCTCTTTTCATTCAGTTCTCCCCTCCCCCTCTGTTCTCGTTATCTGTTTTTTATTTTCAGTTTCCCTAACTTCATTACCTTTTCTCATGTTATTATCTTTTCCTTTTCCCTCCTCCTCTGCCGTTTTCTATCCCTATTTTCTCTATCTCTTTTTTTCATCATATTTGTTCTCTCTGTCATATACATTTTTTTCTACCTGCG
>NC_051410.1:5352148-5352238 GCF_015228065.2 Penaeus monodon
CAAAGTAAAGGCAAATAAGAAGATCAGGAACCGAAGAGGGAAAGAACAGGGGCATTTCCATATTTCTGCAACATTTCCCCGGACTTATAA
>NC_051410.1:5353072-5353387 GCF_015228065.2 Penaeus monodon
CTGTCACACTAGCCCTTCCGAGCGTGGGTAGGAGCAGGGGCGAAAGGGAGGGGCAGACGAGCAGGGAGAGAGGCAAAGAAATGAGGAAGTGAGGAAGGAATAATAGAGGGGAACAGGGCTCTCAAGGGGAAAGGGGCAAGAGATGGCAGGGAAAGAGGCAGAGGCCCATTAAAAGACAAGGAGACAGGAATGGCCAAGAGAGCAGGGCAGAAGGCAGGGAAGAGAAAGGGGGTAGAATCGTGAAGAGAGGCAAGGGGGGCGGGGAGAAGCGGACTCGCAAGAGAAAGAGGAGGGGGGGGGGGATGTCTGGCACCA
>NC_051410.1:5353426-5354230 GCF_015228065.2 Penaeus monodon
AGTGTTAAGTAGGGGAATCCCAGCACTCAAGCTTATCTCGCAGGCCGGGTCGCATAATTACGTAATTAAGATTGAAAAGCGTCCTCAGCCTGCTAATTGGCCCAATTAACAGAGCAAAATAAGATGCTCGGTCTAAGGAGGATTACCTTATCCTTGGTTAGTGCATCGACGTCATCGTAGCCTTTGCAACGAAGGGATAAAAGTTCGTTCCATATCGGAGTCATCGGCAAAGGATGCAGAGGTACGATAATTCCTGTAGGATTTCATTGTGGGTGTATCGAGTTACCATTTAGAACTATTTGAAAACAATTTTAGTTAGTATTATAGCCTTTGAGCGACAGCTGACATACAAATTTATTATTTATCGATGTTGTTGTTCATTTTATTAAATTTGGCCTTGCATACCTAGATTTATAGAGGGTTCATACATGAAAATGTATTTTCCTGTTTGTTGCACACGAGTCCCAAACAGAACAATCGCTTTGCAATGAAAAGCAATATTCGTTATCATTGTCAATTACCACTATAAACGTTGCAAAAGCTTAACATTGACTAGAAAATCTAATCCTAATTGTAAGAAATTAATAAAAATATATATATCCATAGTTATGCTCTTAATTCTGTGTTCCAAAATTCATAATTTATTCTATTCCTACAATCTGTTATTTTTTCGAAAATGTGTTATGGAAATTCAAATGATACCCTTAACTATTTTAGTAATTTCGCAAAGAATTGGCTGGTAAAAGTATTTTAGATAGTGATTTTTCATTTCTTCCCTCATTATTAACAAAGAAAATATTTATA
>NC_051410.1:5354719-5354810 GCF_015228065.2 Penaeus monodon
CTAACGGTAGGTTTGAGCCGTCAGATTCTCTATATTAGTTCCATATAGTCAAAATAATACTAAAAAGAAAATGATTGCCAAATATTCACAA
>NC_051410.1:5355129-5355233 GCF_015228065.2 Penaeus monodon
ACTGGTTGCCTCTGTCGTCCTTAACAAAGACGTTACTACATACAAATCATAATTTTTTAAATGATTTTTTGATCTCCGATTCCGACTTTAGAATCATAATTTCC
>NC_051410.1:5355263-5355438 GCF_015228065.2 Penaeus monodon
AATCCCCGAGGCAGATTAGAATTAATTTCTAAAATGAAAATTGTAATATCAAAACCGACACCGAGAGAGTAGCACTTTTAGTGCTTTATGAAATCGTATTATGACCTCACTGGTTATATGAATGGTATGTAAAGAGAACCACGTTCCCTTGTTCTACATGCACTGAAACTAGCCA
>NC_051410.1:5355878-5356180 GCF_015228065.2 Penaeus monodon
GAGTACTAAAACTAATACCCTAGCGCGGAAAAGCTTTGAAAAACTTTGGTAGATGACAGTTCTAATGAAGTTAATCAGAGATGGTGATCATGTGTACGTCTCCAGGAAAAAGAATAACAGTATCTTATCTTACCCCCTTTCTTAATGACTTCCGAGAATCTTCTTAAGATACTAACGTTATTTTCGTTGGACTGTTTTAAAATATAATATATGTAACCTGATGTTTCATATGATATATGTGCAGGATTGCCTGGTATGTATATTTCCTTGTATGTGTATGTTTATTAAATTACCTATTTATT
>NC_051410.1:5356538-5356767 GCF_015228065.2 Penaeus monodon
TATTTAAGAAAGCATATTTTCTTCCGTAATTAGTGGTAAGTGTAACCATGGGAATGTAACAAATAGAGCGGAAAACCATAGACAACTTTTTCCTTCTTTTTTTTTTTTCCTTCCACAGTAAGGGGGACCTTGCCTATGGTGTCTCAGTGCAAGATAATGCATGGCTCTGGGCACATATCGAAGATAACCCTACTATAAGAGGTTGCAAAGACGCAAAGTAATATTCTTA
>NC_051410.1:5357241-5357849 GCF_015228065.2 Penaeus monodon
ATGTATAATATTTGAACACACACACACTATTCTCTCTTTCATTCTCCATAAAACTTTCTATTTTAACCAGTAGTTGATAAATAATCACAAATAAACGAATAAATAATACTTTAGGTATTGCAACATATAAAAAGCATAGCACTGCGTTAATCTCATTTTCATATAGGAGAGACAAACAGAGAAAAAAACAACAACATCCATTCATAATGTGTCCAGATGGAAACATGTATGCTTTGTGCGGATTAAAACACAATTAAACATAATGTTGATGTACATAAATTTGGCAAAGAGAACACATAATCATGCATTCAACTGAACAAAATCGCATTTAAGCTGCAAATAGCAAAATGCATCGGGCTGGTTGTGAAATGCATTTGCTCTATATCACTTTTTCCTTTATTATCATTTCTGAGAATGTGCTTGCAGTGTGGCTTCTATTTCCAGTAGTGTACTTACCTGGTAATAATGTGTTTTATATCTCAATAACCTCATTTTTGTGTGTCGTGTGTGTTTATTGTTGTAGAAGCGTTGTTCAAACTTGACTTATTTCTCCCTTTAGGAAAGAGATAAAGTGGTTGGGCTTCTCACGCTCTTTCCTATCTCCTGTG
>NC_051410.1:5357890-5357964 GCF_015228065.2 Penaeus monodon
CCTTATAAGTGCCCTCCTACGTCTCTTCTAATCACCAAATTTCCCTCGTCATCTTTCTCATTTCCTTCTGGCCT
>NC_051410.1:5358240-5358367 GCF_015228065.2 Penaeus monodon
GTTCTTTTTTTAACTCATATTCCCTTGTCATCTTTTTTCTTTATACGTATGCCTCCCTTCTCCTCTCTTCTATTTTGTTTGTTTGTCTGTTTCTCTCTGTGTGTTTCTCCGTCTGCCTGTCTGTCTG
>NC_051410.1:5358478-5358741 GCF_015228065.2 Penaeus monodon
CCAACTCTAACAAGTATCCCCTTTACTTTCCTATACTTCTCTCTTCTCTTCGTCTCTTTCCTTCCTCTCTCCCATCTCCTTCTCCAAAACCTTTATCCTAGCCTTGTCTCTCCTCTACCTCTAAACGTTTTCGACTAATGTTTTACTGTGAGGGACTCCAGGCATAGGAAAAAGAGGCATGCCAGTGAATGCCATGAAGGGCGTGGGTGTGGGAGCCAGCAAAGTGCCATTAAAACGTGGTAAATTTTATATTTGCAGCGTTG
>NC_051410.1:5358808-5360026 GCF_015228065.2 Penaeus monodon
GTCGCTGCACATAGTTTAAATCAAGATTGGTTAGTAAATACCATCGTAAATACTGGGCTGTGAATAATTGTATTTGCCACGTATCATACAAATTAATGGTCTAGAATGTCGAAAATATTAAGTGTAATTAGTGTTTAAAATTTAATATATAGTTTCGTTCTAACTATTTTGTAAATGTTTACCTTCTAGTTAGAGGTAGTATACATGCAGGTAATCTTCTGGTGTAAAACTGCCTTAATTATAGTATATTAAAACTTTAAAACAGGAATAAGTAATTTCTTCTCGGGTATGTTTTAAAACTAGTTTATTTTTATTGTAGCAAGAGCGTTCATTTTCAAGTCATTATTTTTTCCAAGGACTTAATTAGTGAAGAAACTGCACTTTGCTTTCTTTATTCTTTAATGACTATCATTCTAACCATCTATTTCTCCATTGCACATTACACATTGTTGTTAATTATATGTATCGGGTATCTTGAAGCCTTGTACAGTCACGATCAAAAACTTTTTTTCAAAAAATGTTTGACCTCCGTAACGACCACCCAGCTAATACGATCTTTCTTATTTGAGAGAATTAGAAGCACCATTAGCTTTTATATAAGCCTGTTCCTTTATTTCGTGTATATCATAAGTTTTTTTCTTCATCTTTACTTTGATTAAACTGAGCAGAAGCTTCATGTAACAGTACTGAGTTACTATTATTATACCAAGTATGTAAACAATGATAGCACGTATAGATTTATTGTTTGTATTGGTGGCACATACTTTTCGTCTGTTGTCAACTTTGCTAAAATACGGCGAGCACTTTAATGTTGCTAGAAATCGCCTTTAAGTCTTTAATATTAATCTTAAAATCCTTCGTGTACAATTCAAAATACAAAACGGTAATATACAAGATTAATTCACACACGCTGCCAAATCTCAGCGGCATCCACGTAAATCCTAATATTTTTATCGCCATTCACAGCATTTTTCTGGAAATTGCCAATCTTATTTTTAGTAAAGTCTTATGTAAAGAAATTCCTCTTTTGTAATATTATGTAGGGTCAGGATTTGTTCCTTGTTCGTGACCTTCATTCATATTTCACCAAAAGTTGTTTTGTAAGTGAATTGTCGAAAACAACATGTATAACGAGAACACTATTCCTACGCATTCTAAGAAGTATAAAGCAAAAACTTTTAGTATCACATCAATCACATATGATTGATGTCATACTGC
>NC_051410.1:5361195-5361403 GCF_015228065.2 Penaeus monodon
AACTCAGAAAGCATTGTAAAATAATCATTATGCAGTGATTTTTTTCTGTTTGTCAGTAGATCACACAACATACTCAGATACTTTTGTAGATACTACACAATAGGTTTCCATCAACAGTGATCCACCTGCAGTTTACAGCAACAAAAGGATTAAGGTCAAAAGCATAACATGATAACGTGTTTGATCTGTAGTTCAGTTGCATGTTGCA
>NC_051410.1:5361437-5362187 GCF_015228065.2 Penaeus monodon
AATTCCTGAGACGACTGTATGCTTCTGAACTTTACTCTGAATCAAAGGTATGTAACATAGATTTTCTTTTTATTAATATATTAATCTTAATATATATGCGTTTATATAGAAACTGGAATATCGTTTCCTATTACAGGCATTAGTGTCTGTATAATAACATGCGGCACAGAAATAAGACTAAAACAAACATGCACAAATGTGTACGAAGACAAATCAGAGAAAATTCGAATAACAAAGGGACAAGCCAAGACACCAGACAAGTAAATGGAAAAGAGAAAATGGAACGAAACAAGGAGATAGAAAGAGAAGAGAGAAGGCCAATCATCTTCGAGTCTCATTCACGCTGGAAGTAATTATGATCATGCAATTGCACTCTAACAGTCAATAATATCGTTGGGGACCTTTACAAACCTTGATTATATCCTGATTTGGACGCACATATCCAAGATTGGATTATTTTAGAAGATGGATCCCAGGAAACGCCTTTCCCTTCTGTATAGAGGTCATAAAAGTATGATAAAGACTGGAACTGGTCTGGTCGATTGGAATCTAGAGTGGGATTAGGCATTATGCTTTATTCTTAAAAGAATAGTTTATAATCCATTGCATATGTGGTTTCCAGAACGTATTCTTATTGTCTAATCTCGTTCATATATCTTAGAAGAACGTGTGAAGGCATGCGAGTCCCTAGGTGTGCTCAGACCAGTTGCGTTCTCAGGTGTTACCAGACACATTATCGAACAATAAATA
>NC_051410.1:5362385-5362621 GCF_015228065.2 Penaeus monodon
GGTTAAATAAACTTTATCAATGTCAATAACGCCTCTTGATGCTACCTGTGAATTTCGAGGTTTCCCTAACAAGGTATATTTCTAGCTCTTATGCTACTCTCGTCCTCCAAAACTCTAGTCCACTGCTACAGCATGCCTCGATTTCCCTTTAGCACTCTTTCGCACTCTGTTGCTGGGAAATTAAGCCTTTGTTGTTTGATCTACTTCCCACGCTCTTCCTGGCAACCTTTTATCAC
>NC_051410.1:5362687-5363427 GCF_015228065.2 Penaeus monodon
CTGAGTCCAAAGCGCTGCAGGGAAACACAGGACGGCATCGTGGGTGGATGGAGAGAAGGCATCAAAGTTGAAATAGAAAGGATAAGAGTCGAATACATTAGGAAAGAGAGATAAAGGCAGGTAGGACGGATTTTTGGGGGAAAGCGAAGAAGAGTGAGAGCAAGACTCGGGGCTGCCCAGAAGAGAAGAGAAAAAGCTTGATAAAAGGGAGAAAACAGATAATGGGGAAAAAAAAGTTTACGTGTAAATTTGAAGAACAAACAAGATAACAATATTGCGCAGAGGGGAGATAAAGGAAAGTAAAGGAAATAGAGAGAATACACGGAGAAAGACGACCAGAAAATCGATGTCCTACTGACTCTGTCACTTTAAACAATCAACGTCACGCACGTACATTCAGACACTCAATAATTCCAGGTCTTTCGTTTGAGGCATGTCTGACTTCACAGGCTCTCGTCTACAGCTGGAAAAATCTCAGAAATTGGTGCATTATTTTTGCTTTCTATGTGAGTCATAACCGTGAAGGGAGATGCCGGACCTAATCAATCCTCGTGGAGGTTAAGTTGGAGAAGGGTACGTGATATAAATTTTTATACGACCTAAATTCGCTTTGGCTACAGGTATACGCATGTTTGTGCTTTTATCTGTTCGTTTTATGTTTACTTACTTGGTTTGTGAATGTTATTGTTAATGTTACAAAACATTTTCTCTAGTTTATAAAGCCTGTATTCATTCATCAA
>NC_051410.1:5363460-5363767 GCF_015228065.2 Penaeus monodon
GGCATACTATAAAAAGCTCCCTCCTGTGTTAATAATTTCTTGCAACTTCTTTCATCTTCATCCTGGCGGAATCGTTGTTCCTGTGAATTAAGTAAGATCCCTGTGTTGACAGCAGCTGACAACATTACCTGGTTGACGACTAATCACCTATTACCCTTGTCGAAGAAGAGGAAGAAAGTAAAAGGTCATTGGTGAAAATATACCACTGTTCTGCCTGGATCGTGTATTTGATGGTATGTCGGCCAAAGGTAATCCGTGCATTGTAGAAGTAATCGACTCCTTTTTTTGTAAACCGCTGTAGACTAAT
>NC_051410.1:5364033-5364481 GCF_015228065.2 Penaeus monodon
CTTTTGCAATGTCAGAGTTTTGGTAAATCATGCAAGTTACACGTGCTACACTATTTTGGTAAATCATGCCAGTTATATGTACTACATAATCGCTGAAGTAATACTATTTATCTTTATTAACAGGCAGATGAATGTTGTTGTTTTTTAAGAAAAAGTCTGTCATACTTTCATTAAATTCTAAATACAAAATACTTCAGCAAATGGTATAATTATTTAATCCATTGCCAAATAGCCTTAGATATGAGGAAATCAATTTTGAAATTTGTATTGATAGTGAAATAAACTAAACATTTTACCCCATTCTCCTCTTCTTATTTCATATTATACCTGCATGTTTTTCCTTTCCTCTCTATCTCCCTTTAACTCGACATCGCATCGATTCACTTAATCATATCTCGCTCAGGGAGTTGTCGAAGTGAAAGAATTAACGAGGACGGTGAAAACGGTC
>NC_051410.1:5364534-5364697 GCF_015228065.2 Penaeus monodon
ATCGACACTCGCCTTCCCTACAACGCCCTCCTGCCCCATGGGTTTCCTCCTGACGGAAACCTTGATCACTCCTGCTCTCCCTCGCCTGCCTCGCCTTCTGCAGGGTTCGTTCGGCGATCTCCCAAGCCCCTTCGGTGGTACTTTTGCCCCTCCGTCCCGGCTC
>NC_051410.1:5364778-5364909 GCF_015228065.2 Penaeus monodon
CCGCCTGGCAGTCGCTGGCACCTTCGCTCGCGTCCTTTCTCGCTGACGCTGGGAATGGGAATTCTGAGACGTAATGTTAATGATGGAGAAAGAAGGAGAAGCGGTGGAGAAAAACTCTCTGCCCCACCTCC
>NC_051410.1:5365281-5365540 GCF_015228065.2 Penaeus monodon
CTCGTTAGGGATAGATTTCCCTACTAGTAAAATCCACATTCCTTGTTAACTCACACAGCCATCGTAAACTACGTTGATTGTAATGCCTATTTTTTCCAATCGTTTCCGACTGAATTTCTTTCTATGGATTTCGTTCATTTTTCTTTCCCGAACTTTTATTTCCTTCTAAAATGCTCCTTCTACACGCATTAGAATAATAAGCTCTTTCTGTTAATAGGAATTTCCTTTGTTAAACGTTTGTATTAAAGGACATGACACG
>NC_051410.1:5366388-5366938 GCF_015228065.2 Penaeus monodon
TGCCTGGTCATCTCACTACAAGATCTTTCCTCGAAGCAATTTTATTCTTCATCTTGTCAAATTGTCAGTGATCCAAAAACTTCCTTTTTGAAACCTCCGTGTACCTTTATACATGTTTTATTTAAAGAACTTTATTTTCCTTCATTCGAGCTTTATTTTTGAGACCTTTTTGGGATTATGCGTTCGAAAGCATACGTTCAGGAATGATAATGCTCTAGAAAGCGCATTTCAAGAACCGGTTTTCCTTAAGTAAAAGTGGAATAGAAAATGCACATTTAAGTCGGTGTTCATTGTATATTTAGAGTCTGTTTGTTTATTTTCCATTTATTACATGTTATTTTTAACATTTTTAGTTTCTTTGTTTTAATTCATCATTAGATAACAATGTAAATAATAATGCTTTCACGTAAGATTATGCTCATTTTCTTGTGAATTTCCCAGTTTAAGAGTAAACACTCGAAAATATGACTTTTGATATATATTTCATGCACGTGCCTGTTTATCTGTCTGTTTTTTTTTTTTCTACTTATCTGTCTGTATGTCTGTTTAC
>NC_051410.1:5367135-5367599 GCF_015228065.2 Penaeus monodon
AACATCATTTATGCATGTAAAAAAAATATCATAATTGCCTAGTTTCTCAATTTTCACGGAACATTAATAAACTCGTTGGTTTTCAGTCATCATCACGATATCTCATTAAACAGCTGCTATTGTTCACATTAACCCTTTCCCAAAAGCCAAAAAAAAAATTATGTTTTGTCTCTTCTACGTTTTTTTCTGTCTTTACTTGTATTTTTCTGATTATTTTCTTTATTGGTTGGTTTGATTATATATACATAAGTGAGTTTAGTCTTAGGTTTCGACTTCTGAGTGACCTCATTTGCATAAATAGGAATCGAAGGTGGAAAAAATATAAATTTGTATCATAAAATAAATAGCAGATAAAAAGATTTTTTAGAATATTGTTTCATCTATTAATTTACTTATTCATGTTTAAGTACGATTACCTACCTCATTTGAATAAATTGGGATAGAAAAAGGGAAAACAAAGCCCC
>NC_051410.1:5367631-5367880 GCF_015228065.2 Penaeus monodon
ACTAAATTGCAATCTCCTGTTCGACTCTTAATTGGCAAAAACAGATCAGCTTCAGTCTTTACTTTTGTCCCTTTTGCCTTTATGACCAGTAGACCAGGGGAAAGAGGTTCCTGAATTCCGAATTCCAAAATATTCCCTGTTCTGGACGAATGCTCTCATACTCGGGTGTAATCAAGGTGGATGAAAATTCCCGACGAAAGCTTTTGAATTATTGAAAGTTTGACCGTAACTGCATCATGATGATTGTTA
>NC_051410.1:5368214-5368350 GCF_015228065.2 Penaeus monodon
CTTCCTCATTTCCTTATCTCCATTTCTTTCGTTATCTGTTCTCCTTTTTTACTTCTCTCATGTCTTCCTTTCATTTCTCCTTATTTTACTACACAGTTTCCTCCTCCTTAGATTTACCCTTCGTGTGTATGTCTGT
>NC_051410.1:5368540-5368656 GCF_015228065.2 Penaeus monodon
CATTCACTAATCATCAACCTTACCTTTATCGTTATTATCCTTTTATTCTCCTTATTATTATCCACGCCGTTTGTTATATTATATCTTCCCACTTTTATTTTTTATTTTTCTTAGTA
>NC_051410.1:5369017-5369598 GCF_015228065.2 Penaeus monodon
TACCCCCCTCTTCCCCCTTTCCCCCCGGGGTTTCTCGGGCCCCTCCTCGCCTCTCTTTTTCCCCCTTTTTATGGGTCCTTACCCCCCATCCCCCCTTTTTTCCCCCCGACGAAAACCCCAGCGACTGAATAAAACGAAAAAGGGGTGCAAAAACAAAAAGGCCCAAAAAAGAAAAAAAGGGCGAAAAAAATCCCAAAAAGGCCGAGCGGACTTTGGGAAACGTGAAGGGGAAAAAGTTTTTCGCCCAAGGGGGGGAAAAGGGGAAAGGGAAAGGGGGCCGGGTTTAGTTTCTGGGCCCCCCAAAAAGGAGGGGGGCAAAAGGGACGTGAGGGGGTGAATAGGAAAGGAACGAAAATGGGGGACCTTTTAAAACCTTCGTCGCCCCTTTCCCCTTCCCCTAAGGGATTTTTGGGGGGTAAAAAAGCACCTTTAAAGAGAAAAAAATTTAAAGGGTAGCAGTTTTTAAAAAAAGGGGAAAGGAAAAAGAAATGAAAAAAATCGTTGTCTTTTTTATTCTCGAAAAAAGAAAAAAATGCACAATTTAAGGTTAAGAAACATATTACATTACACAGTACTTACCT
>NC_051410.1:5369716-5370002 GCF_015228065.2 Penaeus monodon
CTCTTTTTGAAAACGCAAAAAAAAAACTAAAACCCCTTGAATATCATCACAAAAAAATTGGAGCGTAAAACCAGAACCCATTTTACTCTAAATTGCCGTTTAAATTTTCCAAAAAACCCCAGTTTCGGATTTATGCTGTCCCTTTCCTCTTCCACTTTTATGACCGCCAACTGAAGGGAAAAAGCGCTTTTAGAAATCCAGTTTTCGAAATATTCCAGCCTTAATTGTTCTTCCTCTATTCCCTCCCTCAAAATATTTTTTCATACTTTTTTTTTTAAAACCCACC
>NC_051410.1:5371473-5371616 GCF_015228065.2 Penaeus monodon
GCCAAAAGGAGCTGCCAGAGAGAGACCCCGGGGATTCTTTGGCCACAGATGATCAGGAGGGCCAGGTAACGAGCGGGAGAGAAACGTGGCCATTTCCATTTCCCTCGCCTGTTCACGCCTCTGAATCACCAGCATCCCCACAC
>NC_051410.1:5371975-5372232 GCF_015228065.2 Penaeus monodon
CTATAGAAATATAGAGTAAGGCTTTAAACGACCGATATGCACCCATAGTCTATTAATTGACCTAAATAAAACATAGTATGGAGAGGACGTTGGCAATATACAAGGTGAACGCAATGTAATGCAACTTAAATGAACAGTTGAACATATCAAGCAACACGTTTTTGTCAAGAGTCTAGTTAAAGAAAGTTAGAGAAAAATACAGAGAATAAAAGACGGAAATATTATTTTGTAACGCTTGGGACTGGAAAACTGAAATG
>NC_051410.1:5372876-5373413 GCF_015228065.2 Penaeus monodon
TGAGCGAGAGCACAGTGGCCTTTGTAGAGCACAAGCCGGCTTCCATCCGTACTTTGTCTATTGTTTTTTCGCTGAATATCAAGGTGTATAAAGGTCACCTACGGAATTGTCAGAATTACTGAGAGTTTTACGTTATTTATTTTTTATACTTATTTTTTTTACACGAAGGATTTTTTTTTTTATAGAACATGGCCGTCTGTTTCTCCTTCCCCTCTTTCGTTCCCTAATTTATCCTTTCTCTTCGTTGTCTTGTGATTTATTTCATCCCCTCATCGTGTCCTTGTCTCTCTATGTTCATATTTACTTCTTTTCGTATTTCTTCCCCGTCCTATTCCTCGTATCGATCTCGAGCTTATTTTGTCTCTCTTCTTATGTCTATTTTTCTAACACTTCCTTATCTCTTCCTTCGTGTCCTCTGTTTACATTTATTTCTATCATTCGTGAATCCCATTTCCAGGTCTTCAATATTACTTTAATTCCAAGCATCTCTCTCATCTTCTGTCCACATCTCCTCTGCATTCTTTTTATATATCCAAC
>NC_051410.1:5373454-5373891 GCF_015228065.2 Penaeus monodon
GTTATAATTTCCTCTCTTCTCCATCTCTCTCCGTCATTAACCTCACCTCTCATTCTTCCCCCGTGGCACTCGAAAGGCCACGGGGGAAAGTCCCCCTACGAAAGGCAAAGGGTGCCATGGATGCCACTCAGTAAAGGAGTTTGAGAAAGCACCGAACGGCCCCAAATGCAGAGGCAAGTCAGGCTGAACAGGAATGATAAAGGATTTCGTTCCTGGAGGAAAAAAAAAGAGAGGAGAGGAAGTCGCAGGAGTCGAAGGAGTTACAGGGGGGGGGGGGAGGTCAGCCTCGACGGAGAGGAAAAGAGGAAAATGAAGGAACTCTTTTCGATCTTCTTTGTTGATTTTTTTGCGCTTGAATTTCTTCCTCCCTGCTTTGGGATGGTTAAGGGAGTCGGATGCTATATAGAATAGTGAAGAATGAAGGTAAGAAGATAGAA
>NC_051410.1:5374113-5374775 GCF_015228065.2 Penaeus monodon
AGTGGGTGATTTCCTTGTTGTAGAATATTACAATGTAAACAAAGTGAATAGAAAAGCCACCTATGTTTTTTAACTCTGTTTTATCATCTTGATTTGCTTTGCATTGTATCCTAAAGAGAGTGTATCAGAGTATCACCAACTTCATTGATATTACATTTAGTGTTATTTAACATCTATTTTCTTTTTAATCAATTCCACAACAATAACTGCAGAAACCAAGCGCAAAATTACTATAAAACTGACTACACAGCTTACTATTGTAGGAATCAATAACCTTCGTAAAGCAAACTGTAATGTAACTATCCAATGAAAGTTCCACGTTGTTTTGCTGTTTTTATGGCCTAAAAAGCCTAGATGGTTGATTACCAGCAAAGTATCATTGATATATTTGTCCGAAGTGCAAGCTTGTTTATTCAGAGGCCATTCAAAAAGTTTTTAAAAAATGTATTATGATCACTTTTGCCTGTAATTATATTTTTTGTTAATATATCAGTTTAACGACAGTTAGTGCCGTTGATGATGTATTGGTGATTGTTGACTATTGTGTTATTAGATGAAAATATAAAATCATCCATAATTATTCCTACCATGAAAAGTTTGGCTTTTGTCTGCTCTGTGTTTCCATTTTCTGTTATGAGTCATACATAAGGGAAAAATATTTC
>NC_051410.1:5374891-5374965 GCF_015228065.2 Penaeus monodon
TCTTTGTAGAGCGAGATTTACTGGTCTTTTCGCATTTTTTCGTCTCTTTCCAAAATATTCTGTTCGCTCATTTC
>NC_051410.1:5375015-5375131 GCF_015228065.2 Penaeus monodon
ATTTAACACTTCTAAATACTTTCTTTTCTCTTACTTTCCATCCTACTTGTTTTAAAAATCTCTTACTCCCTTCTTTGGCCTAGTTTATCATTTATTTTCTTTTGTGATTCCCACAG
>NC_051410.1:5375370-5376086 GCF_015228065.2 Penaeus monodon
TCTTTGGCCCAATTTAATATCTCTCTCTTTACCCTTTTTATTTAAAATATTTTGCTTCCTCTCCATCCAGCCATGTCACCATTTCATCTTTTACTGCGACACTAGCCTCACGAGTAAAATAAAAAGAAATGGTTGGCAGGAAGTGGCAGGAAAGGCGTGGGAAGTAGATCAAACAAAAGTGCCAGGCCACCAGCAACGAGCGAGGGAGTGCCACAGTGGACAGGGGCGATAGGAGCAGATGGTGCCAGAACGCGAAGGACCAGGGGCTTGGTCGTGAAGCCGAGAGAGAGCGAGAGCAAAATGGCAGAGAGGAGAGTAAATCTGGGGCAGTGCCAAAAAGTGCCAAAGAGGTTGTCAGAGTCTTGGGCGGTGCCTAGAAGTGTCAAAGAAACCTCGAGAGTCTTAAGTGATATCAGGAAGTTGTCAGAGGGAAACAGACTGTCGAGAAAGGTCAAGGAGACGCAAGGAGTCGAGGCAGTGTCAAGAAGTGACAGGGAGATCTGCAGAGTCTTAGAAGTGCCAAAAAGTGTCAGAGTGTCGAAGCAGTGCCGAAAACCGTCAGAGTGCCCTAGGGAAAGGAGGCAGTGTCAGGAAGTGTCTGAGAGAACTCGAGAGTGGAATGAAGTGACTGAACTTAGTCAGGAGGACCCAGGGAGACAAAAACAGTACCACAGACGGCCAACAGCAACAGGGAAAAAGGGCTGTGGACAAATCTT
>NC_051410.1:5376280-5376420 GCF_015228065.2 Penaeus monodon
GAATTAAATGTAAAGGTAATAGATTTGGTAGAATATAAAGAAGAAGAAAAATGACATAAATAAAACTCCCGGTTTAACAGGAAACCACCCTAACAAAAAGGCAAATTCGCATAAACAGATATTAACCAAAAGAATATGAA
>NC_051410.1:5376445-5376553 GCF_015228065.2 Penaeus monodon
ACTGATAATCGCTCGACATAAAATTAATTCCAATAAAAGCGTCGAGAAGAAAAATCAACATGCAAATGCAACTAATAAATATGGTCACTCAGCTGGGAAATGCGGGGA
>NC_051410.1:5376968-5377220 GCF_015228065.2 Penaeus monodon
AATACCTATAAAAAAAGAGAAAACAATCAAAATAAAAAGACATGACAGAAAGCTACAGCCAGACAAACTGATGAAAAAGGGAATAGGAAGAGCGAGAAGAAGAGAGCAAGAAAGTAGGAGAGAGAATTTTCCAAGCAACTGGGCACTAAATCGAAGGTAATGAAAGCTGGACGTTCATTCATCGGCCGAGAAGATGATGAGGACCGACCATGAACGAGCAATCTGGCGTAATTGCAAAGGGGTGAACGGCTC
>NC_051410.1:5378142-5378311 GCF_015228065.2 Penaeus monodon
CGAATTAGGAAGTGGGTGTACAAAAAGAGAAACACATAAAGAAGGTAAAATGAGAGAAGAGAAAACGGGGAAGGTGGAGAAAGCAGAAAATTAAACGGGATAACGAAGAGTGATTGGGAGAGGGAAAATACACAGGGAAATGAGCGATAACAGGAAATAGATGAATGAC
>NC_051410.1:5378351-5378427 GCF_015228065.2 Penaeus monodon
TACGATTGATAACGAGAGGAGAGAAGGACCAGATAATTGAGGGGAGGAAGGAACCAACGAAAAGGGGGGTGGGAGA
>NC_051410.1:5381032-5381168 GCF_015228065.2 Penaeus monodon
AATCGGAGCAACTGATAAGTAGAGAAAAAATATCATAGAGTATAATAGGAATAAAGGCGGATATAAAAGGCAGTTTGTTGTCTATAAAAATGATATGAAAGAGCAAAGAAAATATAGCAGGATAAAGACCACACAC
>NC_051410.1:5381315-5381589 GCF_015228065.2 Penaeus monodon
CTGATAATAACAACAATAATCCCTCCACGCAGATCCGAGTGAATCCATGTGAATCCAGGTGAATCCGCATGAATCCTAATCGCAGCGAAAACGAAGCGAGTATTAATGCTCCAGGAAGACACTGGCATCATGCTCTCTTCATTACAGAGTGCCGATTTTCTTCTGCATTTATGTGCAGTTAATTAAGTCGAGCAGAACACGCCAGCTCGTAGAGGATGGGAGGGGGAACACTTTTATTTCGGGGGAGAGATATGTGGCTCAGGAACTGCTTGTA
>NC_051410.1:5382168-5382284 GCF_015228065.2 Penaeus monodon
CAGTGATTCATATGTACTGAGATACATAAAGCATTAGCGTAGACAGAGAACAACCAACTTGCAATAGATATCTCAAAACATCTGACATAGGATTTGAATTTCAGGGAACGGCAGGA
>NC_051410.1:5384344-5385060 GCF_015228065.2 Penaeus monodon
TAAAACGGAAGTGGAAAAGCCTAAATACCATGATATATAAATGCTTATGTAAAATTGGCTCTATGATTTACGTTTATACATACAATAAAGCACATACAGCTGGCCGGGCATGGCAGGTATTTACAAAGGACGAGAGTGGGCACATTTCCCCGTCCGAATATTTCACTTTGATGTTACTGCTCTTTTTGATGTTGCATTGTTCATTTCGGCAATGCCTAAATACATTCATATAACAAGTATTCAGATGCACCATGGCACGGGCGGCCGCTCCGAAATGAGAATTGTTCGCGGTACGTATTGGTGTGGTGTACACCCTCCCCCCCCTCCACCCTACGCATCTATCCCCTCCCCTTGTTCTGCCTTGTCTTCCCCTCTCCCCTCTCCCCTCTCCTTCCTTCCCTTTTCGCTCTCCAACCGCCCCCTCCCCACCTCTTCCTCTCTCTCTTCTTTTCCCCTGTTTCACCCTCTCACTTTTCTTCCTCTGTCCCTCTCTCCTCTCTCCCTTTTTCCCCTTTCGCTCCCTCGCCCGTCTCTCTCTCTCTCTTTTTTCTCTTCAACTGTTCCCTCCTCTCACTGGTCTTCCTCTCTCGCTCCTTCCCCTGTCCTCTCTCTCTCACTTCCTCTATCCCTCCTCCTCTCTCTCCCTCTTCAATTGTTTTTCTCTTCTCTCCCTGTTCTTCCTCAATCCTTCCTCCTCTCTGTCCCTCTTCCCCTGA
>NC_051410.1:5385231-5386013 GCF_015228065.2 Penaeus monodon
TCCTCTATTTTTCTTCCTCTCTCTCTGCTCTTCGAATGTCCCTCGAGCATTCTTTCTCCTCTTCTCCTATCCTTCCTCCTCTCTCACTTCTCTTCCCCTATACTTCCTCCTCTCTCCCTCCACCTCTCCTATCCCACCTCCTCTCTTTCTTTTCCCTCTCTCCCTTTATTCTCCTATCCTTCCTCCTCTCTCCCTCCTCCTCCTCCTCTTTCTCTCCTCTCCTCCCATTCCCCTCTCTCTCTCCTCTCCTCCCATTCCCCTTTCTCTCCTCTCCTCCCATTCCCCTTCTCTCTCCTCTCCTCCCATTCCCCTTTCTCTCCTCTCCTCCCATTCCCCTTTCTCTCTCCTCTCCTCCCATTCCCCTTTCTCTCCTCCTCTCCCATTCCCCTTTCTCTCCTCTCCTCCCATTCCCCTTTCTCTCCTCTCCTCCCATTCCCCTTTCTCTCCTCTCCTCCCATCCCCTTTCCCCTCCTCTCTTCCCATTCCCCTTTCTCTCCTCCTCTCCCATTCCCCCTTTCTCTCCTCTCCTCCCATTCCCCTTTCTCTCCTCTCCTCCCATTCCCCTTTCTTTCCTCTCCTCCCATTCCCCTTTCTCTCCTCTCCTCCCATTCCCCTTTCTCTCCTCTCCTCCCATTCCCCTTTCTCACTGTCTCCTATCACATACCCATGAATTCTCTGCACCCCCCAGTTCTCTTTACCCATCAACGTCCCGCCTACACGCTCTGCTCTCTCAAAGTTCCACAACCTGTAAAAAAGAGATGTTAGTGTTTAGTCACATAGAT
>NC_051410.1:5386774-5387025 GCF_015228065.2 Penaeus monodon
TTCTTTAGCATTCAAAACGGGCTTTACTCTCAACTCCATCCAATGAATACAGAAAAAGCAACGATACAAAAAAAAAAGTCTTAGACAAAAATAAAAATCAGTTTTCCTATTTTCTTTGCCTTACGTAAAACATAGAACCTCATGATGAGAATGGATTGGAAGATAAAGCAATACATATAGATGAGAACAGGTACGTAGGCGGAGTCGATTAGCACGTGGGGAGGAAGAGGTGGAGGGAAATAGTCTATTTG
>NC_051410.1:5389587-5389893 GCF_015228065.2 Penaeus monodon
CCCTCAAGCCTCGAGAGCATTTATGCGAGAAAATAAATGTAAATGAATAAGCTTAATTAGATAATTTTCAACTGGCTTGCCCTGCAGAAACCAATGCCCGAGTGTTCGAAATATATTGCTAACCAATAAAGTTTTTGGGTAATTACCAAGAGCAATAGCTATAACGGTAAACTTTTAACTTTTTTTGTGTGTGTCAATTGCGCTTCCCGTTGTTCTGTTGATATTTTTATGGCTTTTATATAAAAGTTTTCGATTTTTGGAAACTCCTGTTTGACTCGACCTCCTTTGTTCAGGTTTAAGGAGCTC
>NC_051410.1:5390455-5390730 GCF_015228065.2 Penaeus monodon
TATTACGTAACGTTTTGAAGAAATACATCTCTCATCGGGCTAGAAATAATGAACACAAAAACATTGTGAAAAAAAGAAACAACGTTTCGAAGAATTACATCTCCATCAGATTTTGTAGAACATTGGACATTTTCTGGGCCAATTTTCAACCAATTATGCCAACGCTTTCCTATGTCATCATGAATATAATTGGTTGAAAAACTGACCAGATAAATTCAACAGCAATCGCATATTGAACAATTTCTGTCTTGTTTAAATGAACAACATTCAAACGC
>NC_051410.1:5392034-5392799 GCF_015228065.2 Penaeus monodon
TGAAGGGTGGAAGAAGTCTGAAGGAAGATAGAAAGTAGAATGATCAGTGATTAATCAGAACATTTAGAAGTAAAATAAAAACACGAAACGGGCGGAAGCGAGATGAAAGCAAAGAGAAAAAAGAGAAAAACCTAAGGGAAGGAGGAGCGAAAGCAGATAGGGAAGATCGATAACCAGTGTAGGCAGCGAGATTTGCAACCTCCCTCTCTGCATTTGCTTGCGTTTTCCATTTTGCAAGCCAAGAATAAATTCTCCAGTCTCGCCATTTCTTCCGTTGATCGACTACTTCCTTCTGTGCAACCCGGGCATGTAACGAGAGCCAGGAAGTGAGTTATCTATTGTGAGAAATCGTTTCGTAAGCGGCCTTGTTTTTAAGTATCGTTAGGCGTATTGCCAACCCTTTTCCTCCCCCGCACTTAGCCTCTCTCCCAAGGCAGCTACGGACCCATTTTCCCCTTTCCCTGGCTCGAGCCCTAGCCAAGCGAGGCACTATATCTTTTTATGAAGGCTAACATAATCGTTTGTTTCCATAAACGTTTGTTTCCTGCTGCACCCTTGGAAGTTTCGAGCATGAGCGAGTACCCCCGTGCATAGTTGTAGTCTGCTAGGATTTATAGAAAACAGAAACCCGAAGTGCTAACACGTACTGGGTTTCGTAACCATATTATGATGTGTGTGAGTGGATAGAAGTAAGGGTAATAAATATGAAAGTGCGAATTAAAAGTGGGAATTAAATGGCTGTGTCTGTGGTTCTGGCATCGGTGG
>NC_051410.1:5393167-5393482 GCF_015228065.2 Penaeus monodon
CGGAGAAACGTATTGCTAGAAGTTGCAAGAAAGCAAGATATGGACTGAAACTCCAAGAAGTGTGCCAACAGAAGGAAAGAAAGGTGGATAGGGGTGGAACTGACCTTGATTTTGGTTGGAAATTGAGCCTTATGACCAGATTTGGGGCCCCTGTAGCCAAGCCAGTGACATAAAGTTTTTAACAAAACATTCCCGGAGACATTGTGACTCAAGCCTCGACCGTCTTCGTGTTTGACCTTTGACCTTCGAACTTTTGAATTTACTTACTATGTTGACGCTGTATTAACACGCTCAATTAACACGATTTCTCTTTGG
>NC_051410.1:5394096-5394256 GCF_015228065.2 Penaeus monodon
AGTTATCCTTTCAGCCTCTATCAGTCTTTTAGAAATTCCCAGTGGTTTGGACTCGTCGTGGCGGTGGTGTTTCCATTGATTATCCATCGGTCGAGTTGTCTGTCCACCGCGTCTGCAGCGAGGAAATGGTTAACTGTTCTTATGCGTTGCTGTTGTTTTT
>NC_051410.1:5394392-5394617 GCF_015228065.2 Penaeus monodon
ACTGGAGGAGCAAGGGTGAGAGCCAGCGGTGGGCGGCCTTAGCGAGGGAGCTTTGTGCCTTGTGTTTGTGTTGGAGAGTGAAAGGACATTTTTCAGGAGGGGGGGGGGGGGGAGAGGGGGGAAGGAGGGAGGATGGAGGGTTGGTATAAAGGGTGGGGGTTGAGGGAGGGGGTTGGAGAAGAGGGGAGAATGGAGGGGTCAGGTGGGGGTAGGGGTGTGGCGGTT
>NC_051410.1:5395308-5395594 GCF_015228065.2 Penaeus monodon
TCACGATAGAATCGTCTAGTATAACTGAAAAATAACAAGAAAAAGTAAGAGAACAGTGAAAGATGAACTAAGAAATACAAAGAATTATAATTACCGAAATACAACAAAGAAACGATAAGAAATCGTCTCTACGAAATGAAAAAAATAAATCAAAGGAAACAGAAAGAGAACAAAAATAGAAGAAAAAATTGATAAAAGAAAGAAAAAGATTATATCCCAACAAACACCCAAGTAGAGGCGGAAAACTGTTGCCACAATAAAGGGCAAATAGCAAGTGGCGTTTTTA
>NC_051410.1:5396077-5396248 GCF_015228065.2 Penaeus monodon
ACTTTTTTTATAACATCATTAAAAGCCCTATTACATCTGTAGGTCGTTTTGTATAAATAAGAAAAAAAATAAAAATCAGTACAAAAATTTTTATATTTTTGGAAGCTCATTTTAAAACCTGATCCTTGAAAACTTAATAAACCAAAGATAAAAATGTACAGTCGACCGAAA
>NC_051410.1:5397223-5397682 GCF_015228065.2 Penaeus monodon
CGCCTGTCGAGTTAATGTATGGACTGAAACCCTTGAGAATTTTTTTTATTGATATGGCGATAACACTGTGATTTACGATGCAATAAAACAGTTTCTCTCATCTGTACATGAATCTTGCAAGTTTCACCTCGCACGTCTGCAGAAGAGACAAAACTACGTTGCAAGGTGAAAAATATGGCTTGTGGGGGGGGGGGTGTTGCACATGCAGGTACCGGGGAGCATTTACAAAGGGACCATAAACACTACGAGGATAAGCATTTGAGACTAAACAAATACACACGAGTGTAGTCTTCGCATCTTAAAAGGAAAAAATGGAGAAAGTGTTCAAAGAATTTGGCAAGAACGAGCATGATATCTGTCTCTATGCCAATATTAATTTTCATCTTGTATTGTTTGGCAGAGAAAATAACGGAAATGGGGTTGGAGGAAAAGAAAAACAGAATACTAGGTTAGTATGGG
>NC_051410.1:5399107-5399552 GCF_015228065.2 Penaeus monodon
TGTCGCCTTGGAAATAAGCAAGTTACATAAATAACCTGACTGACAGCATGCCCGTCTATGTGTCGGTTCGAATCGACAGTGCATAAATTATAGATTTTATTGCGTCGAGAAGTGTCACTGCGTTGCATTGTGGATTGCGATTTCGTGGTTTCTCTTATCCACATGTTTGGCGGCGCGAAATAAAGATAATGACTCAAAAGTGACATAGTCGTTTCCCCGAGCGTAAGCCTATGCTGAGCTATGCTGAGCGTTGATATCGAGGCCTCAACCCGCAACACCTTTTTGTTTTTAAAAGAGTATGCCCTTTTATCCGGTTTTAATTTTTTTCTCTCTCTCTCTCTTTTTTAGGATTTACAGTGTTGGCTTCCCAAAAAGATAAGAAAAAGATAGTAGAGAGGGTACTTGGTGACAGGAATATTGGAGAAAAGATGAATAACTTTTTGCA
>NC_051410.1:5399753-5399858 GCF_015228065.2 Penaeus monodon
TTTTTATCTACATACATCTAAATGCGTAATATGAAGAATAAGCATTTTTTTACATATATTCTTTGATACATGTTCTAATGTCCTTACTTGAACTAGAATGTTAGC
>NC_051410.1:5400000-5400667 GCF_015228065.2 Penaeus monodon
CATTTCTCTTTATTTCCTCCTCGATTTCTCTCTATCCATACCTTCTTCCCTATCGACCTCTCACTCATCATCCTGCATGATTTCCCTCTTTATTATCGTCTTTTGCATAATTCCCCTCTTTATCTTACGTCTTCTTGCACAGTTCCCCTCTTTACCCTTCGTTTTCTTGCACAATATTCCCTCTTTATTTAACCCGAGGCACCGATGTGTCTTTCTCACTCCTTTATTCACTTCCTCATTTCTCGTCTTCTTGCATAATTCCCCTCTTTATTCTTCATCTTACTCGCCTAATCCCCCTCTTTATCCTTCTCCCTCTTGTACAGTTCCCATTCTTTATCCTTCTTCTTACAATTCCCTTATTTATTATGCCTCTTCCACTTCTTTATTCACTTCCTCATTCCTCATATTCTTGGATAATCCCCCTTTTTATCCTTTATCCTGCACACCTCCCCTCGTTATCCTTCTCCTTCTTACACACCTCCCCTCTTTATCCTTCTCCTTCTTGCACACCTCCCCTCTTTATCCTTCTCCTTCTTGCACCATTCCCTTCCTTTATTCGCCAATATTTCTCTCGCACCTCTTTATTCACCTCAGAAAGTCTTGTTCAAAATATTACGTTGTCTTTCAAACGAGAGATGTAAAGAGAGAGAGAAATTTGATAAAGATG
>NC_051410.1:5400999-5401235 GCF_015228065.2 Penaeus monodon
AATTCGCCTTTACACTGTGCTTATTTCCATCCACCCTTTTCGTTTTTTCTTATTTTCTCGTCTCCTTTTTTTTTTCTAAAAGCGACTTTTTGTGTGGTTTATATAAGGTTTATGTCCTTGAGAAATGGTCGATATTACGTCGCTGTGGGACTTCCATTCTGGAATTAAACCAAGCTAAATGAGCCTCTCACGGAATATATTGCATATTGCAAATGGGAATCCGCATCTATTGCTCT
>NC_051410.1:5402414-5402742 GCF_015228065.2 Penaeus monodon
CTATAATACATTTGAAAATAAGAGAGAAAACAGAAGGCAATTCTAGTCAGACATTCATCACAACACAAGAATAATGAAGGTATATATATTACACCAATAACCGCATTTTATACAAGAGACCACCAGCGAAGTAATAGATGTGGTGCCTTTATCTATCTGTGTGTTTGGACCGGTGTTCACGTGCATATTCAGGTGTAGTTTCATTGATTCGTGAAAGTGCGTTCTTGTAAGTAAAGATACGTACAAGAAAAAGAGTTATTTGATTGACATTCCTCAAGCAACTGGGATGATTTTAAAATATCTTTCTTCTTCTTAAAAAAAAAAATGT
>NC_051410.1:5403464-5403614 GCF_015228065.2 Penaeus monodon
ACAGTTCTCTTGTAACATCGACGCTTTGAATGTTCACATGTATTTAATTTACAGTAAGTCACGTCCCTCTTTTGTTGTGTGCTCTTTGTGTTATGTGTCGTGACATGTCGATTCCTTTGCAATATGTTGTTATTATTAGGTTATTTTCTT
>NC_051410.1:5403659-5403753 GCF_015228065.2 Penaeus monodon
CTCTGATGCTTGTATTAGTACTTTTAGAACATATTTTGTGAAAAAATGATTTGTTTTGTGCAACGTCGAGCGGGAAAAAAAAGAATGAATAACA
>NC_051410.1:5403949-5404154 GCF_015228065.2 Penaeus monodon
TCTGAATAACACCATCTCCCTTCTTCCCTTTCTCTTTCCCTGTACACTAATCCCCACCTCCCTTTTCTCCATTTTTAGCACCTCCTCTCCTGTTCCCTATTCACTCCTATCGACACACCTCCCTACTCAGCTCCTCTCCCCCCTCCCTCCTCTCCCCCCTCCCTCCTCCATCTCCCAGTATTTCTTCCTCAACTCCCTTTTAGCA
>NC_051410.1:5404378-5404832 GCF_015228065.2 Penaeus monodon
AGGCAAAGGGAAGAGGCTGTGTGATCAGCCTAAGTCACCAGCAGGTCGTGTAATATCATGTTTAGAACCTGTTTACGTAACCTCTCCTGGAGCGGGTGGGGTGGGGGGTGGAGGGGGGTGAGGGTAGGGATAGGAGGAGGATCTAGAAAGGCGGGTAGGGTGGGGGAGGGGGGGGGCGAGTGAGGGGAGGGGGGGGGAAAGGATCTAGAAAGGCGAGTAGGGTGGGAGGAGGGGGAGGGGTGAGATAATGAGGGGAGGGGGGGGTGAGGGTTGAGTAGAATTCAAGTACGCTCTGAGATCGGATGTTATCAACGCCATAAATTACAAAATAGGCATCGATTAGCGGATATTTAAGGAGAGTAAATAATTAATTAAGAGGTGAAAGGGGGGGGGGAGAAGTTGAACTTAGAAGTCGAAAAGGAAAGAGAGATGAGGCTGATGGTACGTGGTTTAG
>NC_051410.1:5405067-5405160 GCF_015228065.2 Penaeus monodon
CCGATCTAAGCCTCTACTGTGACTCTGCCAGTTCGCTTCCTACATAATTAATTATAAAAAGTTGTTGAATAATTATCGTATATTCGAAAAACG
>NC_051410.1:5405550-5405749 GCF_015228065.2 Penaeus monodon
CCGCTCTCCACAAGAGATAGCATTCTTGTTTCCAATAAATGAATGTTTGATCAAGTTATCATGAAAGCACCAAATTTCCGATTGCATTTTTAGCAAACAGTTAATAGCTCCTGAATTATTCGATGCGTCCGAATATGGATAAAAGAGGCAAGAATTAATCCGTTAACCGCTGTGTTAGGCATGAACTCATTTTGGATTT
>NC_051410.1:5407564-5407967 GCF_015228065.2 Penaeus monodon
CAACCAAATCATTTTTACCATTTCACTACCACCCTTTCTCATTTTCTTATTGCAAATGCACCCGAATTCCTCAAAATTTCCTTCCACAAGCAACATCCCCGCGACCGACACGTCACTGAACCGAGCTTGCTTGCTTTGAAATATCGTGATCTTGTTAACATTTCAATTTTTTTTTAGTTTTCTCTTTTAATTCGACTGCTGCAGACTCATTATTTTTCACCTGGTGATATCGACATCAATTTCGGCATTCAGACCGAGGGTGGCCTTTGAAGTCGAGTTGTCGTCCAAAAGGAAATTTCAATGGCACTGTTTTGCGAGTGTTGCATAATTCAGGCCCTGTAATTCAGCAGTGGGCAAAAGCATTCACGCAGACCGGCTCTTTCAGCATTCATTGGGATCTTGT
>NC_051410.1:5408814-5409120 GCF_015228065.2 Penaeus monodon
TTTTTTCCCACACAATTTACCACGAACATTCCACCAATTCGTGGGCATGTGGTAATTCAAAGCTTAGTTTTAGTTTGAAGCAGATAAAAGAAATTCATGTTTGTACAGTACACACATTTTGAAAAGGCATGACATAACAGAGCCCGAAACAATTAAAATGTGGAATGGCTTTCGCGTGTCAAAGGACTGACAACTAATTACGCATACAAATACTTTGAATACATGATGATAAAGAATGTGAAAATTATCATTAGCCTTATCGGTCAGACTCTCATTTTATAGAAAACATATACTCTTATTTACATT
>NC_051410.1:5409746-5409821 GCF_015228065.2 Penaeus monodon
GTCATGTAAGAACAAAGATAAATATGAGTGTACGTTTTCTAGAAAATGAGAGTCTGATCGATAAGGCTAATGATA
>NC_051410.1:5410243-5410507 GCF_015228065.2 Penaeus monodon
ATCACAAAACTGCCTCATCCTCTTTTTCCCTTGTCCAGACGAGGCTTCACGGGGACTATCGCGTGCGTGTGTTTGAGATAAAGCGCCTCAGTGTTGGGTTCCTTTGATATGAAATTCTCTTTGACCACAGATGCCTTCTGCAAATACATTTAGTGAATAGTTTCGATGTTATACACTTTGTGTGAATGGTTGATGCTCTCATGACACGAGAGTACAGTTCCCGTATGCTCAGTTGTTTTTAATGATGATGGTGAAGATGATGTC
>NC_051410.1:5410620-5411631 GCF_015228065.2 Penaeus monodon
AGTGAGCGAGCGTGTGTGAGTATTGTTTAATAGTTTAGAGACCTTATTTGCTCGTGCTATTTCTGAGAAGAGAAACTAGAAATAGCCTCGTTCTATTTACTGCAACTGTACTAATGATGACAACGTCCTCTGACATCGCATTGCAAACCTATGACCCCAAAAATAAGCTACTTTCACTGATTCTTGAGGCTAAATATAGACTATTCTGGGGAATTCTATTTTCTTGTTTTAAATGTGTTCTGTGGTCAGCTTAACACGGTAAAAAAAAATAAAGTTGAATTTTTTACTACCACTTAAACTTTAGGAAAAAAAATCAGTTCGACTTCAAAAATGCTAAAAAGTTCTACTAACTACATGCCATGTACCTTAAAGAAAAAAAGGAGAGAGAGATAAAAAATAAACTTTAGCATCTGACTGAGTGTGACTAATTGTGGTTTACAGATAAGGTTTAAGTGGCGCAGTGAGCTCTTTATTTCCTGAGCTCATTTTGCAAGCAATTGACTTCGAGTGTTGCATGTTATCTCTGCAACGATGAGAGAGAGTTTCCGCCCTATTCTGGTACTAATATTGTTATTAATAGTATTGTATTTTTTTTTATATCGATGCATGAAGACAGAAGACTCAATTTATCTAGTCTTTCAAAGATCTATATATCAGCTTTTTATCATAATTCCACTGATTCATCGTATTTTCGTACATATTACATATGGTTATATAATATATATTTTTTCCTTCCTCCTCTTATTTGTAGATGTAACACGCAAAGCACGCACTGTAATTTTGCAATGTAACACTACAATAATAACACCGTGTGCTCACCGCTACCATTAAGCCGGGTTTTCTCCTATCTCACCAGCGCATTTGTTGTTGGACTGATAAAATGAAAACAGCATTTACCCGGCATTGCAAAACCGCGGCCGAAAATTTGACCCATATATTCGCACGCAAATATGAAAGAAAATTAAATTTTGCTCACACACGGACATGTAAATATTTGCGTATGCAGGATAC
>NC_051410.1:5411687-5411884 GCF_015228065.2 Penaeus monodon
CAGATATATACACGCTTGTTCATTTGTTGGTTCTTCATGCTGGATCCCGCCAGCTATTTTTCCTTTACCAAATGCAAAATGGTTTCGACAAAATTTTGGCAGCAGCTGAAATATGGCGCGCTATTTTGAATCCAAAACAAACACAGTATCGAGTGGATACAAACACCAACACAGAATACAAACCGAACGATATACGA
>NC_051410.1:5412058-5412653 GCF_015228065.2 Penaeus monodon
TATTAGAAAGATAACATTAAAGAACGCATGAGATGAAGATAAATTGATTAATTTAAAAATATTAGTAATCACAAACAAGCTACGGCATATAACACTGATATAGAAGTGATATATTATAAACAATTCTCCAACGTAAATTATAATGTAAGAAGATCGCATTAGAGAAAAACGTAAATAACACATCAGAGTATTCAGTCCAATATAATATAACGTATAAGACAGGAATTCGCTAAACTTAAAGACGTCAAGAAGCTTTTCATATTTTAACGAATTCGTTCCCCCCCCCCCCCCCCAGCTCGTCTTCTGCCGACCCCGTATGCATTAAAC
Organism: Penaeus monodon; assembly: GCF_015228065.2. NCBI lineage: Eukaryota > Metazoa > Arthropoda > Malacostraca > Decapoda > Penaeidae > Penaeus > Penaeus monodon. The sequence goes on from NC_051410.1 coordinate 5,412,386, forward strand.
TTCGTGTTCTTCTTAACGAACGTAATAAATTGTAATTAAGGCAGAGTGATGTTAATTTGCAACGTGTGCAACAGTATACTTTCACGCCTTGCTATTTGCATAATGGTCATACAGCATGAATAGCAACTAGCTTTGCCTTATAACATGATCCCTGATAAGAAAAAGATGAATAAAGATACTTATGAGAGAAAACAATTATTAAGAGAAATTTAATCAAAAGATGCCATAACAATAATTTTGATAATTTTGATAGAAAATGAAGAATTAA
>NC_051410.1:5412780-5412987 GCF_015228065.2 Penaeus monodon
GAGGAACTAAAAAAAGAGTATTTCTAAACTAATAAAAAGATAGATGTGAGTTAATCAATACATGATAAATTAAAGCATATACATTTGATTTTATTAATGAAAATACCCGGCAAGGCATCAGTATTCTGCATATTTTATCAAAGATTTATTGTTCACCACTAATGAATACTGCATTTTATTTCATACAATATCCTTTTTGTTGTTGTT
>NC_051410.1:5413742-5413862 GCF_015228065.2 Penaeus monodon
CGTTAGAGAAACGGGGCCTTACTCGCAATGAATGTAAATTACTTGATTGGGCTGGACGGATCCAAGGCTGTCTAGGTGAGGCTGGCGTGAGAGGTGATCTGCGGGAGATGAGTGAGTGAG
>NC_051410.1:5414570-5414844 GCF_015228065.2 Penaeus monodon
TTTTATATTGTAGAGAAGAAGGAGCTTTCCAATATAGATTGACTCTTCTACCAGCTATCTATTTCAGACAAGCCTCAAGCAATATTTCTCCCTCTCCTAATGATAAAGCAAATTTACACCTACGAGTTCTGAAAATCACTCGTAAATAATGCCCTTTAACAAGAGTGAACGTAATCCTTTTAGGCTTCAAGCTTCAAAAGCTGTTATATATGTATTCATAATGTTGACATTTGTAATGAAGCGAAGAAAAAAACAGCAGCTTTAAGAATGTCTT
>NC_051410.1:5415436-5415563 GCF_015228065.2 Penaeus monodon
CTCGAATCCACTTGTTTTCATTAATATTCCCCCCACCCCCCTCTCGCCCGCATAATCCGGTAAAGGATATTTTAATCATTTATATTTTTACGCCAGCCCCTGGTATGTCGTATAAAGGTTTGACACA
>NC_051410.1:5416717-5416837 GCF_015228065.2 Penaeus monodon
TCTCTTTCAGTCTTCATATTGCTCTACACTCTTTCCTTCGCAATTTCTTTACTCCTTCATTTTATTTCCCTAACAGTCATTTCCCCTTTCCATTTTTTTTAAACCTTGTCTTCTTAAATA
>NC_051410.1:5417026-5417161 GCF_015228065.2 Penaeus monodon
TTCTTACTTCTTACCACTTATGTTTAAGGTTCTTTCCTCCTACGCAAACTTCTGCCTTGAGGAGATCTTGGGGACTCACAGTCAGCTGAGGAAATGCATTGAAGATAAATTTCACAACGAGGGGGGTGGATACTC
>NC_051410.1:5417621-5418309 GCF_015228065.2 Penaeus monodon
GCAGTTATCTTCATCTTTTCCATCATCGGTATCATTAAAGGCACGTCCTTCACATGCTCCACTCCAGTTCAGTTTCATCATCCTCGTCTTTGTTATTGCTAACATGATAACGCAATTAGTTAATGCACCGCGGAGTTCTTCGCATGTTCTCATGACTTTGTTCTGCGTCATCATCACTAATTTGGAGCCAGGCAGGAACCAGTAGATCACTGACTGAACTTCCCACATACGTTAACAATACGCTGAAGACACTGTGAATATAATGATATGAAGATATCCATCTCTGTTACCTCGACATTCCATCAGCAGAAGGAAACCTGCTTTTCTTTCCAAAGTCACTCATCATCTTTTGTGTATAGCATTCGAACAGAGGAGCTTTACGTAAATATACATTGGTGATAAATTGATGAGCTACATAATTAATACGTTATTCTTTTTTCAAAATCTGGAATTCTTTTAGTCTGGAAAAATAGAAAAGGAAAAAAGAGACTGAAAAAGAACGGGGGAAAAAGATTAACATTATCATTTCGAAACGAACCAAAACAAATAAATTCTATATCTTTTTCTCAGGGAAGCGTTGTTGTGGAAACCAGCTGGTGCATTGCTGCTGTGAGGTACAGTATTAGCATTTCTTGGTCGGTATTTGATTATTTCTAATATTCCCTTTTCATATAGGATCGATGGGATA
>NC_051410.1:5419057-5419145 GCF_015228065.2 Penaeus monodon
GGAAATTTAAATCCTTAATTTTATACATTGATAGCTATAGAATATCTAAAGATTTGTTTAATAAAGTATATGCTTGTTTGACCTTTCG
>NC_051410.1:5419187-5419252 GCF_015228065.2 Penaeus monodon
CAATTTCAATCAAACCCTGACCTAAGTGTATGATTCATTCGTTGTTTTTCTGTCACTCGCATTTT
>NC_051410.1:5419298-5419441 GCF_015228065.2 Penaeus monodon
TGAAAAGGCCTTTCAAACTTTGACATTAGCCTATGATATTTGGCTGACCTTTTTCAAGCAAGTATGAAGCAGTGGATGCGAATGTGCTTTGTTGCTACCAACACAGGTTTGATAAGGTCATGGCCTATATATATGGGTGTAGG
>NC_051410.1:5420102-5420342 GCF_015228065.2 Penaeus monodon
CGGATAGATACTGACCTATAAGCAGATAAATGAATGGACAGACAAATAATAAAAGCTAAAGAGACAGGCGTACAGATAAACAGATCTAAAGAGAGAATGATAGGAAGACAGAATAATATAGAGCTTAGACACAGGCCAGCTTTACAGAGGTAGGATCCTGAACAATATACAGTGGAATCGAACAAAACTATATTGGCCAAACGGTAGACAGCACAATGATTTAATTACGGCAGGGACACG
>NC_051410.1:5420703-5420774 GCF_015228065.2 Penaeus monodon
TTTATTTATTTACGTATGGATGTGTGAGAGTTCATAGGGTGAACAGATATACATTTTCATTAGGTTATAAG
>NC_051410.1:5421147-5421233 GCF_015228065.2 Penaeus monodon
GTGCAGCGATATCGACTACGTGCGCCCATTTAAGTGGAAGAAACTCCTCCTGACTAAGCTCTGTTGAACTCCTGCTGATCTCGAAG
>NC_051410.1:5421480-5421582 GCF_015228065.2 Penaeus monodon
GAGATAAGGATTAGCAACATCACGGATGCAAGAGAGGATTAGGGGCAAGTGAAGTTAAATTGCAAAGTCTGCAACATAAATTAAGCGAATTAATTGATACGA
>NC_051410.1:5421649-5422112 GCF_015228065.2 Penaeus monodon
GGAAAAGGTAGTGAAGGGAAATATTTGGTGAACAGGGAATGAAAAAAGGGAAGTGAGAGAACACTGAACGAAAGGGAACCAGACAGAGGGGTGATAATTGATTAAAAGAAAAGAGAATGAGAGAGAGAGCTAAGCGAAAGGAGCCACGCAGAAGGGTGATAACTGTTGGGTGAAAGAAATAATAAGAATGAAAGTGAATTAGCGAAGGAATCTAGAAGGATGTAAGGTGAAGGAAGGTGAAGGAAAGAAGAGAAAGGAGGGGAGTGGCATTAATATGGTAATCGGATAGTTTGGCATGGCAAGGGCGTCCACAGAAGGACATAAATCTTTGGCACTCGCTAACAAGAAGGAGGAGGTGTTGGGGGTGAGGGAGAGGGGGGGGGCTGAGGGAGAGGGGGGTGAGGGAGAGGGGGGTGAGGGAGGGGAGGTAAAGGGGGGACAGTGTTTTGGGCCCTTTGCAAAA
>NC_051410.1:5423439-5423508 GCF_015228065.2 Penaeus monodon
AGACCAGCACCGTTCTTTAAGTCTGTGTCAAGAAGGTTTTGAAATTAGATAATTTTCACTTCAGTTCAC
>NC_051410.1:5423946-5424172 GCF_015228065.2 Penaeus monodon
ACTAGCTTTCCTTTTGACTTCCCTCTTTATCCAATCTTTCCCTCTCCCCTATCCTCTTTGCGCCCCTCACCCCTCACCCTTAACTTTCTCTTACTCCCCCTTAACTCCCCTTAACTTTCTCTCCCTCCCCCCTTAACTTCCCTTAGCTTTCTCTGCCCTCCCTTTATCCCTTAACTTTTCTCTCTCCTTTAACCTTGACTTTCTCTCCCATCTCTTAATCCCTTAA
>NC_051410.1:5424385-5424504 GCF_015228065.2 Penaeus monodon
AATATACCAAATCCCATGAAATAAGGAATTTATTATAATAATAAAAAAAAGAAAATCTGATCTTCACTAAATTTCCTTGCCGATCTCCCCCCCCCCTAAAAAAAGCGCGTAAGATTAAA
>NC_051410.1:5424628-5424888 GCF_015228065.2 Penaeus monodon
CCCCCACCCCAAAATAAAAGGTGAAAAGCAAACAAATAGGAAAATAAGAAAATAAACTAGCATGCATCGGAGCCTGCCGGGGGCTGGGGGGGGGGGGGTTAACGCCATGAATCCCCCCGAAAATTTTTGGGTTTGAGCGCCGGGGGGGAGGCGGATTTCAGGAGAAAAGTGCGCCGGCAGAGGTGATAGTCAAGGGCGCCCTGCAGGGAGAAACAAAACTTTAAAAGGTGAATGGGAGAATTGAAGACTCGTTTTCATTT
>NC_051410.1:5425163-5425247 GCF_015228065.2 Penaeus monodon
CCAAACAGTCCCCAAATTTCCCTTTTGGGGTTTTTCCGATTTAAGAATATGGTTGGGGTGGCGTGGGGGGCCCCCGGGGAAATC
>NC_051410.1:5425273-5425390 GCF_015228065.2 Penaeus monodon
TTTGGCTCGTGGTTAGAAGCGAAAGCAAAAGGGAAGGCAGGGAAGTAAAAGGGGGGAAACGACTGAGAAGAAAGCTCAGGGGAAAAAACTTGTTGCTTTTTGGGAATTGCTTTTGGC
>NC_051410.1:5428087-5428677 GCF_015228065.2 Penaeus monodon
GTATCAGCAGTTGCAGCCCTAATAAGTCTGCTGCTAAACAAAAGGTTCCCCCAACCCTTGTGCATTGTGCGAATATCTGCAAACTTTTCCGTCTCATTCCTCTGCCTTCCAACTGGCCTTCCATTGCGTCTGTTAACTCACGAGGTACAGTCAGTCCTCCTCATGTCCTTATTCAATCTTCTCTTCTTGTTTGCTCCTCTTCTCCAGCTTCCATATTTTGCGATTTTATTACTTTCATTCGCAACAGATATCTTTCTGTTGTTATTTCTCTCCTTTTGAACTTAATTCCCACTTTTTTTTTTACAATTCACCTCTATACGCCATAATCCCCTCCTTTTTTCTTTGTAAAAATGTATTTATGGCTTTTTCTCTTTCCAAAAGCATTCCATCCATCGATTTCAGAATCTTTCCTAAATCTTTGTACTTTACATAGTTATCCGTACTTATCGAAATATTCGTGGATCTCGTCTTTACTTCCCCTTCGTCCTATCCACTTTTAAGCTTTGTTCCAAACTCTCCCGACTGAAGGAGCTAATTGGGCATATCCCGAAAACTATATCATCTGCAGGTTTTCTATGTTGGTGACATAT
>NC_051410.1:5428714-5428829 GCF_015228065.2 Penaeus monodon
TCCCCGCTCAGCTGTGAGACAAAACAGGCTGTGGATAATTTTTGAGGAAATGGAAATCGTTTTATCAAGTCATCTGTTACTGTTTTCCTTTTTTTTTTTTCTTCGGAATCTTAAC
>NC_051410.1:5429849-5430026 GCF_015228065.2 Penaeus monodon
CAAAGAAACGCCAGCCGCAAGCATTCGAAATTGGTTTTATTGTCCGGCCTCGAGGCGAGTTACAGCGCTACAAATTCCATAATTGCACTACGGTTGCAAGAGATTGTTGCAGAAGAAACGAATCCGGAGCAAAGACCCATTCAGCGCTCTCGTCTTGAATTTGTCTTTATTTGGTTT
>NC_051410.1:5430429-5431152 GCF_015228065.2 Penaeus monodon
GATCTTTAATTCAGAGCTAAGAGTGTGTGTCATTCTCCTGTGCAGCTTGATGAGTCGGCCTGTTCACACTCTCTCTGACACGTGGTGGCTGAGTGTAGGTGTAGGTAACTCCCTCCTTCGTGTTTTCTATTGCGTTTTTTCTTGTTTTTTATGTTCTCTGGTTCTCTCTTTCTCGCTTTTGAGATGCTTTCTCCTTCTTCTCTTTTACTTTTCTTCATCTCTTCTTCATCTTCAGCTCTCCTCTTTTCTCATGTCACTTTCTATTTTTTCTCATAATTTTTCTTGTATTTATTGCCTCTCTCCGACGTCCCTCTCCACGTACTTCACTCCTCTTGTTCTCCCTCTCCATCTCTTTTATGTAATCTTCTCCACTTCTTCCACATTTTCTCTTCTACTTCCACCTTTCAGTCTCCCTCCCGTTCTTCTTTCTATTCCTGTTCACCTCATCACCTTATCTTTAATTACCCTACCACCTCTCTCCATCATTGTCCTCCACCCCTGCACCACCTCTCCACCATTGCCCTCCACCCCTGCACCTCATCCACGACCTCTCGCCACCATTGCCCTCCACATCTCCACCCCTGCACCAACTCTTGCCATCATTGCCCTCCACCCCTCCACCCCTGCACCACCTCTCTCTACCATTGCCCTCTACACCTGTACCCACCTGACCCTCAATGCTCCAGGATAACTTACGAACCACTTAACGGGTCTCATATTCAC
>NC_051410.1:5431201-5431465 GCF_015228065.2 Penaeus monodon
AGATAGCTGTGAAGGGTTGAGTTTTTGTCCACCGTGTTTAGAGTACGCAATCCACACACCTCCGGAGCTAAAGACCTACAGTAAGTACTCAGGGGAGATATGAGAATGGGAGAGTCCTTTGAAAAAAGATGTTTATGAAGTTTCTATGAATGGGGGAGGAGGAGAAGGGAAGAGAATAAGGGTGGAAGTGATGAATTGGAGGTAAGAGGCGAAACACAATGAGTAGGGGGGAAGGGGTGGAAGGAGGAAAGCACGGTTGGAAAC
>NC_051410.1:5431565-5431886 GCF_015228065.2 Penaeus monodon
AAAGAAGAAGACAGGCAAACAAAGATAAAAAGACAAAAAGTCATGACTTAGACAGAAAACAAGCAAACAAACAAACAAAGACAAAGCAGAGAGAAGGTGACACATAGAATAACAGAAAAAACATCAAATGAGAAGAAAATAAGAGAGAACAAAGCAACACACAAACAAGAAAGACACCGAGAGCACTGAACAAGGAGCCAAACCCGAAGTCTTACAATACAAACGTTTTATCCTGAACCGTGATTGCATAATTCAGCTTTCTTACCAAAAGATACCAACCAGGACCGGTATTGGGGTAAAGGGTATAAAGAATGGAAATGA
>NC_051410.1:5432547-5432678 GCF_015228065.2 Penaeus monodon
TACAAGGCGAGGACAGGTGTACAGGACCGCCATGTTCCCACGCTGAGAACCTTGGACGCATTTGAAGGGCGTTTCGAGGTGGTCGTTAAGGGCGAGCTCGGCGAGATGATATCAAGAGAGGTATTGTTAGC
>NC_051410.1:5433073-5433289 GCF_015228065.2 Penaeus monodon
ATTATTTAGTTCGCAGAGCATGCTGCAAGACTGGCTATTAAAAATAAAGAAAAATTCGCCTGTAAAACCTACGTGTCAATTAAAGATGATTTGTGTATCGAGCGTCCCCGGGCAGATTGTTGACACACGAGTCCGACGCGTTTGCGAAATAATTTCAAATACAGTGTCCTCTTCGTTTTCGCGTTTCTCTTCGCATTTTTTTCAGAAACGCTTTGA
>NC_051410.1:5436531-5437012 GCF_015228065.2 Penaeus monodon
CTTTTTTATGAAACAATCGTTTTTCGAGAAAAGGAACACACTATTACCGACACATTTGTTTTCTCGAGAAGGGGAGAGCCTCAATGTTGATTTTTTCTCTCTTTTTTAACGCATTAAGCCAATATATCATGTCGAAAAATGGAAGAAATTAATTACCACTGTTTTTCAAGAGGGGGAGCACAATAACACCAATCCTCTATATAACTCCCCTTAGCGTTAAGATACCACGATAGTTCATTGCTTATCCGGAGTAGGATTAAATGCCTGGTGTAGTTTCTGATTTATGATTCTCTGTGGTAATTGCTCGGTGGAAAAGATCTGTTTCTAGTTAAGTGCAAGCGGACGACAGAGGACTTTAGATATATTTGTGTGTGTGTGTGTTCTACCCATGTATATGTCGTGTATCTGCATATTCGCATCTGTTTATATTCTAATGTATTTTGTGGTGTGATCATATGTATTTATTGCTGTTATGTGTTGC
>NC_051410.1:5437088-5438175 GCF_015228065.2 Penaeus monodon
GTATGTATTCTTGTGCCGATATATTTTCGGTAATGTCTATCGATGTTTCTTGTTTCATGTCTATCGATGTTTCTTGTTTCATGTCTATCGATGTTTCTTGTTTCATGTCTATCGATATTTCTTGTTTCATGTCTATCGATGTTTCTTGTTTCATGTCTATCGATGTTTCTTGTTTCATGTCTATCGATATTTCTTGTTTCATGTCTATCGATATTTCTTGTTTCATGTCTATGGATGTTTCTTGTTTCATGTCTATCGATGTTTCTTGTTTCATGTCTATCGATATTTCTTGTTTCATGTCTATCGATATTTTATGTTTCATGTCTATCGATATTTCTTGTTTCATGTCTATCGATGTTTCTTGTTTCATGTCTATCGATGTTTCTTGTTTCATGTCTATCGATATTTCTTGTTTCATGTCTATCGATATTTTATGTTTCATGTCTATCGATGTTTCTTGTTTCATGTCTATCGATATTTCTTGTTTCATGTCTATTGATATTTCTTGTTTCATGTCTATCGATATTTCTTGTTTCATGTCTATCGATATTTCTTGCTTCATGTCTATCGATATTTCTTGCTTCATGTCTATCGATATTTCTTGCTTCATGTCTATCGATATTTCTTGCTTCATGTCTATCGATATTTCTTGCTTCATGTCTATCGATATTTCTTGCTTCATGATGCTTCCATAAAAATATTTCTTGCTGTTCCCACGACAGCTTGGTTGTGTTCGTACTCACATCCCATTGCATTTCTTTGCACTTTATTTTCGTATCGATGTTATATCCATATATTTGAATATATATTCCTTATGCAAATTCCCAACGTATGTTCTGAATTACTTCTGGAATGGGTTTCAGTAGCTCGTGCAAACCTTCAAAGGGAATCTGTACAATACATCATTTGCATATCAGGAATGAGCAAGGTGAATTATATATAACAGAAGACTAATCAGCTGATTCTGAGTGCGTAAATAACAGTTTCTTAGTGAATATTGAATTAAATGAATTTGATGTCCGGAAATAAACCTATTTTATAATTTGTTTTTAAGGGTAGACGTATTCGTAATATTGAAGGTATGTTC
>NC_051410.1:5439582-5439868 GCF_015228065.2 Penaeus monodon
ATTGTGTTTCGCTCGAACAGCAGACTCGTCTCTCTTGTGTATGTCGTCGCCTGGGCCCGAATAACATGTGCGGATTTAACTAGGCGTGTGGACGTGCCAGTGGGCGTATAGTTAAAGAGCTGGATGGGTGTGGGCGAGGCGACCAGGCAAAGGAGAGATTGGATCCCGGAGGTGCTGGATGTGTGGGTGTCTGAGAATATGTGTTTAGGAATTTGTGAAGAGAGGTGTCGCGGGTCGGTGGATATTGGCAAAATTTTCTGGTTTGTGTGTCATTTTTAGTCTTTGC
>NC_051410.1:5440045-5440338 GCF_015228065.2 Penaeus monodon
CGAATCCCATTCAGTCGCTGTGTGGACGTCACATCATAGTTGCATCATGAATTATAAACCACAGTGCTGCAACTTTCAAACTTGTTTCGTGTATTGATTCCGTCTTCATTGCGGGAATTCTTAGTTGAAAAGAAGCACAGTACAACGTATAAAAAAATAGTAATCGCACCTCGTGACATAGCACGTTGTGCGTGACGAAAAAAAAATGACATTGACAAGTGTGGAATGCAAGAACTATTGCATGCTTTAGTAAATACATGAAGATGATAAAGAAGAAAGCATTGACCAAAAAT
>NC_051410.1:5440378-5440489 GCF_015228065.2 Penaeus monodon
ACAGCCCCCCCCCCCCCCAATAAAAAAAAAGTAGAAAGAAACCCTAAAGTAAAATAAACCATTAAAAAAATATATATATTGTATCTCTACCTCTTGATGCGACTCCGCGGT
>NC_051410.1:5440530-5440768 GCF_015228065.2 Penaeus monodon
GAGATGGAACAATCCCTTTACAACGTTGAATAAGCAATTTTCCTAAGTAGCCTGAGATACCACAGAGTCCCACTTGAACTTACGTGAATAAGCAAAAGGTATGCAGTTTTCGTACCGAATCTCACTGATAGAAACTTTATTACATATCCCAAGTGCCTCTCTGGCTCTTTATGAACCTTGTTAGAAGTTTAAATATAAATAGGATAAGAACACAAGTGCATATCCTACAGAAAACATC
>NC_051410.1:5440991-5441281 GCF_015228065.2 Penaeus monodon
GTCGCATGGACACACACGCATCAACACTCATACAAGTATGTGTGCGAGTTTTAAAAAGAAATAGCATAGCCAATGCACCTGGGGACACCTATACAACCGTGACGTGGAGCGTACCTGTAAGTATGTTTTTTTATACACTTTAGATCATAAGCTATTCTTCAAAATCCACACGCAATAAGACGATCAAGGAAGGAACCATTCACCCTTAGAAGAATAATATATCGAGTGCTTTTAAATTCCCGGAAAATATTCGAAAAAAAAGGAGACGCAAAAGTTGGTAGCGTGTGGTA
>NC_051410.1:5441694-5441793 GCF_015228065.2 Penaeus monodon
TAATAAACTATTTTAAACTCGACTACCAAGCAAAGGTGAATTATGTAACAAAAGTGCAGTGTGAATAATAGAAGCCTTGAAAATGTTGACTATGATAAA
>NC_051410.1:5441982-5442099 GCF_015228065.2 Penaeus monodon
GTCGCGGTTAGCTCAGTTATAAATTCTAGTCTTTGGTAGAATAAAATTATTCCAACTCTACGGGCTCCCCGCCAAATTTCACATGTCTCAAAATCTACATCATTTCTTTCAATTGTG
>NC_051410.1:5442602-5442773 GCF_015228065.2 Penaeus monodon
CACTAAATCAGCTCTTACAAAAATGTATTATTTTTGTTTATTATGAGTGCACATAGTTTGGACGATTACTGCCGAATGCTATATTCTTTCTAATTTCAGATGGTTTCCTTTTCACGGCTTTCCTATTTACTGAACTTGAACTAAAAGAAACACAAGGTAAAACCGGGAAAA
>NC_051410.1:5444190-5444434 GCF_015228065.2 Penaeus monodon
CATACCGTTCACGTACGAACACGGAGAAAAGGCAAAGGATGCATAATTACAATTTCAGTTTAAATTCAGTGACACTTACACGCTCCACAAATATCACTCATTGTTTTTGCAAGCTTGCCGCGTCTCACCGTATGGATTTTTTCTTAAAATTATAACTCACCTTTTATTCGTGTTCTTATTCCCTTCATGAATACAAAAAAAATAAAAAGCGATCAAAGTTTTTTAAAAAATATCCCCCCCCCCC
>NC_051410.1:5445180-5445369 GCF_015228065.2 Penaeus monodon
TGGAAACAGAATCGAAAAAAAAGTTTCAACCGAATCTTTTCAATCTCGCTGCCTTGTCTTGAAAGCAATACGGATCTAAAGACAGATTATGAATTCACAGAGATAAGCCTGATAATGAACTTCCTTGAGGCAATAACGACCGAGGGGAAAAAATCTATTCCAAATGATGATTATGACGAATTGGATGAC
>NC_051410.1:5446823-5447043 GCF_015228065.2 Penaeus monodon
CACAAATTCTTGAAGAAAAAATAGATATATTTAAAGACACAGAAAATATGATCAATACATCACGAGCATTAAAAAAAGGGACAAATTTAACGACGCAAAAAAATAGACACTCCACAAACATTAGTTAAAAAAAGAACAGATAGAGATATCTAAAAACGGAAAAAATGTAGACACTCCACAGCACTTAGAAAAGGTTAAACACAGACCACGAAAAAAAATG
>NC_051410.1:5447251-5447517 GCF_015228065.2 Penaeus monodon
ATACACAAACCACAAAAATAGGAAAAATATGGATAGATATATATAAAGACAGGAAAAAAGCTATAGACACAAACATTAGAAAAAAAATGAAATCAGAAAAAAGATACTCTACAAACATTAGAATAAACGGATAGATAGATTTAAAGACACAGAAAGTAATGATAGAAACTCCACACATATTAGAAAAAAGGAGAGATAGATTTAAGGAATAAGATTTTTTTTTCTTTTTTTACGTAACTAAACTTACATAAAAATATATAGTGACA
>NC_051410.1:5447619-5447997 GCF_015228065.2 Penaeus monodon
GTATAGAATTACAGTTATCCCAGACAAAATTTAAACACACATGCAAAATCACTCCATATAATAACGCCGGCCTTAACAAGAGAGACAAAAAAGTGGAATGCAATATTACCTCCCCCCCCCCGCAAAAGAAAAAAAGAAGTGCAGTAAATTCTGACAGGAATAAACAAACAAACACGGAACGAGAATGATTAAACAAAGAAAAAAAAGGCTTAGGAAATTTCCTTAACGAAAAGGGGATAAGTGGAAAACCTGAAAAAAATGATAACGAAATATAAAAGAAAAATAAACATAAAAGGAAGCGAATTTGGGACAAAAAAAAAAAAATCTGTATATAAGAAGGAGATAGACACAGGAAATTATAATTATGGAAAATGGGGA
>NC_051410.1:5448045-5448514 GCF_015228065.2 Penaeus monodon
CGAATAATTTCGTACATATTCTTAATTCTTCGTTGATTACAAGACAGCAATAAAACTCCCATCCTCCTTAATTGAACGCCGGATATCAAATTATTATTCAGGTTTGCGCTGAAAAAGTCATTAGAGATTTAATAACATTGTTAAACACTGAAATGCCTGCGACGCATGAGGAGTAGGGGGGGGGGGGGAGGAAGAGGTTACGGGAATGGGGGGGTTGGGGTGGGGGAAAGGGGAGGAAGGGAAGAAGGGAGAAGAGAAGGGGAAAGGGAGAGAGTTGGTTAACACGAAGGAAGGGGAAAGGGAGAGGGATGGGGAGGGAAAAGAGATAGGGGGAGGGGAAGGGAAGAAAAATGGGGGGAAGAAGAGAGACTGAAGGAGGGAAGAGGAATGGGGGAGGGAAGAGACATGGGGAAGAGCGAAGGGAGATGGAGGAAAGTAAGATGGGGGAGGGGGGATGGGGGTTTAGGGA
>NC_051410.1:5448719-5449309 GCF_015228065.2 Penaeus monodon
GGTAGAGTGAGAGGACGGGGGGGGGGGGATCTGGTATGCCTCGTTAGGCAAATGTTCATCAAGGTCTTTCTCATTCTTTTTTCTAACCTTTTTCATAATTCCTTTTTTATACATTTTTTCCCTTTGATGTTCTTTATTCAAAAGATTTTTTTTTCTATAGCAATCTCTGATTCCTTTTTATTCCTTTCTTTGTATTTGCCTCTTTACTTCTCTCTTTCCCTCCCTCTTTCTCATTCCTTCTTCTTCTGCACTAATAACATTTTAGGTTTCTTTTCTTCTTCTTTCTCCCTCTCTCTTGCTTTCTCTCTTTCTTTCCATTCTTTTTTTTTGTATTTTCCAATCTTTACTTTGTTTATACTTCCCAATCTTTATTTTAATTGCTTTATTTTCCTTCTTTCATCTATTCTTTGTTTTTCGTTACTCTTTTCTCTAGTAATTCTTATCAGTTTAATCTCTTTTTACCTTTTCGTTTTTTATCATTTTTTAAAAATCTTGTCTTTATTCCTTTCCTTTTAGCTTTTTTTTTTTTTGTCTAAACGTGTCTGTGGTATTGTGTATGTAGCTTATTTTATTTATTTTTTGTCTTAGTG
>NC_051410.1:5449563-5449728 GCF_015228065.2 Penaeus monodon
CCTCTCCCCTCTCCCCTACATCTTCCCCCGACCACACAGCGTTCCGAGGGCCACATCTTTCCTCCCCCGACCGTAAAGGAAGTCTCACATTGCAACCCCGCCATAACAGAGCCACTTGGAGCGCCGAGGTCAGGAACTTGCCACTAGTGTCTCGGGAGATGCGGC
>NC_051410.1:5449992-5450944 GCF_015228065.2 Penaeus monodon
GTCTACCATCACGACTGAAAATCTGCGGGTAAGGGATACTGTCAAAGGCCATATATAACGTAGTACAGGGCATTCACTTGTACTTGGACATGTTCATTCTATCACGGAAGGAAAAGTGATATATATTTTTGAAGTATCGGCTCTGGATGTATGTGCCTGTACATCAGGAGTGGAGGAGTATTTCACTATATTTGCCTAATAAGAAAAAACGTCAAGAATGACACTGCAGTTTCTGTAGCAAAGCCCTTCTTGAATTTGCCAAGCCACTGGGTCTTGCGAAAATGAAGCTGGACCTAACCAGCGACGTCCATGTCAATGTAAACTACAGGAAGGTCTGACAAATGTTTCAAGATTCGACTGAGGTGGAGCCAAGGGATCAGAACCAATTCAGAAATGCGAAGCCTGTAAATTGCAGGTTCGATAGAAGCTTTGATATGCTGGTCTGAGCGTGGAAGGTTGTTTAGGACGTTGCCAAGGAGATGGGTGGAGTGTGGGTCTTCCAATTTGCGGATAAGAAAGTTGAGTAGAAACAGTGGTAGCGAAGTTTGAGGCCAAAGTGCGTCATCACCATTTTAAATTCTGTAATATTTATGTTCTTTCAAGTTATTCAAGGTGACTGACCTCTTTGCTTTGAGCATAGTGGTTGTTCTCTTCAATATTTATGTTTCTGTACTTCTTTATTCCTACCAAGTTAATATGAATAAGTTCTCACTGTAATTATAGCGTCATTGCCAGTGTAAATGAGACTTATTAAGATGTGTAAGCGGGGAGGGGGGCGGGTCAGGACACAGCAGGACACGGCATACTGACCGCCTGCTATCTGTCTGTAAGTCGGTGGGCGAGCAGGGGGATGAAGGCTGATCCCTGTGGAAACAGCTTTGGATATGGCGGCGATGTGGTTCGCTAGATGAAATGGATTTTAAAACTTATCCCCGGGGACAGTGATTTTTCG
>NC_051410.1:5451242-5451559 GCF_015228065.2 Penaeus monodon
TGATAATGAGGAGGCAAAGGGGTTGTAAAGAACATCTTTGGGTAGTCAGATATATTAATATTAAACTCAAAGGAAGAGGCTTGAGCATCTTGGGTTAGGTCAATATTTATAAGTGAAGTGATATTCTTGAATGCTAAATTATTGCACTAGGGATTGTTGTGTTATAGAGGTCGTTCTAAATATCATAAGATGAACTTTCTATATGTCATGTAAGTAGGCAGTACTGATGGTAACAATGGAACAAAAATAAGATAAGGTGAAAGGTTCTCTTTGATAACATAGTTACGGCGAAGAAGCTGTGCGAATAACGTTGAACT
>NC_051410.1:5451753-5452277 GCF_015228065.2 Penaeus monodon
TAGCATAACGAATTTATTTTTCCTTCCCCAGGGAGTGAAATGAAGTTGGCTTATTTCCTTTTTTTTCAAAATCCCTTGCTTTAAGTTGAATAAATACTCCCTCGAGAAAGAAACTCGAAGAAAACGTGAGAAGCCAAAATATTATTTTCTTTCGAAAATTTTTTGGACAACTTTTGTTTAACTTTGAATTTCGACAAGAAGTGCACTGGCCAGGGGCTCACGTGTTCATTTCTTGTATTCTTTGTTTAACTGTCTCAGCGTCAGATTATTCCTCCTCTTCCAGGATATAAAGTTCGCATGAATCTTAATATGACAAACCATAAATTCATTTCCATTTTATTACTGTTTCTTCTTCATAAAATGCAAATGGAAATTGTCATGATTCTTCTCGATTTTTAGAATGCGAGATTCTCCCTGACAATCTTGCAACTCATGATGAAATGAGGTGCATATCTTAACGTTAATCTTTTCTAAATGGTATGCTTAATTTTTCCGACATGTCTATAAATTTAATTGACCGGACA
>NC_051410.1:5452653-5452958 GCF_015228065.2 Penaeus monodon
ACCACAGCTTAACGTAGGGCCATTTTTTCCCTTGACCCTAGTGTACAGAAAGCATCGCATTGTAACCCTACCATAACAGAGCCACTTGCAACGCCAAGGTCAGGAGGGTCGGAGCGTATAAAAAGAGAGGTACAAGAGCTAGGGAGGATGCTAGGGGGAGGGGCGAGAAAGAGAGAGCAACGAGAACGAAAACAATATATACATAGAGAGAATGGAATGACTAAGGATTAGAAATAAGAGTGAGAGAGAGAAGAGGGGAGGGTGAGGGAAAAACACTATGTTTTACGTTTTAAGTCCTATATATA
>NC_051410.1:5453169-5453634 GCF_015228065.2 Penaeus monodon
ACGTATGTAGAGTTAACTAAAATGAATATTGATACTACTGGGGGGCAGGCTATAGTCTGAAGCTAGATTAGGGGATTAATTCATTATATTTGTGTATGATGTTTAAGGGAATGTGTTGAGAACATCACTGCAATTCATGTAGGTAAACCCTCTTCTTCATTTTCCTTTTTTCCCAAAACTACAGTGTGATCAGTGACGAAACGAGCGATATCTACGTCAGTTTGAGTTGCATGAAGATTATCAAATGCTCCAATTTTGGATGATGCAAAAGCGGGGAATTCGAATCCATTCATCATTTTGAATTATGTAAATACTTGGCTCGATGGTAGCTTTGATGTACAGATCTTGGAGACGAAGGTTGCTCAATATGTTGCTGAGGAGACTGGTGGCATGCATCTGCAAAGGTAGAGATATGGAAGGCTAGCATGTGAGAAACTGAGTATGTATAAATATATATGTGTGTGT
>NC_051410.1:5456732-5456853 GCF_015228065.2 Penaeus monodon
TTGCTGCGACCCACTGAACATGATCTACGACCAAATACTCTGAAGAACCTTACTTTAGACCAGGTGGGCCACGTGGTACTTTTTGAGGGGCCTTTGTGCAATATGAATATTGTGAAGTCAA
>NC_051410.1:5456970-5457279 GCF_015228065.2 Penaeus monodon
GATGACAGACATTGAGCAGAGCCATGGAGACTAATACATGTTGGTCGAAGCCACAGAGTGAAAAGGGTTGGGAACCACTGCTCTAGGCAATGGTCTCTTCTTGTCTGCATGGCCTTTTGCGACCATAATATGGCGTCATACCTGCTACTTTGACAATTATTGAGTCCTTAACGCAAAGCCAACGGTAGTCATTATGATTAATGTGATTAATTAAGGTAATGAAACACGGGCCGCAAGCTTGACACGGTACCCTGCATACTGACTGCCTGTTGTCTGTCTGACAAAGGAGGAATCAAGGAAGGTCTTGTT
>NC_051410.1:5457574-5458292 GCF_015228065.2 Penaeus monodon
CGTACACGAAACGGTGATTATTATTGAGTAATCGCTTACGTAGGATGCCATAACATTATCAAGTGATTTTTATATATGTATGTGGCTTAACCACATGGGGTGAACTGATGTCGGTGAGAGGCCAAGAGGAAAATAGCATAGTCGTGGTAGTTGCTGAAGTCCTAAAGCAAGGTAATTAAGTAGTTCGCTTGTGCCTACAACACAAGTCATTTTCTTGAGGGATTCTGTAAATGTTCGTTTTTCTTAAGTCTTAAATGCATCTCTGGATATACCATTTTCTTCATCTTTTTTATTTTCTTTGCAATCCAAGCAAAGTCGGAATCATGCTTTATATTCAATCTTTGAGGGAAGAAAAGGAAATTATAATACTATTAGTAATGATGAAACTGTATTATTTATTTAAGATTTTCAAATGTGATACTATTTTCTTTGTATATCTTTGTGATTTCTGTCCAACGTGATGTTAAGATATTGAGATAATTATTCTTTCGAACTGTGTAGTAAAGGATGATAAAAAAACGAAAAAAATTACTTAATGGTATAGTCAAAACCAGACACAAAAAAGAACAAATACTCATAAGATATATTTGACAAACTAATTGTTGTCAGTAATCTATATGCATGACAAGGGAATTGGAGCTGATAGTGTGGGTCCTAGTTCTCTTTCTCTAAATCTCCTGGATTTCATTAAAACCATAAAACGCGAAATTTTAAGGCC
>NC_051410.1:5458543-5458636 GCF_015228065.2 Penaeus monodon
GGACATTAAAATGTTAGTGCCTTCGTTATCGTTTCCCAGCAAGCGAAATGAAAAAGGTTTATTTTTGAAATAACAAGGTAAAAGATAAATAGA
>NC_051410.1:5458877-5459293 GCF_015228065.2 Penaeus monodon
GAAACACCTTTATTTTGCCCTGCTTTTGATTTTTTTTGCCTTTGTTTTACAAGAAATTTTGACATGATCTGTAAGCGTACACAACGAATGAAAATATATTCGCTCACGTGTTTATTAGAAGTATTTTTATCTGCTTTTTAAATGTATATAGTGTCGAACAGATATACAATAAAAATACTGCATAATTTGCAATTCTGAAATCAAATTAGTTACAGACTCCGAAATGAAAAGTTACAGAGCCATAAATTATTTTTACTTCACTATTGTTCCTTCATGATTAAATTCAACAAGGGGCTTAGAATTCCTCATGAACCTTTTCATATTCACATAATGCCTAGTTTCCTTCGTCATTTTTTCCACTTCAATTTAATCTTAATTGTATATCTCAACGTCGGGCTTAATAAATATATTTTCTT
>NC_051410.1:5459764-5460024 GCF_015228065.2 Penaeus monodon
TAAAATCTTCGGTGCTTTCAAAATAAGCATTGCAAAAATGTAAGTTGTTTTTTATTCACTAAGAAGTAATTCGAGGTATTTTCTCTTGTTGACGCTTAAATCAATAACTTCTGATTTAATATCTAAAGTTTCTCTAGCATTTTATTTCTTAAATATAAATAGAAAGGAAGTTCCTTGGATAGCCTTTGATATAGACTTTTTTTTCTTCTACTTTTCTTCAAACTGTATTACCTACAAAATTTCATACGGAATTTATGGGA
>NC_051410.1:5460298-5460418 GCF_015228065.2 Penaeus monodon
CAAATATTCTGTTAACAGAGTATTTAGTGTTAGGGCAATTTCAGTAATAAATACCTTTACGCTTCTCAACCTTATAAGCAAACCACTAAAACTCAAGGAAATCACACTGGCCACCCAAGG
>NC_051410.1:5460469-5460788 GCF_015228065.2 Penaeus monodon
TATATCTAAATCTCGACGAGACTACGTCACTCTCAACAATTCGTAACAACGGCGTTATCTCTTTAACACGTCCTCTTTTATGAACGTGTGTCAAATGGAGCGTGAAATCACCACAGTGGAATACTGCTGTAATTGTTTACAGATATAAATGCAATTAAACTTTTCTAATTTCTCCCCCACCCCTGCCTCCCCTGTCCCTGTTCCTGTTTCCGATTTTTCTCATGCAACCGCACTGGAAGTCTGTCACATCCACGCACAAGGATTAAATGCATGTTTAACATTCTATATAAATCACACTTACATAAGTGCATACACATAT
>NC_051410.1:5460970-5461241 GCF_015228065.2 Penaeus monodon
TCCTTCCTCCTTACCCGGCCGCCACCCACACCCAACCCCCTCGTGGCTTTCCCCGGCGCACCATTGTTTCAAGGCTTGCGACGGGTGAGAGTAACTTACGGGCGGGCTGCGGAGTTACGACTCAGGCCGCCGGAGAAAGTTTTGTCGTTAATAACGTGATAGGAAGTTTTCCTGTCACCACGTACCTAACCGCAAGCCAGAGGCTAGATAATGGACTGTAAAGGCATATACGTCTATGCCTAAATGCAGTCATGCCGGCATAAATGAATGA
>NC_051410.1:5462685-5463056 GCF_015228065.2 Penaeus monodon
ACTTCGTATCAATTGATATAACATCAATTTTTACAAAAACAGTAAAAGGCCGGTCAACTATGCAGTAACTATCATCGTAGTCTCTGAATTTTAAGCGACTAGGAATGACCAATGGCGATGCTGCTACTGGCACGAACTGTTATAAAACAAGCTGGAAACTCTCCAGGAGATGGTACCGATATATTGAAACGTGGGTTGTAATTCCCTTAGATTATGTGATCGAAATTTTTTGAGTAATAATCGTGTCATTTGTTTAGATAACTTTCATCTTTTCTTTATACAGTGTGATGTGTTCTTAGTACAGTGTGATGTGTTCTTAGATATAACTTTTTTTGCTAGTATTTCTAATATCTGTCTAAATTTCGGATGAA
>NC_051410.1:5464751-5465204 GCF_015228065.2 Penaeus monodon
TTATATACAATTTGGAACGTATTTCGAACATTTCGTATCAGTTGATATAATATCAATTTTTACAGTAACAGTAAAAATCCGATCAACTATGCAGTAACAATCACCATAATCTGTATATCTGAACCCCAACTGACTAGGGATGACCATTGGCGTCGCTGGTGCTGGCACGAGCTGTTATAGGACAAGCTGGAAACTCTCCAGGAGATGGGACGGTGATAGTGAAATGTGGGTTACAAATCCCGTAGACTGTTTGACGGGTCAGCTATTTTACTGTCTTTCCTGTAATTCATATTTTGCGTGCTTAGTGTGATGTGTTCTTAAGCATTCTCTTTTTCAATTATATTTGTAAATTCTGCTAATTTCAAAAGTGAAAAAAAAAAATGAAAAGGAAATCACTTGCATAATAGAAAATCCCACACGTACACCATAAACACAGTCACGAATATGTAGAGG
>NC_051410.1:5465248-5465520 GCF_015228065.2 Penaeus monodon
CGGCTATGACAAATGTATATACGGCTATAAGAAGGGAATTGAAAATTGTAATGAGGCTAGTTAGTAGTAAATATCATTATATTTACAAATAGAATGTACAATTTGAAAAAACCTAGTTAACATTCACCTTCACAGTAAAGCCCACGTATTATTGATTTATAAAGGGAGTTTCTGGGTGTGTCAACCTCTGTTTTTTGTCCGCATTTTCCAAAAACTCCCCGAGGACATAGAAATCCCTTAATACCCCTACCCATAACAACCCCCCCCCCCCC
>NC_051410.1:5465545-5465900 GCF_015228065.2 Penaeus monodon
TCTACCCGAGTTTCGGATTCAATATAGAGTAAAATAAATCTTTTTGTTCAACCTATGCGAGTCAGGTTATAGCCAGGGTTCGGCGGTGACTTATTGAAAAACGAAGGCCGCATATGTTTCTCCGGTTAGCTTATGTAATAGTAGGTTCGCATGACCCTGTGTAGTGTTGAATCGATGGGACACCATTTTAGCCCTAAAGCGATATTTGCCAGTTAAGCAGAGCGTCTTTGAGAATAATATTTATTCGTACAATATCTATGCATGTTGCTTTGTTATGGCAGTGTGAATGGCTTTGCCCGTCCATTATTCTGTCTGTCCTTCGATATATTGGCTTCGTTTTCAATATACATTTTAA
>NC_051410.1:5466299-5466738 GCF_015228065.2 Penaeus monodon
CCAATTCCAGAACATCACCAAAACCCATTGTCTCGCGACCCGTTCAGGTCAGTCAAGGTCGCTTGTTGGTCTGCTGTCCGCCTGTCAGTTATCTAAATATTACACGCGTGATGCTAAACCCTCGCTATCCGTGAGATGACTGTGCACCGAAAATTATTCATTGGCCCATTCAAACGTTCCTTGACAGCGGCGATCACTGTTGGCCCAAAATCAAGACATTTGGATGATGCCATTTCACTGTCCACTGTTTTGGAGCTCCGGACCCAATATTCGTGTGTGAGTGGCTATGTTTCGCTTTGGTTGTGTGTTTGGCGGTATGTGCTATTACGCCCTGGAATTAGATTTGCTTGTCCAGGGTGCTGGTATAAAGTGTGTAGTGTAAAAAAGGCGAAATGTAATAAACAGGAATTATCATGATGAAAATAGGTATAAGGGCGCT
>NC_051410.1:5466985-5467438 GCF_015228065.2 Penaeus monodon
TTTTCAGATTTATCTGCGGTCCTTTATTGGTGCGAAATGCAATCATTGTTAGCTATCAATTCATTTATCCATTAATATAAGAAATATCTAAGTTGTGTAGCACCAATAAAAAAAGGTTACCAAATATTTATTGATTGAAAAGAGTTCAACCCAATGAAACATTGAAACGCAAACATCGAAAATATATGTCCAGGAAATTGGATTATCATCAAACAATAAATATTTGACTACAAAATTGGCAATGTGTAGCATTAGCTATCTCTTTCAAGTGTCTATATGTGTTCACTTCCGAGCAAAGAAATTCCGGGCAAAGAAATTGCCTTTTTGGTTGACGGTATAGCAATCATCGAACACGAGATTATTATTTTGCTCGTTAAGAGGTATGATGTGTGTATGGGTTGCTGTGTGTGTGCATATGAAAACATATCTCAACTACTAAAAATAATAACATAA
>NC_051410.1:5467529-5467687 GCF_015228065.2 Penaeus monodon
ACCCCCTTATACATATTAGGTTATTTATATCCAATGTTATTTAGTCATCTCAATATTACATCTATTCATATGCATTATGAGTAATAAGATAATGTAAACAAACACGCCTCTTCTATTGGCCATGGAAAACTAGATGTTGTCTAATGTATGGATGGAAT
>NC_051410.1:5467924-5468537 GCF_015228065.2 Penaeus monodon
GGCTTCAGTGACAAAAGTCAACAAAAACAAAAATCCTTTCCTTTCCTCAATATAATTAGGCTAAAGTAACAGTATTGAATGATCACTTTTTTCTTTGTTTTGAGTTTGACTTTTTCAAAATCTCTTTCAATATTTATTTTACGGAGAATTCATTGCGATACCAGACTGTATGAACGAACTCTAAATTGGGAATAATGCCAGATTTTTTTTTCTATACAAGTTGAATTATAAAAGAACTGATGGCTGCTTATCGTGTCAAAAAAAGAAGGAAAAAAAAAACTACCAAGCCAGATGGTGCTCAACGCCATCTGTTGACTGCGATATTAAGAATTTCCTACTCTCGCTCTATCTTTGTATTTTTTAAAATGTTTTTTTGGGCCCCTGAGTTGAAGGATGGGAGGGGATATAATATTTTACATATCTATTTATCACATATTAACCTAAATCCAAATGTATAGGTAGATGAATAAGAGGAGGGGGGGGGGGGCTAATAAAAGAGAGAATTTACGATTTGCAATATTTCAGGGAAAGAGATCAGAATTTAGCAAGTGCTTTTAATTGCTGATGCCTTTTATGTTAGTTCATTCACATGTAGTCAGTGAATGGCTTACAT
>NC_051410.1:5469214-5469438 GCF_015228065.2 Penaeus monodon
GTCTTTCGTTTATTAAAAAAAAAAAACTAAATACTTACCATTCTTGTCCCTTTCCCTTCCTCCGCCTTTTGTATTTCTAAGAACTGAGCAATCAAAAGTTACAGCCATGAAGACATAAGAAGTATAATGATGTGTTTACTCTCATTACGTACACAAGTTGATTCAAGTGCAGTTAACGAACTCGTTATAGTTTTCTTTCCGTATAGATTTTCAGTAATATAATT
>NC_051410.1:5469873-5469996 GCF_015228065.2 Penaeus monodon
CGTTGCGTAAAGCCTGTAACAACGATATAGAAGGGATATAAAAAAAAGTAAAAAGATGAGAAAATATAGGGACCCATTTGGTATTATATGAAGTAAAATCTTTTCTTTTTGTAATTTATGTTA
>NC_051410.1:5470242-5471133 GCF_015228065.2 Penaeus monodon
GGAGTCAGAATAAATAAGTTTGTTCGCATTTACTGGTTTTATTATTCTTGTCTTTTGTTTTATCTCCTGTTTTCTGTGGTCGTTCCACCTCAACCAACTCATTATGTGTCCTTGTTACGAGAAATTTATAGCTCTGTAACGTTGAATATAAGTCGCTCATTCTGTATTCTTCGCGGTAAAATAAAAACACTCACGGTACTACACATTTACGCTATAAAAAACCCTTTTAGCATGCGAGTAGCTTAATTTGGTCCATTTTAATTCTACTGGGCCATTCCATTTAACAATCGAGTATACCGCCCGTCCTATTAACATTAAAACACGAAAGAAAACCCTTGAAACTGTTGAATAAATCAAGAAAATTCAAAGTTTGCTGTGTACGCAACTTCAGGTGACAACAATTTCACATTCTGTCGCGTAATTTTGTTTTGAATGAATCATTTACAGCCTTCATTAATATAAATTACCAGACAGCTGAAGCCTGTGTACATTGTCATTACTATAACAAAAGGCCTCACTCCAAGCTGTTGCTACTCCCCGCTCTAGCATTAAGCACGCCGACGCCATCTGTTGTCAGAAATATTTACCACTCCGGAAAGGCGTCTCGCTAAATATCGTTGTGATTCTCATCCTTGTATCTCCTTGCTCTTAAAACTCTCGCGTTGCTTTGACTGGAGAGAATGTAGAGCATTTCTCCCTCCACGAAACGGATAGCGATGGCCTGTAAGTGGATATAAAACAAACCAACTTCCACTATGGCAAATACGGGCTAATAGAAACACGGCTCTGGTCTTCCTCCACACACGAATCATAGGAAATCATTATTGTTATGCAAACGATTCTGGTTAAAAAGAAAGCTTTTGGCTGCACCACAATGCCTCTTTACACCAC
>NC_051410.1:5471172-5471599 GCF_015228065.2 Penaeus monodon
CACATGCAACCAAGAAACGTAAAACATACAGGCAAATGCAGCATATATTTGAATAGTTGATGATCGTTGCATATTGCAAATCATTCTCGCCTGGAGTTTCATCAGATTTTATCTTCCGATGCAGATCCGGTTCATTAGTAATTCTTGTGAGTTCATCTTCCAAATGACATTAATTATGACGTATTATCGCGCTAATGTGCAATAGCGCCCGGTGTGTATTTACGGACCCTAACCTGACACACTTAAAAAGAAGACCGTGACTATATTCAGTTCCTGCATTTGATTAAGTTTTGCCCTTGCGCCCTCAGATCACCGCCCATTTCTTCGTTGCGATAGCGGTTCTTGGAGGAGATAAGTATTCGGTAATTTAAATAATTATATGAGCATACTTCGGGTTCAAACTGTCTTTCCATTTCTAGAAACACAG
>NC_051410.1:5472020-5472110 GCF_015228065.2 Penaeus monodon
GACTTAATTCTCTCACTCTTCCCCGCTTTACGATCCACCACAAAAGAGGAAGTTAGTGCTGGCCTTATTCCAGAAACAGTATAAACAGAA
>NC_051410.1:5472191-5472458 GCF_015228065.2 Penaeus monodon
CCGCAATCCCGAAAACAAACACAATATCCCCCATCCTCTACTTTAATTTGATGTTATCAAAGCGAACACTCTTTCGTTGCGCAGAATATTTTCATATTCATAGTATTGAGCATGCCAGATGCCACTTTCCTGGTTCTGAACGGCCACTGCATACACACTGTATTTCTGGCTTGAATTCAGCTCAGTATATTCCCTCAGCCACTGATGCAACACCCAACGACAGCTGCTTGCTGACTTCGTGAGAACTGTAACTGGGTCCCGGCATGC
>NC_051410.1:5472996-5473181 GCF_015228065.2 Penaeus monodon
TAATGAAGAAGGAATTGTCGAAAAATGCTCTGCTTGTGATTATTCACATGTAAATCTTCCTTTGTTAAATGTCAATGGATGAACTGTTTGTAGTTTTTATATGGCTGTTAACTCGTAAAATTAGTTTGCAAATGCATTTCTACATGTCATGACCACAGTCTCTTTCTATGACAATGTCAATTTAG
>NC_051410.1:5473344-5473590 GCF_015228065.2 Penaeus monodon
CTTTTTATCACTGCATTGATGGCACTTCGTATACTTTATGCCCTTTCTTTTATCTTCATTTTTCACCCTTTTCTTGTCATGTCTTCATATCTTTTCCTTTACTTGAGTCACTTCATTTTCATCACATATCTACTCTATTTTTTCTTATTATTTTGTATATTTTGACACTCCCTCGCTCATTTTTTCTTATTTTCAATGCAAACGTCTCTCTTCCTGCCTGTCCCTTTAAACTCTCGCTCGCTTCGA
>NC_051410.1:5474014-5474154 GCF_015228065.2 Penaeus monodon
AATACGTCCCTGACACGTGGAATGCGTAAGAGGGCGCTATCACCACGATCCTGATTATTTATGCGTGCCCCGAGTGCTTGCTTAAAGCACTGCCTCAGGTGCTTTCTCTAACTCCTTATGTATTTGTCTGTTTGCTTGTC
>NC_051410.1:5474328-5474533 GCF_015228065.2 Penaeus monodon
CCTTCGAGTGTGCGTGTGACTTCATGGTAGCGAGAGTGCTTTGGACATTGGCTAAGTGTGACTGAACATAGAGTGCGTGTTTGTGTGTGTTTTATCTCTTATACATAATGAATGTTTTTCTTTCGTGTAATTATGTGTGTTCGTGGGTAAGGCCTTGCACCATTTGTCTCGGTGTAGAGTTGCTTTACTGGAATCAGAAAGCCAT
>NC_051410.1:5478951-5479424 GCF_015228065.2 Penaeus monodon
CACAATAACCTTGAAAAAGAAAATATCTTTATTGGAGTATCTATCTCAATCTGTATATATAAGTGGAAAGCCCAGCGTTTTACATGTATGTTAAATTTCTTCCCAAGTATTGCTATCACAGGGCCACTAAAACGGAATTCAGTGTCCCCCCTGTTTAATGCAAATGTATTTTTGGAACCTGAGGTAAACTCGATTATTTTATAGGCTCTGGACCACCAAGAAAATCATCCGCGATTCTAAACCCAATTCTGGCTCTCCAACATTTTGCGTTTAGCCACGCGATTATATTTTACTTTAATTACTCGGTGTTTCCCTATTTCATACCGGTTACAATGACAATTATAAAGAAGGGGTGTAATGAAGATAAAATATATACAAAAAAAGATATCTTTGCAACCTGTGCCGCCAACCAAAAGGGAAAATGGCTGTAAACGCCATCTGTTTGTAGAATTGTGCATCAATCCCTGTTATAT
>NC_051410.1:5480353-5480572 GCF_015228065.2 Penaeus monodon
GCTGGTAACTATGTGTAAACCTTGCAGCGAAAATTTATCATTTCTGGAATACTACAAGCGGAATATTTTGGTGAAAACTTTATTCTATCACAAATAACTTTTTGTGTAAAACATTGCGTAGCATGCTGCTTGTATTCGCTCGCTCAGATGCATCCGGGAGAGCAATACCCACAATCTAACGAATGCTTTATAAAAAAAGACACGTGCATGTGTGCGTGT
>NC_051410.1:5481081-5481434 GCF_015228065.2 Penaeus monodon
GTTTTATATTAATATAAATACAAATACTTTTTTATGATAATTTCCTTTTTTTTACCAAGATCAATTTTAACGAATCAAAGTTTGTTGTTCAGTTCATACACTTCTCACACACTCTCCGTAATTAAAAGCTTCTGCGCAAAGTAACTTTTAATTCTTTTACTCTCTGATTTTCACGTTGTTCTTAAAAAGAGAGAGAGAAAAAAATCAAGCTCCATGGTCCACCGAAAATGAAAATCATTAATTCTTTGTGGTTGAAATTAATTGAATATTTATTTCAGTGTCATGCTTTATTTGACAATGTTTCATAATATTGGCCTTTCATTCACACTAGGAACCATACGATTTGAATAGAG
>NC_051410.1:5481470-5481554 GCF_015228065.2 Penaeus monodon
ATTATTTAGTTAGCTGGATAAAAGGATAAAGGAAGAATGATAGACAGATTAAAGTGTCATTCAAATTTCCAGTCGATTGATTTC
>NC_051410.1:5482422-5483485 GCF_015228065.2 Penaeus monodon
CATCTCTCCAGTGCAGTATGTTTTATATAGACACTTTCCCATTTAATTTATATAAAAAAGACTCTCTTTGATCCTCTGGTGAATCTACATTACCATTCAGGTTCACCAACACACGTTGCAAAAGGACCCTGCAGCGTCTCGCCATGCCAGTCTCATGGACCGGAAGCCCGCGCAAGAGAAAGGGTTACAGACACCAATAGTCCATCAAGCGCATGCAAACACCCTTCGGACATAGAACCAAACACAGAAGCCTTGCATAGTCCCACATCAATACCAGTGGAGAGGTTTCCATGTTTCAGATACCGATACCAAAGTCGCATAGCCGTGCTGTGGGGTAGGAGTGACATGCAACCGTTCTGAAGTTTGTGTACACGCTGACTTTAAAGACCCTATTAATAGCGGCGAGTATCTGGGGGCCTCGGAGGAGGGACTAGGTAGCGGGTGAAGGAAGGAATGGGGAAGTGGGGGGGAAGGTGGGGAAGGGAGAGGGGGACGCAGTCATGCATTCCAAATCGAATCCTCACAGCCCCTGCACTTGCAAGACGTTTCCGCAAATAGTTTGGTTTATTTCAATGCACCACTCGGGCCTTCGTGTCGGGGACTAAAACAAGGCGGTTACACACGCACGCCATCTGCCGGCGGTCGCACTCACTATTTTCTGACCCGAAATTCCGGCCCCATTTGTCAGCGCAATACGACGGGATTCTCTCTCTCACTCTTTCTCTTTTGCATCGTAATTCCGACCACAAAATTTGATGTATTTTAGGAGGACTGCATTTAGCGGCAATTTGCGGAAGAAGATGGAAAAGAGCGCACGCCATAAATAAAATAACATCACTAACCCGCGCAGACAATCCTCGAATCAATTTGTCATATTTTACCTTTGTTTAGATAGTAGAAGTGAATCCAGTGCATCAATTAGTCCGCACACTATATCTGGCTTGGCTTGGTATAGCCCGCACCCGAATGGATGTTGGGCAGCATTGAATCGTAGAGCATTATACCAGAAAACCAGCGTGTCAGTCACCTTTCTGCTTTTCATCATAATCCCAGCACAAAAAAA
>NC_051410.1:5483503-5484506 GCF_015228065.2 Penaeus monodon
CTGCAACACTGGCACAAGATAATGGGTGTTAAACTATTTTATTTATGTATTTCACAACATCGCTGTCCATCCCCTTGCTGCATCGGCCTGACAGTGATACATGTATACATATATAACGAGATGCACAAATACTGTGCAGTTGCAATGATATGTTGAAGTGAATCCGATTTCATGGAATCTGCCCGTGATTATTCTAAGGACACGCATTCGGTCAACATAAGGTACTTCGAATAATATTCTGTTTCATGATCCAACCTTTATTTGACGTTTTAATGTTTTTAAAGTTGACTCAATAACGACAAAGCCACAGCACCAACGCAAGAAGTGGATGGATAGAACGCTGGAATAGAAACCCGACTTTAATAAGGCACCTGATATCCTATGCAGAAATCTTTAAAGGTTATTTGCAACGACATACAACAGGATATGCAACTGGATATAATTCCGGGAGAATAAGGGGAGGGGGGAATTAATAATCTAAATTGCACTTGTATGGAAATAGAGATAAAGGAAGTGTTAGGTAATTCAAAGTCATTTTACTTTCTTCTCCTCATTAATTGCAATTTTCCAGACACCTTCGTTCTAACCCACACATTTTCCTCTCGCAAGATAATGGCAAATTCATTTCCTGTGTGAATTGCAATCTTTCAGAACTCAACGAAATAACATTCCGTTGCAATTTACCCACGAGATTCTCCATGCAATGTATATAAATATAAATATTTTTTTAAAATACATTTTTAACGCACTTTCATAATTGTTTTTTAACGATAGACGCACGCGATAAATTCAAGATACGCAGCAAGGGAGTCTCGTGTGCGCTGTAATTATAATTATCACATATTTTTAGAAGACCTTCTTTTTCCTCCTCTTGCCGGGCAAGGCTGCGTTCCAGCACTATCTTGAGGCAGCAACACACATTTCTCTTGCTGCCATGATTTCTTTCCGACGTAATCTGATATATTTTATTTATTAGACTTTCTTTTGTTATATTGCTCAGGCA
>NC_051410.1:5484574-5485258 GCF_015228065.2 Penaeus monodon
GATTAAGAATGCTAAAGAAGAATATTGAAAACCACTGTCAGAAAGACGATTTATTTATTCACTTGTTTTTATTATGACAAATTATAGACATTTTTCAAACAGCGATTCCGTAGGACACGGGGACTAAAGAAAGTAAGTTTATGCTCGTAGTCCGTCGTCGTGATAATAACAGGAATTAAGTATTTACGATGTATGATTCACCAGGAACTCTCAAACCTCTTTAAGAATTCTGCTTTTAGAGTTCCAAGGTCTATGCTTTATGTTGAATTTCCTTTCACTACAGACCACAGAAAGGAGTGTCATTCCCCGTGAAACCGATTGTTAAGTGTATTTTATTGCGGATCTAAATTCTCGTATCCGCACAGTTTGCGATACATCGATGTCACATTCTAATTTTAGCGGGAATATAAGTCTAATGTGTATTTCGTGTAGGCGATATTACCCCCTCACCCCCCCACCCCACCAGCTAACCCCCTCCATCTATCTATCTAGGCTACAAGATGAGTAAAAGGGCCCGGAGCACTGCCATTACGATAGAGATATATGAAAGGAAGATTCCACACGCACATTCCACATAGCCTTGGCCTGTAGCACCGTAGCGCCATCTCTTGCAGGAAACATTCATTACGTTTTCCCGATGCGTTCCAGATGTTTCTTGCTTCTTTTTATCTTTACGGTTTTCTA
>NC_051410.1:5485451-5485912 GCF_015228065.2 Penaeus monodon
TTATTGTACGCGCACGGGTGCTTATTTTACCACTCTCCAAATATAATGTTATATATGCCGTCCACGCACTCAAGAGAGAGAGAAAAAAGGAATCGATACAAATTGTTTACGACATGGTTTGGCATGAGGAAAAGCAGAAAAGCGTTGGGATTATGAGTCACAGTTTACAAACAAACAGTCGCACTTCTCCGTCATCCAACATGGCCGCTGTCTCAATCTGACACATCTGACACATATACGGCACAACAATGAAAATATTCTGCGTGTCTCTCGTGGCTCTCTTGGTGGTCCACTTCTTTGCATTTTAGGCAGGGAAAGCTCCACATAGATTTCCCTTTAAATAGACATCTTCATGGCATCATAGATTTGCGAGGAATGGTCAAATTGCTGCATAAGTAAATTGTAAATCACGCAGATTATCACTTTATATTCTTTTCTGGCTAACAACTTACAGAATGGAA
>NC_051410.1:5486667-5486863 GCF_015228065.2 Penaeus monodon
TCATCAGATAGACACTTTCCACTGTATTTCTTTCGTAAGGCATGTGAAATCCAGCCAGGGTCACAGCTTTATTGCCATTGGGAATGTGAAGTGTATTTTACATGTCTTTTTTCTCTCGTGTAGGATACTGGTGTTTAGCAATACTACTGTTTATTTGTGTGTAAGTTATCAGTGTAAACGTATTTTCTTCTGGTGG
>NC_051410.1:5487154-5487427 GCF_015228065.2 Penaeus monodon
TCATTAAGAGAATGAAGCTGAAAATTTGGAGCACCAATATTATTTGATTTCATCGCAATAGCGCAGTATTTTTAAAACACAAGGGATCTTTTTCATTACGTAGCTTATTGTTTTTTTAATATAGGTATACAGGATAACCAAATGCAGTACCTTAGCTTATTGGATAAATTGCATTAGCTGTTGATGCACATTTTGTTTAGTACCGTGCAAAGGGAGGTGAACCCTGCATGAGAAGCATCAACAAAAGAAAATAAAGAAAATATGTATACATGC
>NC_051410.1:5487741-5488282 GCF_015228065.2 Penaeus monodon
AACTTGAGGACAGAATAATGAAGTTTACCAGAAAAGGATAAATTATCTATTCACATGAAGGAGTCGGAGGAGAGACGGCAGAGAAGATGGGCGTATTGAGATTCAGAAGGAGAGGACGTTCCAAGGGCGACTGAGTTCGAGTGTCTAAAGGGCTCAAGGTAATGGAAGCTTGGACAAGGAGGTGACTCAGGGGATGCAGGGCCGAGTTAGAGTGCCTGGAGGTGGTGCCAAAGGAATAGCGAAGGCCAGGACGTTTAAAGACCATGACAAGACAGGCGGTGTGTAGGAGAGAAGGTGTGCCAGGGATGCGGGTGAAGGTAAATACGGAATGGAGTGACTGAGATGAAGATGCTGACCTTCGCGTGTGAGGTGAGAAGATCAGGAACGACGCGATGTGCGAAGGAAGATGTGAGGATGAGGTGTGGAGGGAAGAGGAGAGAAACGCGAGGGCGAGGAGGTGAGGTCACGCGTACAGAAGAGATGAGAGGTACGTGGGGAAGAGTATAGCCATTTGTCTTTTGGCCGTGTCCTCATGCCTTCG
>NC_051410.1:5488562-5488997 GCF_015228065.2 Penaeus monodon
TCCCCAAAATTTTTGTGCGCCACTTCATATTTGACTTTCACATTCAACATTGGATGTATGCATTATGTCCATGGTTCAAATACACATTTAGTATGTATGCAGCATCTCCGTGCTTTCTTGCTTCAGACTTCCAATTTGTGTACGCAGGGTAATAAAATGATGTTGGCAGTGTAGTATTTACTTTGACTGTTACCTTATTAGACATTCTCGAAATAGACGCTAGAGAGGTTTGTTCATTTTTTATTCATTCTTTTTCATCCCTTTTCATCAGGTGGTTTCTTTTCTCGTCGCTCTGGGAACTGTAATCTTACATGGAAGCGATTGCAATAATTTACAATACACTTTCTGAATAATATTGCTGTTTATGCTGTGTTCATGTCTCTGTCTTTTGGTATTCTGTGTGTTTTTATTGTTTTTTTTCTTTTTCTGGTTGGG
>NC_051410.1:5489064-5489417 GCF_015228065.2 Penaeus monodon
TTTCATAACGAATTAGGAGTTTCGTAAATGATCGGAAAATTTCATTATTTTGACATTATATATATATGCATTTCCATTATCAAATAGCCTTGCAAAAAACAATGCTATGTAATTGATAATCTAAAATGTATACGCTGCAAAAATAAATCATATTTGAATAGTTATTGATAATGGAACGATATATATTGATATATATGTCCATTTCACAATCTCTTATCACTCAAATAGGAAATTTCATTTGATTAACGATACAGACCGATGGGGCAGATTTATAACGATAATTATGAAAACACAGAGAGTATATTTGGTCTTTTTAGTCATATATTTTTCACAATTCCTTTTTTTCTTTCTCA
>NC_051410.1:5489464-5489716 GCF_015228065.2 Penaeus monodon
ATAGCCACAATTTAAATGTTTAAGCTAGAACACCACTGGACCCCCTCCCCCCTCCCCCTACGTTTTGCCGTGCCAGATTTCCCACGTAACACCCCCCCCCCCACCAAAAAAAAAAAAGCCCACTCCCAAACAAACAGCTTTCACAAAGTACCCAAAAAGTACCCGATTTGTTTCCAAAATTCTATTATTAATATTAGAGCTATTTTGTGTCTGTATTTTGGATTCAAAATGGCGGACTGGGGGGGGGGGTTA
>NC_051410.1:5490027-5490292 GCF_015228065.2 Penaeus monodon
ATCTAGAGGGACCCATGCAGGATGTGGCGGGGGGAGGGATCAGGGGAAGGGGGAGGAGGGGGTGAGGGAAGGGGGGGGGAGAGGGATCTAGGGGGCGGGGCGGAAGGGAATCACATTTGCATGTGTTCGGATGTCTGATTGATGTGTCCGAATAGTTGCTTTTGGGCTTCTGGTGGGCGGGGATGGGAGTCCAGGCGGGAGAGAAAGGGAGGCGTGATTGGGGGGGGGGGGGCAGGAGGATGAGTGGAGAGAGTGAAGGGGGAGG
>NC_051410.1:5490695-5491072 GCF_015228065.2 Penaeus monodon
AGTACATGTAATCTCTCAAAAGGAGATAAAAGATTGAAGGGAGACTGAATTAAAAAACATTAAAAAAAATCCCCCCAAAGAAAGAAAAGAAAAATTTTTGAACGAATGCAGAAAACACAGAAAAAAACAACAACACAGAAAATATAGAAAATCATACAGAAAAAAACAGGTAATAAAACAAAACGAACAAGCAAGACTGAACACGAAGCCACTTGCCAAAAGCCACTTAGGTTGCCATATAGCTCCCCCCCCCCACTCCCCCCAATCCCTCGCTTCTTGAGGACTCGTGTCTCTGAACATTTAGGTCTCTCGCAGCAGGATAGTGATTGAAACGCGAGGGTCCTGCTGAGAGGTTGGAATAGCTACTTCCAGGAACT
>NC_051410.1:5491363-5491452 GCF_015228065.2 Penaeus monodon
TCCACACCACCATCAACGCATCAGGTGGTCATATGCGTGTTGAGAAAGAATTCTACTCCGTTAAAGATTCTGCTTCTCCAGGGCATAGT
>NC_051410.1:5492320-5492624 GCF_015228065.2 Penaeus monodon
AAATACGTTTCAACACTGAATTTTGGTCGAGACAAGAGAGACACGCAACGAAATCGACTTGGATTCCGTTAATGATGCAGTTATCCTCACTGAATCGCCGGGAGCCCAACATTGAGGCTGGGAAGGGAAACCGTGAGAGTTAACATTCTCTCGGATTAAAGACCAGCGTTCATGTATCCTGGATGTGTTTTGTTTCTTTAGTTCTTGATTTTGGTAGGGGGGGTGGGGGGAGATACCGTAAGTTCAGTTTATTCTTTTAGTGAGAAGATTCAAAGAATTGTTTCATGAATTTGTGGCTCTGGCA
>NC_051410.1:5493593-5493816 GCF_015228065.2 Penaeus monodon
TTGAGAATGTTAGTTGCCTGATAAAGACTCGGCAACTGCGTCTTTATGGTCCTGAGCTGCGTTTCCCGAGTGCTGATCCTTCTCAGAGGATAATCTCTGAAAGGAAGAACCTTGAGTGGCGAGGCAGACCAGGACCCACGAGGCTCCCGGCACGCTGGCACCATCAGGAGAGGGGAGGTTGGGGCGGGAATGGGCAGATGGAGCGGGGAGTGGCATACGAAAA
>NC_051410.1:5494064-5494260 GCF_015228065.2 Penaeus monodon
CCTCTGAATATCCTATCTCTCTTCCTATCAGCATCATCGTATTTATCTCCTCCCCGCTAGTCTTATTTTTCATTCTTTATTTTTCACATGATTTTTCTTCCCTTCATTAACAGGTGGTGGCCGTCACCTGGCAGATTAATTAACTTCTATAGGAACAGGTAGATCATAGGCTACAGGAAACTACTGCTCCAGCTAT
>NC_051410.1:5496093-5496391 GCF_015228065.2 Penaeus monodon
AACCACTCCTGTTATCTTTCATCGAAACACTGCACTTCTCCCCTGCTTTATTTCACACCATCCCTCTCCTATCATTTACTGTATTGAGGGTCATGCTAATCCTTCCCATTTTCACGCACAATATCACATCATCATGAAAATTCCACCTTCCTCCCTCTCACCTTCCTTCCTCATCTGGCACCACCATCACACAGCATCCACCCCATCCTTCATTTAGCGTCCCTTCCCCCTCTTCTCCTATTTACCGTCCATCACCCTTCACCCTGCATTTAGCATTTGTCCTCCATTAGTTATTTAT
>NC_051410.1:5496446-5496647 GCF_015228065.2 Penaeus monodon
TGACGAATCCCCGTGGTATAAGTTACACGTCACACGCTTTCACCTGTACTTTGTTAGGTGCCGCCCGCTACTCTCCGGTCATCTCTTACCTGTCATTTACGTACGATTTCTCTTCGTGCCGATCGCTTACATGTCACCTGCGATCATTTACCTTGTGTTCAATAGTCATTCACTCCATCGACGAATATCCATTTTCATTTC
>NC_051410.1:5498390-5498516 GCF_015228065.2 Penaeus monodon
CCAATAGCAATAAAGAATTTCCAACATTAGAGGTAAATTACCCATAAGTACATCAATACATGAAATATTAATCATAAAGCAGTAGCACTATCGACGAAAGGTTAAAAAGATGAATATAGGCATTAA
>NC_051410.1:5498553-5498680 GCF_015228065.2 Penaeus monodon
AGTGGATTGTGAAATAGATCACGGATTACAGTGTGATAATTCAAAGAAGGATTTTTTTTCTTCTTCAATAAACGTTAGGAATTTAGTCAATAACCTTCATTTAGTCAACAACATTCATTCTCTCTCT
>NC_051410.1:5499153-5500428 GCF_015228065.2 Penaeus monodon
AAAAGACATAAGCAAATACATACATGAATTATACATAAAGTAACCATTTTGAGAAAACAGTCCATTCATTACTCTAAACTACAGGCAGATAGTGACTTACGCTGATTGGTTCATGTGACGCCCAATTTGACTAATAAAGCAGGCCAACAGAGCACTCACAAAGGAAGGGGTGAGAGGGAAGGGAAGGAGCATAGGGAGGAGAGGAAGAGAGAGAGGGTGGAAGGGTGTGAGGGAGAGAGAGGAGGAAGAGGAAGAGTCTGTGTGAGAGAGAGAAGAGGGAGAGGGTGGAAGGATGTGAGGAAGAGGGAGAGGATGGAAGGGTTTGAGGGAGAGAGAGGAGGAAGAGGAAGAGAGTGAAAGGGTTTGAGGGAGAGAGAGGAGGAAGATGGACCAACGATGGGGAGAGGAGGAGGGTGAGGGAAAAGAGTAAGAAAGTAGGAGGGAGTGATGTGTTGTAAGGAGGGGAAGTGGCGCTGGGAAGAGGAAGAAGCTGGTTTAGGAAGGATATAAGAGGGAATAAGAAACGAGAGGAGGAGAGGAAGGGGAGGAGAGGAGTAGAAAGACGGTGAAGAGGAGAGGGACGAGGAGAGGTAAGGGGAGGAGAGGAGGAGAGAGGCGGGAAAGAGGAGAGAGACGGGGAGGAGGGGAGGGGAGAGAAGAAGAAAGGAGAAGATAAGAGGGGAGGGACGGGGACGAGGAGAGGGAAAAGAAGGACGAAGGAAGGAGAGGAGGAGTGGGAGTCAGAGGAAGAGAGGGAGGAGGAGAGGGAAGAGGAGGAGGAAAGAAACAGAAGAGGGGTGAAGGAGAGGAGAAAAAGGGGAGAGTAAAGGAGAGGAGACAGAAGGCAAGGAGAATAGGGAAATAGAGGAAGAGTGGGAAGAGGAGGAGAAGAGACGTGGGAATGAGAAGAGGGCAAAGGAGGAAAATCAAGAGGAGGAGATGGAAGTAGAGGAATAGAAAAAAGTGAGAGGAAAGAATACGAGTATGAAAACAAGGATAAAAGGAATAGAGAAAGAGAGGGAAGAGGAGGAGCAGAAGGCGGGGCTGAGGGGAGGGGAAGAGAGGGGAAGAGAGGGGAAGGGGAGGGCTACGTGGAGCAATATTGGACGATTGGCTGAGTCTGGGCGGGACATGCGGCGCCGACTGCTGCTCGTAGGGAAAAGTTTAAGATCTTAATGGCTTTTTCCTTTATATCTAGCGTGGGTATGTGTGTGACTTATTTTTGTGATATATATTCACCCTCATGTACAAGTATACTGATGTATACAAGTACCC
>NC_051410.1:5500828-5501124 GCF_015228065.2 Penaeus monodon
CCTATTTTAAGTCCCCCCTTCCCTGTCGATTTACAAAATTTCCGTCGCGGTCAGCATGCCTTCTGATTTATGTCAAGAGAACTCTCGATTGCGCACGAAGACTTTCTCTTTGGGCCGAGTCACGGAAATCTCCAGGAATGGACGATGCCCGCGGCTGAATCTCAAAGTTGAGGTTTTAAACTGTCTCCCTTGTGACAATTGCTGCGCACCGGGGAAGGTATTGTCGTGGTCCAAGGAATAAAAAAAAATGACGAACGTTTTTCTTCTCTCCTTGCCAGTTGCAGTTTTTACCTTTC
>NC_051410.1:5501153-5501380 GCF_015228065.2 Penaeus monodon
TCTTTACCTTAGCTTCTCTGTGGGCACAGCTGAGTAAGATCCGCAGATAAGAGTTTTCTGTGATCTCGATATGGATACAGCGTAAGCTTCTTCGATGAAGGATTTACACAAGTCAGGATAATTCGAGGGATTTTCTTGAGAGAGAATGAATGATCTTGGAGTTTTGTTGTTGTGACGAAATACAAATTCGGTTGCAACTAAACGTTTCACACCGATAAGTGAAATAA
>NC_051410.1:5501615-5501887 GCF_015228065.2 Penaeus monodon
TTGCACGTCAGAGAAGAATATCATGGCTCCCTTTCACTCCCAGATTTAGGACCACGCAAAAGATTCCGGCCAACCACTTCTGCCTCTCTCACCTTCCAAACAAGCTCAGTTTCATTTTCTTCGTCCGAACACAACTTCAGAGATTAGATTAACAACAACGAGTAAAAACAATCTCCTCGATCAGGTATTTTCTTGTGTCCAGAATGCAAGATGATCCTCAAAGGAAGTAGAGGAGATACTTTTCCTGGATTCCATTTGAAGTTTGGACATTT
>NC_051410.1:5501995-5502168 GCF_015228065.2 Penaeus monodon
TCTTTCTTTCTAACTTTTTTTTCGAAGTGAAGGCCCGGTATAGTTGAAAGGAGGGAGGAAAAGATTCACTACGTAATGGTTTCCTGTTGATAAGAAAAATGATACATTTTTATTTTGAATTTTTGGAAAAGTAACAGCAGGAAAAGGATTTTTAAACTTAAATTTGAGGGGAA
>NC_051410.1:5502461-5502572 GCF_015228065.2 Penaeus monodon
AAGGAAAATACGACAGGGGAATGCAATAAAAAAGGAACGTATAATGATAGATACCAGATTCAATCATGATAAAGATATCTATTTCAAGTCTTAAAATCTACTCTTTACTTA
>NC_051410.1:5502912-5503203 GCF_015228065.2 Penaeus monodon
ACAGCCAACGAACCAACCCAATCCCTTATTCGGACAACCGTCATAAAACTACAATAATTCGGACAATACTTCCACCGGGGGAGAATTAGACAACAATTCAACTCAATATGAGATAATCCGAACAGGGCGAGGGGAAGGAGGGTTGTAAAATGGGTTTTAGGGGCTTATAAACGGTCATAATGAAGGGTACCAAGCGCCAAAGTGGGGGCAGGAGGCCAAGCAAGGTCAGGCAAGTTCAAGGAAGGCCGTGGTTGTATAGGACAGTGATATCTTTACTAGTTCATGCGATGA
>NC_051410.1:5504773-5505181 GCF_015228065.2 Penaeus monodon
CCTGTCACAATTACCACCGATAAAAGGAATAAAAAGAAAATCATGCCATTTCCTACTTAGACCATTTGCAGCACTGAAATCATCATCATTTGCATAAACAAGAAGTTTCATTATCATATAAGACCTACGCATATTATATCAAAAGATACTGTTGCCTTTATCTTACATCAAACCAAAAGAGTTGTGGCTTTTCGTGAATAATTCTATACTGATAACAGTAGAGCGATGCAGGTGTGCAGAGAAGCCGTAAAGATTAAAGCATGGAGAAAGGATTCATTTGCATGAGGAAATGAGATTAGAACTGAAAGGAAAAAGTAAGAATTATGACCATGTATGATTTCAACTCCTGTGAGGATTAGGCCAAATATTCATGGAGGCTGCTAATGAAAATGATAGTAATCGTGAAAA
>NC_051410.1:5506472-5506552 GCF_015228065.2 Penaeus monodon
ATTTATTTTGGTGCAGCAATGACGTTGTCTTTTTTTCAGTTTCTACCGAGAAACCTGAGCTGCCCAATTATTTGAATCGT
>NC_051410.1:5507373-5507593 GCF_015228065.2 Penaeus monodon
CCCTCTGTTCTTGCGACCTTCTGTATTCCTGTATATGCATACGTTCAGCTCATTAAAAATATAAATCTCTGCGATAACTTTCTCTTTCTCCGTGTCTCTCCTTTCACGGGTCATTAAGGCAACGCAGACCGAGGGGAAAACGCACGTGCAAGTTCACACGCAACGAAATGATTCTCCTTCGTCGTAAGATTATGAGCGTAGCATCCTCTCCCCCCCCTAG
>NC_051410.1:5507652-5508363 GCF_015228065.2 Penaeus monodon
TTTGCTCTCCCCCCCCCCCCCGCTTCCCCTCTTTTACCTCTCATGCCTTTCCTTTCTCCCTTTCCTGCTTCCCCCCATCTTCTTCTTCCTTCGTTTCCTCTCATTTTATTCATCCCTTTCCTTCCCTTCTCCTGTTCCTCAATTCCCTCCCTTTTCCTTTTCCTCCCTCCCTTCCCTTCTCCTCTTCCCCCCTTCCTCTCTTCTCCTTCCTCCCTTCCCCCTTTCTCCTTCTCCTTTCCCTCCCTTCTCCCCTTCCTCCTTTCCTCCCCCCTCCCTTCTCCTTCTTCCCTTCTCTCCCTCTCCTCCCTTCCCTCCTTTCTTCCTTCCCTCCCTTCCTCCCTTTCCCTCCCTACTCCCTCTCCCCTTCCTCCCTTTCCTCCCTACCTCCCTTTCCTCCCTTCCTCCCTTCTCTCCTACTCGTTTGTTGGTACAGCAAATTCACCTTCTGGGTCCAACCTTTGTTCACAATGTTCACCAAACCCTTCTCCTGGTGGAGGGTTTGTTTGTTCGTTTGAGCGATATTGTTCAAAGGGCGGTGGCATTTGTTTTTAGATTGTCAGAATTCCTGTTTGTTTTTGTTTGTGAGGGCGTGCGTGTGTTTTCCTTCCTCCCCGTGACTTTTTCTTGGTTTCCATGATATTTACCTTCGTATCATTGTTGTTGGTATGTTCCGTTGCCTTTTGGAATTCTGTGTGTACTTCTTGCCGACCT
>NC_051410.1:5509078-5509246 GCF_015228065.2 Penaeus monodon
TAAGACGAAACTTACTACACTTGAACATTTTAAGGAAAGACAGACGTGGTCACCGCTCAGGTACAGCGAGGGGCGAGAGAGAAGTTGGAAATATTTTGAGGAAGAATTCTCGTGGGCATAAAATTTCTAGGAGGTGGACGAGACGCAAAGAGAGATAGATGGTGTGTT
>NC_051410.1:5509623-5509738 GCF_015228065.2 Penaeus monodon
AAAAAAAAACAGAGACCAGGTGTGTGGCAATTTCTGTATTGCAGTTGGCTGATAAATTCCTCGCATATGTTGCAAAAGTAAATTGTTCTCTCTCCAAGTGCTAGAGTAGCACCGT
>NC_051410.1:5511028-5511167 GCF_015228065.2 Penaeus monodon
CAAGTGAATGCAAAGGATTTTAGAACCAAAAAAGAAATGAATTTGACATGCGTTAAGTGGAAACGGGTTGGAGGAGGTGATTAAAGGAAGAATTGCCGATGAAAGTCCTAGGGAAAGGAAAGACGACATGCTGAGTGAA
>NC_051410.1:5511404-5511629 GCF_015228065.2 Penaeus monodon
GACCCTCCCCCCCCAAAAAAAAAAACCCTCCCCCCCTTTCTCATCACCTCCGAACATCATCATTTTCTCCCTCCTTCTCTTCTCCTGCTGTTGATTCTTCGTAAAGTCAATTATAAGTTCCTCCGTCCATGGCAGCTGACAAAGTTGGGTACCTTGTTCTTCCTCCTCCTGTTGTGGTGTTCCCCAACTCGTACGAGACATCTATTCTTCCCTGTTCTTGTCCGC
>NC_051410.1:5511685-5511752 GCF_015228065.2 Penaeus monodon
TGTAAGGGAAGTTGTGAGGTAAAAGTTGCAGTGTGGAGAGAAAGTGGTAAGGGTTATGGTGGAGATA
>NC_051410.1:5512322-5512541 GCF_015228065.2 Penaeus monodon
TACTAGAATACGTGGAATGGCTATAACAGGGTTCTGCTACTTGAGCGAGCATAACACTAGCAACAATTTCAAGAGCGAGGAAGGGAGGAGAATCAGCAGCAGCGGAACTCGCAAACTCCAATCTACATAGAGAAAAGTACTATCAATGTTTCAATAAATTCGGTTGTCCATATTGTTTTCTGTGAGTCTGTGATGACGTGACTCGGGTGCATAGCGGTC
>NC_051410.1:5512618-5512821 GCF_015228065.2 Penaeus monodon
CTGGCTCTCTTACGAAGTGTCTGGTTATAAATCTGCTTCTTTTTCTTTGCCTTTACGTTGTTGTTTGTGTCTCTATAACACTATCTATCTGTCTGTTGCATCTCTGCCTCAGAACAGTAGGAGATCCGTCAAGTTTCATTAATCTCTTAACATTTAATCTTTTCCCTCCTTTGTGATAGGTAGTCGGCACGAAAGAGAATTTC
>NC_051410.1:5512883-5513021 GCF_015228065.2 Penaeus monodon
ATCAGAGCACCACGAAGGCTGATCTTTGTTATTGTTATTGTCTTTCATTGTATAAATAGAGCACAATATAGATATGTAAAAGATTTTATCAAGCAATTCAAATTAATGCCACATTCTTTAATAAGTTAAGATCATACC
>NC_051410.1:5513170-5513331 GCF_015228065.2 Penaeus monodon
AAAGCTTGTGCAAATGCATGTGGGAGAGAAAGGTTCTAGTTAGTGAAAACAAACGTGTTGTGCGTGCGTATTTATAGTTTTCTCAGAACACACATACATAGACCTCATCCTCCGCTCTGATTTAAATGTCACTTAACATTTCTGATAAGTTTAGAATACAT
>NC_051410.1:5513423-5513704 GCF_015228065.2 Penaeus monodon
CATATACATATATACAAAAGGTGACAGCATGAAGTCCTTGATAGTCTCAGCTGCATATCTCGAGCTGCTTCCCTCAAATGCGCGTTTTTAGCTGCCCAGTGCTCAGCCAATGCGCTATTAATGTTATTTTTGCGTAAATGAATGTGCAGTCCTCTTCAGTGTTAAAATAATGCACTATGTTGTTTGTTGACTGATTAACACGGGAGTTGCCAGGTTAGATGATATTCCCTGCGCAGGTGTTTCGTCTGCCGAAGGTTCTCCGGTTTTATGCCGCGCTGTTT
>NC_051410.1:5514244-5514379 GCF_015228065.2 Penaeus monodon
TGATTTCCGCCCTTACAGCTAACTGGAGGTCAAGCAAGCGTTCCGGACAGATTTCTTTCTGAGGCACAGACGTTTATGCTCCTTCCAATATTGAGAAATTCGCAAAATCTGATCATAAACCTTAGACAATGGCGT
>NC_051410.1:5514875-5515272 GCF_015228065.2 Penaeus monodon
GCCCCCACTAACCTCTTCCCACATTCCCCAATTCGCACCCACTCCCCCCCACCCTCCAACTCCCACCCCCTCTCCCCCTCTCCCCTTCCCAAACCCCTACCTCTACCCCCCCCCCAACTCTTCCCCTCGCTCCCCCTACTCTTCCCTTACCCCCATCCCCCCAAGTCTTCCCTTGCCCCCCCACACCCCCAACCCGCCATACTTCCCCCCTTACCCCACACTTCCCCCACCTGCCCCCCCCCCCCTAAATCCTTCCCCAACCTTGCCGTGAGATCATTATATTCCAAAGGCTGCACAGAGAGTGATCCTGTGTTTGTGTATCTCTCAGCGCCTCAGGATATGGAGATGAGGACGCGCAGGATATGTTTGGTGATCCCCGGGCATCCTGCTGCTCTCC
>NC_051410.1:5516778-5517064 GCF_015228065.2 Penaeus monodon
GCCTTCGAAACTCAAGCACTCTCATATAATCTTCATCAGTGGAGTGCAGTATCATCGTCACTTGCTTATTAATTATAAACATATTTTTTTTCCAAAGTGCCCCCTTTCATCTCATTTCTCACAGAAAACGACGGCGGTTCCGGCACTTTTCTCCTTATGCTTCCAGTAAAGATAAACTAAGCATGTCTGGTGGCTATTACATCACCTCTTATCTGCTATCTCTCTTCTTCCTTCACCTTTTCCCCTTTTCTTCGTATATTTTGTTCATTTTCTCTCTCTCTCCCTG
>NC_051410.1:5517106-5517185 GCF_015228065.2 Penaeus monodon
ACATATTTTGATATGTATTCGTTATGTATGCTTATCTTTACGTTTTTATTTTTTTATTTTTTTAAGGTTCCATGTCGAC
>NC_051410.1:5517219-5517292 GCF_015228065.2 Penaeus monodon
CGTCTCAGGGAGTCCATATTATTACCAATAATTATTATCAAATGTTTATCATTTATTGTCAGATTATCATAAT
>NC_051410.1:5517414-5517630 GCF_015228065.2 Penaeus monodon
TTTATTGCAATTCACTTTCGTATAGCGCTTCGTTGTCGTTATCGTTGTAGAATATCACACTTAGAATGACATTGTTACGGTCAGTGAGAGCTGAAATTTGATACTGACGTCAGCTGTAGCAAGCACTGTCAGTATCTGTAAATTTACATACAATAGCGAACCGTGTTGTTGCAACATTTCCTGCTATTATCTGTATTTACGGATATGGCCTGTCTC
>NC_051410.1:5517776-5518119 GCF_015228065.2 Penaeus monodon
AACTGCCATTACTGTTGTTTGGATAAATGTGTATATGTATATCACTTTTTTTATTATTGATTTAAATTTCCAGCTGCTTTCCTCCTAAACATTTCATATTTTCAGACCTCCTTTCATTCTCTATATCATTTCCTTTCTGTTATATCACTATCTTAAATTTTCAAAACAATTTTTCTCCCTCTCTTTATCCCTCTGTCATCTCGCTTCTCATCCTCTCCAACCTCTTTTCTCTTCCTCTTGATCTTTTGTCTCTCTCTTATTCCTCATATATCCCAGCCTCTTGATCTCCATTTTCACCATGACTCTCCCACCCCACTTTACCTCACTTCTATTCTTGCACACT
>NC_051410.1:5518290-5518558 GCF_015228065.2 Penaeus monodon
TCCCATGTCACGTGTGTCTCTTTGTTTACAGTTGAGAGGCCGGCGTTGTCTGGTTCCCTTTCCTTTTGTCAAAATACGATGTTTTGACTAGCGATACCTATGGTTATCTCGGATGTGGCAACTTACGCCGTGGCAATCTCCGTCGTGGCAGAGAGTGGCGTGGCAAATATGCGTGGGAGAGATGTTTGGGAGTCTATGGTTGGATGTGAGTTGGTTTACATGGCGGCTAGAGGCAATTGGTGTTCTGCTGCGACACACCACGATGTGC
>NC_051410.1:5519391-5519662 GCF_015228065.2 Penaeus monodon
TCTCCATTATAGAATATGTAAGGTGCACCTAACACACGCACGCACACACACGCAAAAAGGCAAAAGCACTGCCAGCGCGCAACATCTCATTGAGTTTGTTGCATCCTGTGTTGAATAGAATTTGGCTTAAGGCTAAGGTTTTGTGGAAGGGGGAAAAGATGGGGCTTTTTTGCTTTTCATTACTCCTTTGTCTCTTGCATATATATTTTTTAAAACTTTTTGCTTTCAGATTTTTTTTCGTTTCCTAACTTATGTGTGACGTTTTGTTAAC
>NC_051410.1:5519739-5520373 GCF_015228065.2 Penaeus monodon
TTCTGGGTAAAAGGAGAAAAAGAGGAAGGAGAAGAAGAAGAAGGAGAAGAAATATTGGCGAGGAAGAGGAAAGGAGTGAAAAAAGGAAATTAGAGATGAGATAAAGGAGAAGCACGAGAGATGTAGAGAGAAAGGGATAAACTTGAGAAGAAAGAAAAAATGAAAACGACGATGGAAAAAGGAGAGAGCGATAAAAGCAAATCAACCGAAAGTAGGAAAGATATTTAGGAGAAGAAAAGGAGAAGGAGGAAAAAAGAAGACGAAGAAGAAGAAAAAAAAAGAGAAGGAAAGAGGAAAAAAGTACAAGACATTAAGAAAAATACCAGAACACGAAGAAAATAAAGAGAAAACCCGAATAAAAACAAAAATGATAAAGAAAAATAGACAAAAACAAGATACTGAACATCAACAAGACATAACACAAAAGGAGAGATTACAAAATAACACAAACTAACTGACAGTCGCAATCCGTAGCACGCAGCATCTCAATAATAACGTGACTTCGACTGCACACTGTACTGTACCTACAATGCATGAGTGTGGCGATACCGTGCAACAGTGTGCAGTTGACTCGCAGGCAGAATGAAGGTGTATGAGGTAGCTGCGTGCTTCAGTTACATTATTTTCTTTAAAT
>NC_051410.1:5521761-5521879 GCF_015228065.2 Penaeus monodon
GAAATATGCCATTCAAAAATATTCCAAGAGCAGCCAACATTTCACGACACATTTCCCAAGAACAACCTGCGCGTTCCGCTTTCCGATCCCTTCCTTTCAGCCTTTTGTCCCGGCGAAT
>NC_051410.1:5523232-5523420 GCF_015228065.2 Penaeus monodon
TCTGCACTGTATATTGATGACATCAGTCACACACATGCACCCCCCCTCCCCCCGCGCATGAACCCTCTCACACACAGATCAACATGAAATTCGAAACTGTATTTCCATCATGCTCCGCGTTTATTGTTAATGCGAAGGGTAAATAAGTGAATTCTCACTGAGCTGAGCAGTCTGTATATGGGTGATAG
>NC_051410.1:5523612-5523928 GCF_015228065.2 Penaeus monodon
GGGGTGTATGCGTTCGTGTTTGTAAGCGTGGTGATATGAATGCGTTTTTATGCATGCATGTCGGGCTGTCTGCAATTCTTTGCATGTTTTCGAGAATGTAAAACAGAATACGATGGGAAAAATGAAAGAGAGGAAGGCAACAAAGTCATTTTTATCCTTCTTTATCTACGTCCTTTAACTATTTTCTTTTACCCTTCCTTTCTTTCTTTTAAATATGTGAACAAAATTTCCACGCATCCATACGCTTCGTTAAACCTTCCCTCAGACATGGAAATACTTCAAGCAAAATGTCTATAATTGTGAACCCCACCTAAAA
>NC_051410.1:5524246-5524362 GCF_015228065.2 Penaeus monodon
ACTGGTACCGTTTTCGTTGCACCAATGGCTATTAAAGTAATCAGTAGAGTCAGGCTAAAATTTTACTGCCTTCGTTCGGGAAAGTAATTTTATTTTGCTCTCTTTTAGAAAAAAAA
>NC_051410.1:5524471-5524539 GCF_015228065.2 Penaeus monodon
CGT
The DNA here is from genome assembly GCF_015228065.2 of Penaeus monodon. Classification (NCBI taxonomy): domain Eukaryota; kingdom Metazoa; phylum Arthropoda; class Malacostraca; order Decapoda; family Penaeidae; genus Penaeus; species Penaeus monodon. The sequence continues at coordinate 5,524,475 of NC_051410.1, forward strand.
TATATTCAAGGAGAGATGGAGCTCTCTCTTTTTCTGTTATCTTTTTCTGTTTATTTCTTTGGTAC
>NC_051410.1:5526250-5526486 GCF_015228065.2 Penaeus monodon
ATCAATACACATAAAAAAGAGACTAACAAAGTAGAAAAGTAGACGAAATAAATAAGAATAAAAACCATTCATGCAGAAGTTTCTCTCCCAGAGGTGAAAACTGTCTTGGCGTTAAATTCAGTGTGACTTCCTGTGGCGTCCGTCGAAATCCGAGTGACGGCCGAGGGGAGAGCTGGCTGACTCCGGCGCTCGAGGTGGAGCTGGGGGGGGGGGGGGGGAATTTTCATTAATGAGTG
>NC_051410.1:5527155-5527850 GCF_015228065.2 Penaeus monodon
TTTGCATGATTCCTGATTTCTCAATTCTGATCGTGTTTATCTAGTATCCACTCGCATCGCTTGTTCAGCCTACGAGTTCGGTTTCTGAACTTTCACTCAAATTAGTCCGTATCTGATTTGGATTCGTAAGCGAATATCCGAAAATTGTCCGTCGATTGTCTAGTTTGGATTTGTCGGTCTGTTACCGCGACCTCGATTTCGAAATGAAATGCCTCGTTCTGACTGGGTAACAAACATGTGATTTGATTGGATGGATTTCAAACGCGCACGCTGATTGGCTGGATTATGGATTTAAGCGCGCTGATTGGTTGAATCCTTAACCGACACGCCAACGGGCAGGGCGGTAACCGCGCGCGCTGATTGGACACAATTCGGAAATAGGCACTTAATCGTTTTAATCTCGCTGAAAATACGCGGGATAGCTCAATTAATAAACAAAGCCCGTCAACCAGCTTGACTAAACAGACTCGTAAGTTCATTATCTGGATTGCAAAGTCATTGATCATGCAGAGATACAAACTGCATTTTAGCTGACTCCATCGATTGAAATATGACCGCTGACTGGCTAAGTGCATTCGGTAGCGGTGTTGACGTGTTAGTCAGTGGATCAGATGAAGTTAATTGGTTGTATGGATGTCGGTTGATGCTTATGCAACAGAAAACACTTTATGCATTAGAGTATAAAGTGAAATCTA
>NC_051410.1:5527903-5528432 GCF_015228065.2 Penaeus monodon
ACGATAAATGACATAAAAAAAAAGAATATCTATGACAATGCTATCAAACTTCCTTTTCCCTGATATACTAAGTCTGTTGAAAATTGCAAATTTTAGATTACGTGAAGAAAATTCTCTGTTTTTCGATAAGAAATTTTGCTGAAATAACTAAATGGACTTACTAAATCCCCCGGATATTATTCCCAGGACCTTGAAACTAGACTTCCCCCAGTGAGACGATTCTTCCCCCAGGGGTACTTCACGCTGTTCAGGTATTTTTCCCCATCGCTCTCTTTGGTCAGGAGGGTATAATCCTATGGATAGTTTTATGCAAGCGGGTATATCCCTTATGTAAGTGGATATTTCCCTATAGATGGTTTTATACAAGCGGGTATTTCCCGTTGTTAATCATGATGACTTTATCTGCAGCTAAGAGATTTATCAGTTCATGAATCCGACTCCTATGATAAAGCTATGTAGGAAAACGTAGAGGATATTACACGTTTTATGTCTCTTATTAATGCATAGCTTATTCGATGAAATGATCACC
>NC_051410.1:5528478-5528910 GCF_015228065.2 Penaeus monodon
AGGAGCCTTTCTAAACCTGAGGTTTTCTGAATCAGGGATTAATGTGCGATTTGTTATAAATCTAACGAATATTGTATTTCCAAATTCATCTATCGCTAATCTGTTGCAAACTTAAAATTGCAATCCAAGAGCCACGAACAAGCATATAGTAGATTTAAGCAAATGATTAATTTCGAGTAATGGCTGAGCGAACTTCAATGAAAATATCTTAAAAGGATGAAAATTTCCACCTCCTCTGACTCACAACTGTTATTTGTATAATACTTTATACAAATAATAATATAATTCCATGTACAAGTAATCTGGTATTTACTGGATTATGTATGAATTAATTTCATATTCAATAGTGTAATGCAGAAGGCGTCAATTAAAGGGATTGTGAAGCTTTACTAGGAAGATCAAAGTTAACGAAATATGAGCGAATCCCCTCAC
>NC_051410.1:5529286-5529507 GCF_015228065.2 Penaeus monodon
AGAATACTTAGACATATGTTGCAAGAGATCATTACGCTCCAAAGAAGGAAAAAAGACTGCAATTTATCCAAAAAGCTTCCCAAAAGAGCCCGTTGCAGATCCTTCTTTGCAATTTCCTTAATGATATCAGCAACATCAGTTAGTTCAAAATTGGTATAGGTATGGAAATTGTGTAATGCATGCATATTTTGTGGTGTATTCTTGCATGGGTGAATGAATGA
>NC_051410.1:5529632-5529724 GCF_015228065.2 Penaeus monodon
CAGACAGTCAGAGAGAATGAATCCTATTCAGACATTTTCTTTCGTGGTTTAATTTTGAGAAGCTAATTTTAAAAAAAGTTAATCATGGAGAC
>NC_051410.1:5529751-5529939 GCF_015228065.2 Penaeus monodon
CCCGATTTCCTCCCCTTATTCCAGTGACTTTATTTATTACGCCCAGCCACACTACAAACCACCCACTCACTCCTTCCTCCACAAGCTATGCATAACACAGCGCACCACACGAAAAAAAAAAAACTTTCCCTGGGCTTTATAATACTTCAGGCAAATTACCTATGATTGTGAGCCTCACCTAAAATTTT
>NC_051410.1:5530016-5530211 GCF_015228065.2 Penaeus monodon
CTTTCGCTGCACCAACGGTCATTAAAGTAATTAGTAAAGACGGGCTGATTCTCTCACAGTTTAGGAAAGTGATTTCTTTTCTTTACATCAAACAATTTTCTTGGTCTATTTAAACAGGAGTTGCCGGCGTTGTATATTTTTCTTACTCTTTCTTTTGCTAGTTTGCTTCTTTGTCAATGAGTCTGGAGAATTGTC
>NC_051410.1:5530740-5531073 GCF_015228065.2 Penaeus monodon
TTCACCCGAGTGTCTCTTCCTCGCCAAAACGATGACTGTTCCAACGAGAAATGAACCTGCGAACTAATCCAAAGAATTCTTTGTCTTTTGCCATAGTTGATCGAGGATTATTGCATTCACTAGACCAACTCTGAGGTAAAAATGGCTAAAAAGATTCCGTGGCTTCAAGACGTCGCCTCTTTCAACACAGCGCTATATTTACAGAAATGTAGCAAGGAGTAACAAAATTAGAACTGAAACTTTGTAATACATCACTCATCAGGAGGGGCAAAGAAGGTGAAACTCAACATGTATAGAGGACTAAAAAAGTGTCTGGAAAAAATGCCGTATATC
>NC_051410.1:5532288-5532866 GCF_015228065.2 Penaeus monodon
ATTAAGAACATAGCGTTATTGCTAACTACATCATTAATGCTTACAACTAAGATTAATTACCTTGTTGTGATATGCCAACGTTCGCCAGCAAAACGGCAAAACACACGAAAAATTCCAAGCACAGAAGGTCATTCCTCTGATTCTCTTCAGCAACGGCCTCATCAGTTCAGGATTCCCGAGTTGATTACGTTGCTATCGCTTTCAAGAAAGACAATGCGTTCTTGTACAGTGACATAGTACCGACGCTTGATAGTTGGAATAAGTGGGTGTGACGTCATCTCTCGCGTGAGCCAATGAGAAGTGTCGTTTTTAAAAACAGCTGATTACGTCTCGATGCCACTTTGCTCTTATTTAGATTTTTTTCCCCTAAAAATGATCAAATCTTTCATTATAATACAAAAAAAAATTATGAAATAAATCAATTATTTGCTGAATTACGTAAGCAGTCCTTTGGATATGAGAATTATAAACAGTTTTGATAAACGCATCTGCATTAAACTTCTTTACAGGTAATGGTTCTTTGACAATAACATTCATGCAAGGTATAGGTTATCATTTATTATCTTAAGTTTGTCCCA
>NC_051410.1:5533093-5533498 GCF_015228065.2 Penaeus monodon
CCGTTACTTAAGCATATTCTTCGGGTATAGATGCTGATAGTAACATCAATATCTCCCTATGCATTAATGTTTCCACCTTGAATGAACACTGAATGAATCAGTACCTAAGACATTATGAAAAAAAATAGACATTAAGACAAGTAATATATAACAAAATAATTCCAAACGCACAGTCTCTACTTCATACTTAATCTGCTAAATTAATCAGCACCGTAATCATGGGTAATTTGTGAATCTAGTTAATCAAATACAGTTTCTTTATCCCGTGAAATCACCCACACGGACATCATACTCTCGCTCTCTCTAAGTCATCCATTGCACTGCTCTCTGCACTCCGCCAATGATCTTCCTTACAGCTTCATTAGGCTTTTGGGAAATTATCTAGCATGGGAGCCTCGCCTATTG
>NC_051410.1:5533778-5533960 GCF_015228065.2 Penaeus monodon
CACCCACCTTTCATTCCTTCCCTTTCCCAATTGTCATTACAGTAATCAGTTGAGGCAGACGGAATCTCTCTGCCAGAGTTACGATAATTCCCCCCCCCCCCCCACTTTTTTTTAACACGCAATTTTGTCGTTAAATTCGGAAGGGAAACGAAGGCAGCTCATTCATCGGATAGGCTTCTTCC
>NC_051410.1:5534254-5534325 GCF_015228065.2 Penaeus monodon
CCTTTTATGGATAGATTATCTCACTGAACAACTGTGTCTGTAAGTCAGTGAAGGGAAGGACACGAACACGG
>NC_051410.1:5534525-5535547 GCF_015228065.2 Penaeus monodon
GTGCGTTGTACTTTCACTGATTTTGCTAAATCAGTTCCCTTATTTTCATTTTCTTTCGTTCATTAAGTTAATTTTATAAGATAACTGATAAACTGTTTTTACTTGAGAGTCTAATGCAGCCAATTACCTTTCATCACATCCATCATTTAGTACATTTACTAGCCAATCAACATCGCTGTTTTAACACCTTTAGCCAATCAGCGCTGATCTTTGAATCCCCAAAGTCAGTTAAACTGGAATTAGTATATTTTGCACCCAATGAGTTTCTGATCCAGACAATGAACGTGCGAGAACGTTTATGCAATCCAGTTCAAAGAATTTGTTTATTAATTGAGCCAACACACATATTTTCAGCGAGATTAAAACGATTAAGTGCCTATTTCCGTATTGTGTCCAATCAGCGCGCGCGGTTACCGCCCTGCCCGTTGGCGTGTCGGTTAAGGATTCAACCAATCAGCGCGCTTAAATCCATAATCCAGCCAATCAGCGTGCGCGTTTGAAATCCATCCAATCAAATCACATGTTTGTTACCCAGTCAGAACGAGGCATTTCATTTCGAAATCGAGGTCGCGGTAACAGACCGACAAATCCAAACTAGACAATCGACGGACAATTTTCGGATATTCGCTTACTAATCCGAATTCAGATACGGACTAATCTGAGTGAAAGTTCAGAAACCGAATTTGTAGTCTGAATAAGTGATGCGAGTTTAGGAGTCATGCTACAGCGATCGTTACGTCATAGCGATCAATATTGCATTAATACCATTTAACTAATTATCGTCATCAATATTACCATTTTGAAAGATGAAATACTTTAGTCTTTAATATTATATAATAATTTTGAAATTAATTCTATTCCGACTTTCTCCGGGGCGTGGTCTCGCTCCTATCTAATTTTCTCTTTATTTAACTCTATGCATATTTACATGCTCCTCCACACAGTAAGCAATGCCATATATATTGTACGTTTGTTGACTTAGTTGTTCATCCTCTTCGATATAGATGGTGCAATATGGTGTA
>NC_051410.1:5536012-5536670 GCF_015228065.2 Penaeus monodon
TTCCTTCCGAATTCCTTTCAAACTTCTATTATAATCAGCGTCGCATCATTATCAAAACGTAGACCACAGCCGTGTGGATTACCATCTAATGAATTGGAAGTCTTATGACGTAGATTCTTAGGGATTAGGGACCTTGGGGATTACTGCCTGCGTTTTAAATTCATCAGCTACTGTACTCGAAATAGCACATATATACCCTCAATCCTACGAATGAATTCAGAGTCAACAACCTATACTAATTTTAGAATAGAAATCAGGTCACCATTTAGATAGCGTTAAACCATAGTGGAATACGGGTTAAGAATATATATAGCTTGATTAACAGGGATAAGCTCAACATATGATTGATATTTCTGAAACGTCTGTAAAAATGAAGTGTAAATAATATCAGAGACTGACCCGGACTGAGGAAGAAAAGAAAGGTCAATTTTTTTTTGTTATTTATTGGAAGGTCATCAAGATCTCTACACGGAGAGTTCGTAAAATTCCCATTAACAATATTCTTCTCTGTAGCCCATAGTAAGAGTACCTTTTCACGCAGAAAAGAGGGCCAGAGTGATGCCTCTTGAGTGTGGGGACAAAGTGTAAGTAACAGATAAAAAATTACATATGAAAAAATAAATTATCCGCCCCACCAAAAAAAAGGAAAAAAAAAGAA
>NC_051410.1:5536809-5538052 GCF_015228065.2 Penaeus monodon
AGGAATTACTGCGGGAATGCTCTACAGAATACAGAATACCAGCTTCCAAAAGCCATTGTCGTGAGCAGTGTCAGACAAAGCCAGTTCACTAAAATAGTTCATATCGCGTATCCTCTTCCTCTAGAATGAAAACTAAGGAAATCCACATGTCTGTACCGAAAGTGTGTTGACGCATGGCTGGATGAGACACATTTCCAACAGCACGAAGGGACTGATCGAGTAGGATAGATTATAACAGTGATGTCTCCCCAGCCTCTTCTCAGTACGCGAAAACGGATAAAAAATAGAAGTGAGATGCATATTACATACATAAGAGCAAAAACGAACATTGCTACATTAATCGTAGTAACACACCAATATACGGTTGACAAACTAACAACCACAGTCAGAATTCCAGCCAGTTAAATATCTTTCCAACTAAACTGAACCGACGACCAGGCAGCGGTTGGGAAATACTAGCAAAATTGCTCTAAAACAACAAAACGTCAGAACTCGCTGTCACAAAAGATCAAGGTAGTTTTATTTTTTAACGGTTTGCTTGCTATAACAAACTCTTCTCTGTACCCTAAATTTAGCACGTGTATTCACAATGACGCAATGTTTATCTATGGGGGAAGGTGCAGGCTACTGTGACGTCACACAAAACTCTCAAAAATTCACAGTCATTTTTTCCTTTTTTTATGAAAGTAATAAAAAAGAGGATGACGGCACTGACGATGATAATAATAATGACAATGAGACAAGGAAATAAAACACAAAAAACGAGTTATAATAATGACAATGGAAAATAACAGCAACACAACTGAATTGAGGACGCGGAGCAAAGCGATGAAGCTGCATATGGCTTGATGCAATTACGGTCCCTTGCACGGTGCAATACGTCACACACAGCAGCGTCTAAGTGAGTTCTTTGATGCAGAATATGCTCAGACTCTCGCTTGCATCAAGGAAATGCATATCTCTAGCCCCCCTTTGCACTATGTAACATGTAGATCAGGTATGTGGATCCTTTTTCTACTGTTGCATCAAAGACAATGTTATACCACTCCACTAGATAGCAAAGTCACCATCGTTATTCCACACAACATATGAGTCGCATAGAGGGTTAGTCAATACGAAATAATAACAAAGAGATAATACGAATGAGTAAATAAAGGATGGCGAGTTATTCATTCTTTTCTGACTAAGTTTAATCTTTTAGCCTTTTGAAGGAAAAGGACTGATTATAATAAATGATAAATAG
>NC_051410.1:5538129-5538337 GCF_015228065.2 Penaeus monodon
ATCCTCTGCATCATCCTATTTTTCGGCATCTCCCGTTATCCGGATTTTTTTTTCACAGTAGACACGATACTGAATTTGTAATTTAATGTATTATTATAATGAAAAGCCCAATTTATCACATTTCTTTATTTTTAATGCTGTATGGATATTCACTATAAGTATACTTAAAAACCATGCACCGTGATTTCGTAACTTTATAGTTGGGAGC
>NC_051410.1:5538545-5538758 GCF_015228065.2 Penaeus monodon
GGAAGTAAGACATGGAGAGACACACTTGGTAAGACAAAGAGCTTTTCGGTGATATATGTTCCTCCTCCCCCCCCCCACGCCCACACGCCCACACGCCCGCACGCCAGCTAGACATCCCAATAGCAGTCACAAGGAACAGATGGATGCTAGATTACCTTCTGACATCCTCTTAACCTCCTCTGGTTCCATTTCACTTGGTCTTCTGTCTATGTT
>NC_051410.1:5539300-5539439 GCF_015228065.2 Penaeus monodon
TTTATACTATCTTTCTGTTTCTCATTCTCCGTTTCTCCTTTGATTTTCTTTACTTATTCCTTCCCCACTTCTTATTCCGTCTCTTGTCTTCAGTTCTACTTATCCTGTCATCATCTTTGTTCATATTACAATTATCTTC
>NC_051410.1:5539525-5539624 GCF_015228065.2 Penaeus monodon
CCATTTCATTGTGATTAACAATACGGGCGTTTAGACAATAATTTTCACCTGGTAATGATAATTTCTTACCGTTATTAACAGTATGATTCTTGTAAACTT
>NC_051410.1:5540038-5540128 GCF_015228065.2 Penaeus monodon
TTGTTGTTTCTGGAACTACAGGTGCAAATAATCGTAGATTTTAACAATTGTCCTTGATTTTTTATTTTGATTGCAAGCAAAAGTCAACAT
>NC_051410.1:5540311-5541014 GCF_015228065.2 Penaeus monodon
AAGTCCGCAAGAGCAAATGAAAGAGAATGAAAGATTAATTTTCCGTTTACATCTTGGCGACAAATGACAAGTTATCTGGATTCGCTCCAGCATCTTATCTCCGAGCGACGACTCGTTATCGGCATCTTCCTCATCTCTCTCCGTTTGAGCGAGCTTTTGGCAGCCGGAGATGCAGAGTCTGCCAGAGGGGAAGGGATGCTGCGCCCGTTCGGGAGAGGAGTTCTTACGAGATGCTGGGACGAGGGGGGAGGGGGTAGGAGGTGGGGAGGGGTATGGAAGGAGGGGTGGTTGGGCAGCAGGGAGGGGGAGGGGGTAGGAAGGGAGGAGGGGTATGGAAGGAGGGGTGGTTGGCAGCAGGGAGGGGGAGAGGGCAGAAGGGGGGGAAGGAAGTAGGGAGGGGAGAGGGCAGGAGGGGGGGAGGGAGAATTAAGGAGGGGTGGTTGGGCAGGAGGGAGGGGGTGTATTTGAGTGGGGGGGGGTACTTGTTTGTCGAGGGGGTTGAGAAGGAAGGGGAAAGGGGGTGTATTTTAGAACTGTGGGAGGGGAGGGAAGAGGGGAGGGGGAAGGGGAGGGGAGTCTGTATGTTATATTGATGGAGAATATTTGTGTGTTTCTAGTCGTGGGGGAGTGGGGGGGGGGTGAGGGTATGTTGAGACTGGGGCCGAAAGGGGGGGGGGGGATAATTGTTATGTGGAGTGGGGGA
>NC_051410.1:5541155-5541406 GCF_015228065.2 Penaeus monodon
ACATATGTGTAAGTTGGGAGAGGGGGTGTTGCAAAGCCGGGGGGGGGGGTATATGTGATTGATAAGTCAGTATAAAGTAAATATAAAAAGCAATTAAAAAAACTGAGTCGCACTGAAGTCAGATTTTCCAAAAACACATCCAAGTGATCATGTAGTGATTTTACCTCAATTTTGGCGCGATTAAAAGTGTCAAATCTCTTTTATCACAAGGAATTCTGCCATAATTGAGTTGTTGATCTAACATTTACTCA
>NC_051410.1:5543307-5543589 GCF_015228065.2 Penaeus monodon
TTCAATCCACCCCCTCCCGCGCCCTCGATCTCCCCTTCCTCCCTTTCTCTCTGGTTTCAACCCCTTTTTTTCTCTATACTTTTCCTCCTTTTCGTTCCCTCGCCCTCTTTACATGTTTTTCTAAGCCGTGTGTTTGCCGAGGAATACATTAGGAAATTGGAAAGGATGTTCTTTCTTCTTTTTCGTAGACCTTTGCTTCATTTTTGTGCCTCTTCCTAACGAGGAAGGAGGAACAGAAGGAAGGGAAGAGAGAGAGAGAAAGGGGATGGTAAGGTGTAAGAG
>NC_051410.1:5545046-5545148 GCF_015228065.2 Penaeus monodon
AATATGAAATTGATTTCCCATCTCCTTTGTGACGAAAGAGTTCCTTCACTTCAACAGTAAATTATGAGGAGCGGCGGGCAAGATTTTGAGACATAGGCTTTC
>NC_051410.1:5546218-5546288 GCF_015228065.2 Penaeus monodon
AGGCTTTCTATAACTGCAAACTGGAAAAACGGCCTTAAACCAGAAGGAAACCGCTTTTCCTTGGCTTTGC
>NC_051410.1:5546442-5547121 GCF_015228065.2 Penaeus monodon
GTTGCTCTCAATAAAGTCCTCAATTCAGAGCAAAAATACGACAATGTAATATTACCAGTTACAAAAACTCAAAGGAAATGTCATTTACATAACAAATTGGTACCAAATACAGAATTTGTTGTAATATCTGATGCGTAACAAACAACGCTATGCCCCAATAAACAAAATAAATCATTATAAACAGTTCCTTCTATAAAGATTCTCTATATAGTTACATTTTTGTTCTTTTTTTTCCATTTTGAGTGGACAGGCAAAACCTGCTCGACTGAAACGGAGCAGGTGGATGAAGAATTATCTGGAATGTGTGAAGGTAAATCCGAAATTTCACTCAGTCTGTATCAGTTCTATATCGTGTCAGGATGTCAGATATGCAGAAATTCTCGAGGACATTCGTGGAGGAATTTCGGGAAATGTAAGGTGGTCATGGATTCCTTTTAGAAAATTCATTTTAAAACCTCTTCGCACCTGCATGTTATGCCACGTTAGATTTTTTTTTTGAATGTGTATATTTCAAGAATGTATATATTTCACAGTGTGTAAATTTATACTGTAAGAATGGCGATGCGAGTCTCTTGTAATATTTCACTCAATGTTTTTTTGATGACTTTTGATATATACAAAACAACAGATCGTTTTAGTAAACTCTGGAGAGTAGCGGTCACACGTCGTCGGAATGATA
>NC_051410.1:5548236-5548324 GCF_015228065.2 Penaeus monodon
TCTGGATGGTGTAGCAAAAATATGGGGCGGAAAATGTGAATGGCACGGAATGATTGATTGGTAATTATCTTTGACATGATAAGTGGAT
>NC_051410.1:5548612-5548707 GCF_015228065.2 Penaeus monodon
ATTTACCTAGGACAGGAAGCATTCCTCTCATTACTGAAAAAATTAATTTGCAATATTTGATGTAGCAAATAATGATAAACATAAAACAAAATGTT
>NC_051410.1:5549777-5550082 GCF_015228065.2 Penaeus monodon
CATAGAGAGGCACCAAAAATCCATCCTGTTTCCCAGTCACTCAGAATTACTTTCGTCCAAAAAAAAAAGAAAAAGAATCAACAGTAAAAGGATATATATTTTTTTTCTTTTTTCATATCACTTTCCCATGGATTCCTATTCGGAGAAAATTCGGCGAACTTATGACGGCAATAAATTATAAAAGTTGCCGATGCGGAAATTTTCTCTCACTAATTACAAGCGAGAATCATCTTGACTCTGGGGATCCGATAGTTGGATGTTTATAGAGAATTAATTCGGAAAGTTTGGAGCACGGGGACATTGAA
>NC_051410.1:5551649-5551946 GCF_015228065.2 Penaeus monodon
TTCAGAATCCTAAGGCCTTCCTCAAAAACAATTCGCCCTAGTCATTGCGAAGAAATTCGTAACGCGAAACTTAATCATCACCGTGAGTGTGTGAGCCTCAGTGTATGTATGTGTGTGTTCGTCTAATCTCATATTCCTGCCTGTAGCTGTGAGCCAAGAGTAGCAAGATCTTCCTACTTTTTGAATTTGATGGTGAGCAAATATTAGAGACGTGTTTGCCAATGTATTTCGTGATTACATGCAATAGTGTAAAGAGAAAGAGAAACGGGCAACAGGGAGGCAGATAAATTACGACGT
>NC_051410.1:5552730-5552907 GCF_015228065.2 Penaeus monodon
TCCTATGAATTCGACTTGCGAGAGTTGTGAAAGGGAGATGAGGAAGCTTGAGGGGAGAGTGAAGGACATGGAGCTAAGCTTTGAAGCTCGAGATTATCATTACATTTTTTTTATGTCGTTCTTGAAACTCACGGTGAGATGTTCAATGCAATGTCCAGATATTTTCTTGTGTTATTT
>NC_051410.1:5553004-5553223 GCF_015228065.2 Penaeus monodon
ATGTTTGGTCAGTGACACAAAATAACTTTTTTTTTTTTCCTGTAATGCACCAAGTTCAACCTCCCCCCCCCACCCCACTCCAAGGGCCCCGAGAGGAACGAAAAAGAATTAGAAAGTTCATTAAAAAAAGCAAAGGAAAAGGTATACAAAGATGAGCAAACAGAGATAATTAAATAAATGATAGCACGAAAAAGGAGAGAGAACATGGTTTCTACAGTC
>NC_051410.1:5553329-5553773 GCF_015228065.2 Penaeus monodon
GGTTACATAGGAAGAAGGAGAGAGAGAACTGTTTCTACATACCATTATCCATCTTTCCCCTCCCCCCCCCTTCCCCAAAATCTCGTAATCTCCTAGCCTCTCTTTATCCACACCTATATCTCTTTCTCTCCCCCACGCTTAAAGTTCAGCTATTCGTACATATATGTACATATATTTTTGATCCCGCGATATCCTTCCTGTAACCGAATTACTTCCTTTGTTCAGTCGGAATATCAAATTATGACTCATTCCCTCCCGGATGTCGTCATAGAGTAAAGGGTTAATTTGTGCCGCAGGGTACAGGGGATTACAGTGAGGGGGGGGAGGGGGTTAGTAGGGGGGAGGAAGGGGAGTAGGGAGGGTTCGCTTGAGGGTACAGTGGAAGAGAAAAATGTTGAGCACAGCACAATGGGTTCAGGAGAACATTCGTCATATACTTTAAGA
>NC_051410.1:5554364-5554555 GCF_015228065.2 Penaeus monodon
ACCTACAGTATGCGTGTTACATCATTCGCGCAACATTAATTAAGCAAACAGGAATAGCAAATATTTGAGCGGAGAATCATGCCTTCATTACTTGATTAATATGATGTATTGACGAATCTGTTTACATTTTCAGTTCTCGACATAAGCCAGACGAAAGAAAATAAAGAATAAACAATATAGATACAACATAT
>NC_051410.1:5554945-5555037 GCF_015228065.2 Penaeus monodon
GCGTGGACAATCTTCAAGCCTAAGAATGTGACAAGTATTAAGATTATTCCAGAGCCATTTTCTTCTCTATTATTTCATGATGAAAAATATTA
>NC_051410.1:5556865-5557094 GCF_015228065.2 Penaeus monodon
ATCGCTTCCAGCTTCATTGTCCTTGTTAATTTCCCAAGCTCACTACTTTATCCGCTTCGTCGGGAAAATTAAATCAAGCTTTAATTAAACTTGCGTAGGCCTTAATCAGGGATTCGCGGAAGCTTCTGATCTCAAGTCCGCGTGAATTTACTTGGGGATTGCGCAGTCTTGGCGAAAGCTATGAATGATTCCATTGATTTTTTGATTTGTGTCACTCTGTTTCCTATTT
>NC_051410.1:5557530-5558034 GCF_015228065.2 Penaeus monodon
GTATGTATTTATAGTCGCACATTTTCTCACATCGTATCCATGCACGTATTATGCCGTTAATGAGGTCAGGGAAGAAATAATGAAAGATCCATTGTGATATCATCCCGTGTCATAATGTATAGGTGGTACTGTTTTATTTAATCTCTTTTATTTTCATTTTTATTAATATTCCATTTCTTTCACTTTTTCAGCCAAATGAAACCTAACAAAAGCTGGATTATTTATGAAATGTTGATGGGATAATATTATGAACTCTGAAACAAAGAGGACTGTTCATTCTCTACCTGCTAAAAATTGCAGAAAATATTTTTTTAATGTGATAAGAGTAAAGAAAAAATGTATTTGTGTTATGATAAATCACTTATTTTCCGGTTTCGATAAGCAACTCCATGTACGAAATTTTAAAAGCTGAAATAATATCTAGTTTGAAATAAAGGCATAAACATTAGAGAAAGATATTTTCGAGGAATAGAAACGTGTTGTGTCTGAAAATAACTTCGCTCC
>NC_051410.1:5558422-5558617 GCF_015228065.2 Penaeus monodon
AAAGAAAAGAAGAACCGCTTAAAAGGATTCGTACAGAAATAACATAACGAAAGAATAACGAAAGAAACCGCACATGGAAACAGAATTATAACCAAGGGTCTTCTTATATTTCCTGACCTGAGCGTTGCCGGTCACTCATAGTGTAAAAACAGCAATGCTTCTCTAGATGGCTTCGAATTATTCCCACGGCAGCGT
>NC_051410.1:5558758-5558973 GCF_015228065.2 Penaeus monodon
CATATAAATACATATACACACACGCCCAACAAAACTATACTCTAAAATCTGTGCGGTGTTGACTGATATAATGAAGATTAATTACGCATTGATACTTGTTTATATATGCGTATCTATTTAACTGTATATTAGAAAAGATGGATAAAAGTATATAATTGATTTAAATATATCAGAGAGTAATGTATAAATGAATCAGTAGTGTTGATTCAGGTCAA
>NC_051410.1:5559238-5559457 GCF_015228065.2 Penaeus monodon
AAGAAACAAATCCTGTGACCGAACAAATAAAATAGGTAAATTAATGAAAAGATAAAAATATAATTGAATATTCATTGTATCTTCAACCTTTTCTGTTGGAATTTGTGAAACAATTAATGTTGACAATTGAGTCAATTAAATCTACAATTCTCTAACTTATTTCCTTATTTATTCAGTTAACGGTAACAAATAGAAAAGTAGGTGTGACACAGAGTATGC
>NC_051410.1:5559480-5559560 GCF_015228065.2 Penaeus monodon
AATTCCGTTATAAACAATAACATTAACTATATCTAATTATATATTATCTAATTAGTATATGTTTCGAGTTTCAAAATGTT
>NC_051410.1:5562048-5562186 GCF_015228065.2 Penaeus monodon
ATCCTCGTCCGGACTTTCGAAACTCAAAATTTTGATAGAGACAATGACACCTTCAATATAATATTTCTTTCTTTCGGACTAAACTGTATAATATGTATGATTCAGACGTGTTCAGTGTAAATCAAAGTGCAGAGAGTG
>NC_051410.1:5562212-5562754 GCF_015228065.2 Penaeus monodon
CTGAACTGAATCTAACTTGAATCATGTTTTGTTTAAAGTTGCTTGGAAAAGTTAACTGAATATATTCTCTTTAGGTATAGAATTTCACAATATTTTTTGTTCAAAGCTTTCGTGTTTATGATTTTCGTATATACTGCACCTAGGCTATATTTGGTATCCCTTTGTTTCGTGCAACAAAAACTAATTTCTCTGTAGTTGTAGACACATACCAAAGCTCTTTGATCTCTCCTTTGCAACCGGAAAAAAGAGAAGCATTTTAATATCCAATTTTCTCAGACTCTAAAGATATTATGACGTTCGTAAACAAACAGGAAAATATAAAGTCATATAAGGAAAATGCAGAAACGGGAAAACCAGCAGTCTCTTCGCCATAATCCCAGTCTTTCCCGGTAATGTGACAGTCCAAGCCTTTCCTGTTTCGAGGGACAATTTATGTGGTGTGTGTAATTGCTTTATTGCACCCGTTCTGACACGCTGTTGCAAGTGAAGGGGGTGTTGCTTGTTTACGGTGCCGAGGTGGCTGCACGGTTTTCTGCAAGGTG
>NC_051410.1:5564830-5564965 GCF_015228065.2 Penaeus monodon
CGCTCAGTGTGTCGATGAATTCATAATCGTAATTATTCTCAAAATAGTAGTGTTTGCCGTTGAATATAAAGCTGATGCATAAATTGTTATTCATCTTCCCAAGCATGAATATTCTGTAATAATTGGATTCTTCCG
>NC_051410.1:5565301-5565465 GCF_015228065.2 Penaeus monodon
ATACTGATGTCTGAGTTTAGTTATCTGAAGAGAATGATAACACTGAGAATTAAAATAAGGTCTGTGATAATAATGACGATACTGAAAATAAGTACATGAAAAGCTAGGAAAATAGTAATAATATTGGCAACTAAACTAATAATAATAAGCATGGTAATTAATGG
>NC_051410.1:5566053-5566306 GCF_015228065.2 Penaeus monodon
AAATAAGAGCATAACTAGATATAAAGTATAGCCATAACATAGCTAACACCTCTACGGCTGCCATCTTGGGTGCCTCCTCGACGGCCGGCTCGGTCACTCTGGGTGCCACCTCGACGGCTGGCTTGGGTGCCTCCTCCTCGACACCACCAACTGTATAACAGTTGGTGGTGTAATTATCACTGCTATGGTCGAGGATTGAACCATTATCGGTTCAGGTTTAGCTGCCACCGTCCAAATACCTGTTAAGAATAAC
>NC_051410.1:5567662-5567940 GCF_015228065.2 Penaeus monodon
AGAAAAAGAAAACTGCAACACCGTTTCATTGCAAAGCCAGGCATCGGCTTAGATACGCCGTTGCATGGATGCGAAGCAGGAAGCAAGGGAGAGGGTACAAGCAACGTTTAAGACATCAAAGGCAAGGTCAAACGTTGGCCAGGGGGAACGTTTACGCTCCTGATAGATGTGAAAGCACGAGGGAGAACGCAGCCGGTTAGCTATTTCAATGTCCTTTTGGCTTTTGTCTGTCTGTTGGCCTGTTTCTGGGATCGCCTGTTCGATTTGGAGATTATATA
>NC_051410.1:5568226-5568356 GCF_015228065.2 Penaeus monodon
CGCCTGGTGGCTCCACCCAGACACGTAGATTTCCTCCCCTCCTCCGCACACCATGTTTCCATCTCCCTCCATCTCCTGACTTCTGACACGCGAACATGACACGCTCTCGTTTCCGCTGCTCCTCCTCTTT
>NC_051410.1:5568885-5569459 GCF_015228065.2 Penaeus monodon
AATATAAAGCACACAGATTAATAAAAACTTTACCTTATAGAAGCTGAGCCTAAAATATCGTGTTCTTTCTCATTCCTATCCCTTAAATTTAGGGAAGGAATGCCATGTTTAAAAAAACTGTGTTTATGTTAGGCACGTCCGTTGCCGCGGGACATACGATGCAACAGAGAAAAATACGACAGGAAAGCAATGTTGGGGAAGGTGGGGGGTTGGGGGGGGGTGGAGGAAGGTTAGTAGGGGAGAGGGAAGAGGGAAGAAGGAAGGGGAGGGGGGTAGGAAGGAGGTCAGAAGAGGGAGAGGGAGGGGGAAGGGGTGGGAGGAAGAAGGAGGAGGAAAAGATTGGAGGGAAGTGCAGTCCAGAGACGACGGTAAAGGAGGGAAGAAGAGAGAAAGGGAGAGAATATTTGAGGGGAAAAAGGGGGAAGAGGTAGGAGCGGAGGGATGAGTAGATAAGGGAAGACGGGAGATAAAGATAAGGAAAGGAGGCTACGATAAGTGAGGCGAAGGGTGAGAGTGATGGCAGGGGAGTAGGAGAGACTGTTAAGCATTGAGAATAAGTGAGGCAAGAGTGGGG
>NC_051410.1:5570706-5570818 GCF_015228065.2 Penaeus monodon
TGCAGGAGCAATCGTAGAAAATAGACGACAATGTCTTTGCTGATGAAAAGGAGAAAGGGAAATGCGGATATCAGTTGTCTGAAAAGTGGATTCCTTGAAGCTGAATATTCAT
>NC_051410.1:5571018-5571722 GCF_015228065.2 Penaeus monodon
GTGTAGAGCATTCGTCCTTCGTCTTGACGTCACAAAACAAGTAACGGATGACGTGTTTCCTTCCCTCTGACGTAAGAAGGAGCTGATGACCATGTATGAGCACTCTCTTTACACTGCTGTGAAAATCTGCTTGAACCACTTGCTTGACGATATGATATTAAAACAACAGATTAAAAAAAAAATAGTCTGCTACTCGTAAGCAAGTGTGATTCTCGTCTGATATTCGTAAACAAGTGTGATTCTCGTCTGATATTCGTAAACAAGTGTGATTCTCGTCTGATATTCGTAAACAAGTGTGATTCTCGTCTGATATTCGTAAACAAGTGTGATTTTAGTCTGATATTCGTAAACAAGTGTGATTCTAGTCTGCTATTCGTAAACAAGTGTGATTTTAGTCTGATATTTCTAAACAATTATGAATTAGTCTGCTATGTTTGGTTGATATTCGTAAACAAGTATGATTTTTGTTTGCAAATCGTAAACAAGTGTGATTCTAGTCTGATCTTCGTAAACAAGTGTGATCTTAGTCTACTATGATTGGTAAATATTCGCAAACAAGTGAGATTTCTGTCTGCTATGATGGGTTGATATTCGTAAACAAGTACGACTTTAGTCTGCTACTCGTAAACATGATTGTTTATATGATCGGTTATAGTCTGCTGTAATTGGTTAGAAATCGTAAAAAAGTAGGATTTTCGATAACT
>NC_051410.1:5571905-5571990 GCF_015228065.2 Penaeus monodon
CAGACAGTAGTGGATATTCAAAGGGACGTGTTTAGATAACCGTATTGAGCTGGCAATGACATCTAAGCAATTCATATAAAAGCAA
>NC_051410.1:5572131-5572222 GCF_015228065.2 Penaeus monodon
GCCTATTGGAAATCGACAGCACTTTTGCTTTCCTTGATTAAAAGCTGATCGAATTATGGGATCATCGATTTCCTGAAGTCACATTTACTTT
>NC_051410.1:5572567-5572635 GCF_015228065.2 Penaeus monodon
TTTATATCTGTATGTACCTGTCCTTACATATATGTGTGTGGGCATGTAAGTGTTCATATACATAAACG
>NC_051410.1:5572925-5573059 GCF_015228065.2 Penaeus monodon
TGAAGAAATGAACACATGAAACAATGATCTGGGAGGAAGCGCGTAGCTATGTGTCGTGACCAGCCATTCAGGCCAGGAGGTTCGGAGGCTTCTGGAGGCGAACTGAAGGGTCAGATTTGGTCAAACATAACTGA
>NC_051410.1:5574979-5575193 GCF_015228065.2 Penaeus monodon
ACATACATATGCGATGAAATTCTTTAAAATTTGTTAATATCACTGATGCATGATGAAAACGATGATTCGGATATTGGACAGATTCCGGAAAGTGAAAAAAATGGAAACTGTTGTGTTCCTGCACATTTTTGGCGTGTATAAGTGAGGCTTCGGAAGCCTTTATGGCGTAGAAGTAAAAAATCTGATATTCAGGGTTGCGCCGCAGACTAGGCTT
>NC_051410.1:5575502-5575793 GCF_015228065.2 Penaeus monodon
TATATTGCCAATTCACTTTACCAGTTTTTCTTTTGTTTATCATTGTATATAAATATCTAGATACTGAAGTAATGAGATGTTGCAAATAAGCAATGAAAAATACATCTTGAATCCGAAACAATAATCTCTCGTTTTTTTAAATGTTATTCAGGAGAGATGAATCAAACCGGAATTTTTAAAATGAACTCTCAACATATAATAAATATTTCTTAAAGCTTACATTTCTAGTTAAATCGTATTATATCTTGTGAAACACGATTAGCTCATGTTGGTTTACGAAATACTGAAACT
>NC_051410.1:5575879-5576162 GCF_015228065.2 Penaeus monodon
GCATAATTATATATTCATGCGATAGAAAGACAAAATAACCGGTCTCTAAAATTAAGTTATCTAACGTGAATGAATGTATTTCATTTGAATGAATGTTACCTAATTAAATTAATCGCCTAATTTAACTAAGGTTTAATTTTATCTGATCTTAAATCTATGCAATAAGAAGGAAAAAAAAGAAAAAAATACCGAACGTGTGATCTTAAATGAAAGAAGACGAACGAATTATAATAAGTAAAAAAATAGCTTTAAAAGTATCCAAATATTCGTCCAGCCGTCTGAT
>NC_051410.1:5576349-5576429 GCF_015228065.2 Penaeus monodon
TGCTTAATGAACTTACAGATGTTGATATGTTGTCAAAGAATCCATTATTTAAAAAAACATTTTCTAAAAAAACGTTATGT
>NC_051410.1:5576453-5577461 GCF_015228065.2 Penaeus monodon
TCATGTAAATTACCTTTTTGGACTTTGAAATGATTATGCTGTTCAAGCCTGCAACAGCTAATGAACTGCATGTTTTCGACCCCTAAATAATACTAAAAACAACAATATAGACACTGAAAGGTACTTTTAGAATATCACTGCGATCTTATGAGAGGCATTTGCGAAATTACCTACAGCTCAGTCATCTCCACGATCTGTGCACCTTTCCTTCGTCGAAACCTTATCTACTTTACAATCTCTATCATTAAACCTTTAATCACTAATGAAGACACTCCCCCTCAAACTCAATGAATTTTGTGAAAGGTATTAAACATCTTAAGCTGATAATCATGCCATTATGACGTACTTTGATGTCGAGTTATCGAAAATTTCCGTACCCTCTGCGGAAACCACTTCAAATTATCACTGATAGTCCGTTATCAGTGAATCACTTTCGCTTCCTAAGCAAGTTCTAATTTAGTTCTCTCCTAAATGCCATCATCAAAGTTTCCGTTTTTCTGATTTTGAAGATCGGTTATGCAACTAGAGAGATGGCAGTGGATCCTCTCCTTAATATATAATTGGTTTGTCTCAAAGATAATGGAGTCTTCTGTTTTGGTTTCCTTTTGGGAAGCGCTTGTACATATAGTATGCAAAAGTAGGCCATATGATTGGTCCTTGCCTTTGCTGTTGTGAATTTTTTTTTTTTATTATCTTTTTAAATGTATGAATGAAAAGCTATCAGTGACCAATATATGGATGCTTCGATCTTCAGATTCGAAGAACGATTATATATCTTAATGACCAAAGCCCAGAATGTAAATATTCAAGTTGAACAGAAGAAAAAGACATTAGGCACGCCGGATATTAAATTTAATACTGTTTCATGAAGACTTATGTACCCCGAATTACGGCTACATATACTGTAGAGGCCATTAACATACTAATGGCTTTTCTACCCAAGTACGTATCGAATTGACCTCCTTTTCTGTGAATCTTTAGTAGTTTATGAATCCTTTTGGCAAATGA
>NC_051410.1:5577786-5577963 GCF_015228065.2 Penaeus monodon
ATAACAACACGACCTTTAAATAACAACAAACGTTTCAGAAAAGAAAGGATATTCCAATTACCGGCATCGCCGTCTCCTCAGCCATATCATCCTATTTCCTCCTATCTCGTGGTCCTTATCAATTATATTCCTTTTATCCCATATCATTACCCCCCCCCCCCCGACTTCAAACAACCA
>NC_051410.1:5577989-5578118 GCF_015228065.2 Penaeus monodon
GACTCGTGCGTGGGTTCAGTCGAGCCAACGGCGGAGGCTCGTGATGCCAAGAGTTAATAAAACTTTTTATGGTTGCAAAAGTAACTTGGTCGGAACACAAACTTCTGTGTGTGAAGGAACCGCGCGCTG
>NC_051410.1:5579119-5579312 GCF_015228065.2 Penaeus monodon
ACCAAATTCGCAATACCGGAAGAATATCACCGTTATATCAGCCATATCTCCTCGACAGTTAGTTTCCCAAGTATCGACGTTGCTGTCCCAGTCCACTCTGTCGAATTGTCAGCATCAATTCAGAGTTTATTTCTTTATGGGTGTTACATATTGAGTGTTTGCTTAATTGATTTTGATTCATTAGCTTCAGTTA
>NC_051410.1:5579419-5579493 GCF_015228065.2 Penaeus monodon
TTCTGGGTTTGCCGGAAGTTCTTTATTTGTGAGTGTGTTCGTGTGTGTATGTTCATATAGGCCTGTTTTTTCTC
>NC_051410.1:5579601-5579897 GCF_015228065.2 Penaeus monodon
TCACCAATATACCATTGTATAATACGCACTTATACTACTTTTATCACCATATACAAACCAACCCATTCGAATCCGGTACCCTCAATAAACCCCCTTATTTCACACCATAAAAAGGGAATAAACATGAATTTTGGTTTTAACTCGACTTCCGTATTACAGTCTCTGACGCGACCGACCATCAGCCTGGATAATTTTCGTGTTTGATTAATCAGTGTTGTAGCCATAAACATGTTAATCAAGGCCTGCCTAGAGCCACCTCGTTAACCAAGTAAAACGTGCAAATCTCTCTCTCTATC
>NC_051410.1:5579923-5580033 GCF_015228065.2 Penaeus monodon
GTAACCTTTCCTCACTTACACTGTTTACACTGAGGCGGAGTCGAGAGCATCTGATAACGCGTATGTTTGTGTTGTTGGAGTGTGATTAGCTCTTGTCTCTGTGTGTTTTC
>NC_051410.1:5580573-5580922 GCF_015228065.2 Penaeus monodon
CTCCATCCCCAGTCTTTATGAAAACGCGTGTGCTCGTCGAAGCAGGCGATAAGGTCGACCCTTTCGTACATAAAGCTTCCCTCCATTGATCTTCAGGCAGTGTGACACTATCTGCAGCCGAACATGGGCGTGAATGGGGTGAAAAAAAACACTACAAGTTATTTCGAGGAGAGAAGTAGGCGGTAAGAGCGGGTGGGGAGTGGGGGGAGGGAGGGTGTCTGCATTTTCTTATCATTGCTTGCAAGTTAGAGGGAGAGGCATGGGGAGGAGAGAGAAGGAGGAACAAAGAAGGAGTGTTTATATAGTATAGGATATGATGTAAAAGTGTATATGTGTGCTTATACTTATG
>NC_051410.1:5580953-5581019 GCF_015228065.2 Penaeus monodon
GAAGGAGGAAGAAATAGATTATTTATATAGTATAGGATATGATGTAAAAGTGGGTGCTTATTTCTA
>NC_051410.1:5581148-5581225 GCF_015228065.2 Penaeus monodon
ATTACGTAACACCTCAAAAAAGGAAGTAAACAAATGATTATACAATCACTTTCACTATCACGCCCCCCCCCCCCCCC
>NC_051410.1:5581278-5581391 GCF_015228065.2 Penaeus monodon
CCGGACTTTTGCTACAGAACAAACAATTTGTTTCGGTGAATTGGGGTGTTAAAAGTCAAGGGAGGGAAACTATTTTGGGACCAAGTCATTGGATCTTCCCCTCGATTTTTTTC
>NC_051410.1:5581875-5581963 GCF_015228065.2 Penaeus monodon
CAACTGATACTGATTTCTCATATTCACTGAGAGTATAGTAGTTAATTAAGACAAATAGAGGAGGGTAACAAAGTGAGGGGAAAAATTA
>NC_051410.1:5582286-5582428 GCF_015228065.2 Penaeus monodon
CGGCCATGGACCCATGAAAACTATACAAGAAGATGCTTAAAATTTCAGTCGAACAGGTTTCAAGAAAGAGAGAAAAGCAAAAGTTTTGCAGCAATTCAAAGTATCATTTTTTAAAATTTTCGAAGGTTCATGGATTTTTTTT
>NC_051410.1:5582875-5582994 GCF_015228065.2 Penaeus monodon
AACCTGCCTTTTCACTCGCCGTATCTTTCAACGGCGCCGAATATTGCAAAATTTCCTTCGAATTCTCTCTCTCTCTTTTCTTCTGGACAGCAACGGGATGTTGGAAAAAGGTGGGAGGA
>NC_051410.1:5585982-5586208 GCF_015228065.2 Penaeus monodon
TAAAATAATAGCATATATTACTAGACAATTATTATAAGGAGTGGAAAGCACTCACCTTCCCACTCCATACTCTCTACTATCTCTCTCATCTTCCTCCTCCCGCTCCTACTATCCTCCCCTCTACTTCCCCTCTCCCGTACCTCTCCCTACTCCTCTCCTTCACTATCTCCCCACCACAACTCTACTCTACATACTCTATCATCTTACCACATTCTATTTAACCTCC
>NC_051410.1:5587173-5587386 GCF_015228065.2 Penaeus monodon
CGTATCAATTAGCCTCACATTTCTCCCTCTCGCTAATTTCACCTTTTTGAAACGTGTACCGCCTCACACAAACACACTGTCACGTTCCCTTTACCTTCTAATGTATCACGAAAACATTCATTCTCCTTGCTAATGCAATCCTTCTCACAACGTTTGAATAATGCAGCTAAGAGTGTGGGTCGAGGGATGGAGGAAAGGAAGTAAAGAAGGAGG
>NC_051410.1:5587526-5587753 GCF_015228065.2 Penaeus monodon
GAAGAAAGTTAGGCAAACAAATAAACACAGAAGGATTCCTATCTCCACCTACATAATCAAGTACTTCGCTCTAATGGGAAACGTAATGTAAATGCTACTTTTTATTGCATTAAAACAGGTGTTTCAATTAGCAACAGCTGTTTGACTCTCTGGGTACATTCGTTAATATTTTTTCCTCTCCTAATAACCTTTTCCTATTCATTCATTTCTGTAACCATTTGTGGTAC
>NC_051410.1:5591245-5591316 GCF_015228065.2 Penaeus monodon
CATAGCAGGTGTGAGCAGCCATCACAAGTAATAACATAGCCTCGTCGTAATGCCTTCTGGAGGAGGAAAAT
>NC_051410.1:5591571-5591753 GCF_015228065.2 Penaeus monodon
GAACCGATCGTCTCAGTTGTTTTAGGATTCGCAGGGGTCCTCATTCCCCATCACCTCCCCCCCCCTCGCCTCACTTCCCCCTCCTCCTTCTCCTTTTCCTTCACACCCTTTTTTCTCTCCTCACTTCTCTTGACTTCTCCTTCCTTCTATCCTTCTTGTCATACCATCAGCTACTCATTATT
>NC_051410.1:5592092-5592181 GCF_015228065.2 Penaeus monodon
GCGACACCGAATTAAGCTCAAGAGGTTCAGGCCTGGTACTAGGAGGATTGTGTGGGGTTACGCAACACCTGGTGGTCACACGACGTTGG
>NC_051410.1:5592614-5592973 GCF_015228065.2 Penaeus monodon
ACAACGACATAGCGATATATCCATCATAACGAATATATTTAAATACAGAATCAACCAGCGTTGTTTTATTAGATTTTTTTTTAACACGCAAAAAACATACATAAAAAACTTTTTGTGCGCGAGGATGCTTATTACTGAAACAAACTACAGATAGACAAGTACTGTAAAGATTATTCAATTAATGGTAATGGACTTCCGTTTGTTTCAGTAAAAAGTATTTTATAAAAGGGAAAATCTGCTTTAGTGAAATCAACACATGTTAGACAGATCATTCGGGCTAGAAACATACGTGGGATATTACAAAGGCAGGAGTGATATCATAAAGGTCTTTCTATCTCTCGTTTTTTGTTTGTCCCAAG
>NC_051410.1:5593124-5593189 GCF_015228065.2 Penaeus monodon
TTCCCACCTCCCCTTTTTTTTTTCTCCAATTTCCCCCCAATTTCGTTCCCAACTTCCTTTCCCCA
>NC_051410.1:5593996-5594107 GCF_015228065.2 Penaeus monodon
GGTGTGGGGTTTTTGTTTGGGGTTTTTTCCCCTATCCGGGGTTTTTTCCTCCCGCCCTTTTTCCTTTTCATGGGGGGGGGAAAATTTTTAAAAATTTTTATTCTGCCTCCT
>NC_051410.1:5594312-5594408 GCF_015228065.2 Penaeus monodon
CCACCCACCAACAAAAAAAACCCCCCCCCAAGCCAAAACAAAACCCCCCAAAAAAAACAAAAACCAAATTTTTAATTTTAAATAAAATTTTATTTT
>NC_051410.1:5594651-5594783 GCF_015228065.2 Penaeus monodon
GCAGCACTATCTAGACTAGGAAGATATATGTTCCTCTTCCGGCCCTTGAGTGGAGTGCCTGAATGTTACATGAGGCAGGAGGAGAACATTTATGGAAAAGATGTTTATTTCTGAACCATAAACCTTCGTCCA
>NC_051410.1:5596597-5596787 GCF_015228065.2 Penaeus monodon
TTAAAACTGAGATAACGTCAAAAAAAATATAAGAATTTAAGTCAAATAAAGCCCTTGCTCAGCCGCGACAGAGAAATTTTTTGTCGAATCAGGAAAATGGACTTTCATTTGTGTGAGGAAAGCGACCTTCTTCTTATCAGTTTGACTTCCTACTTTATCTTCTTCTCCAACTTTCTCCTGCTACTGGTCG
>NC_051410.1:5597819-5597884 GCF_015228065.2 Penaeus monodon
CCTTTAAGTCCTGGAAAGGTGGAAGTTTGTCTTTTTGCCATTTTTATATACGAGTTGCCCCGTGC
>NC_051410.1:5598049-5598242 GCF_015228065.2 Penaeus monodon
TCCTACGTTTATTACCATGGCAACAGTTGTAAAGGCTGACGCCGCCAATTGTATCTTTAAAAAATAAAATACAATAATCGAAAAGTAGAGACGGCTGAATTAACGTTTGATAGTATATCCAAAGAGGCCTCGAGCTTTTATTATCATTTCCAAAGCGGAATAATCTTCAACAATATCTTAATATCGTTATTGC
>NC_051410.1:5598607-5598866 GCF_015228065.2 Penaeus monodon
TAAACCAGAAACCTTCATATTACGCTGAACAATTAAATTTCCAATCTCTCCAAATAGAATCAATCAAAAATGAATTCATTATTCACGATGAAGAAGTTAAACGCTCATATCCTTTGCGTCAAAATGCCAGATATAAAGTTTTGTGACAATTCATCCTCCTCAGTTGGGACAGACGTTAATTACCAGTCAAATTAGGAAGAACTTTTGGTTTCATAATCTTTTTTTTTTTCCTTTCGTATTTTCATTGCAAACTTTAAGA
>NC_051410.1:5599002-5599280 GCF_015228065.2 Penaeus monodon
CCCTCATCCCTTTGTTCATCGCTATTTCCGTCTCTATCTTTCCTCATTTTCTCCCTCATTTCTTTCCTCATTCCGTATTCTCTCTTTTTTATACACTCTCTTCCTCTTTGTCATCATTCTTTCCTTTCCTCCCTTTATTTTATTATATTATCCTTCTCTCTTTCTTTCCTCCTTCCATTCCCTGCCTCCCCCCCCTTTTCCTTTACTATTCTTCTCTTCTCCTCCCTTCTTTCAATTCCCTTTCCTTCCTTTCATTTACTCTATTCTCCTCCTCTCCT
>NC_051410.1:5599307-5600614 GCF_015228065.2 Penaeus monodon
TTTTACTCTATTATCCTCATCTCCTTCTCTTTTCTTTTCACTCTTTTTTCCTCCTCTTCTTCTCTCCTCCTTCAGTTCCCTGCCTTTCCTCTATTTCTTTTACTCTGTTCTCCTCCTCTCCTTCTCTTTTCTTTTGCTCTATTCTCCTCCTCTCCTCTCCTCCTTTATTTGCTTCTTTCTTCCTTATTCTTCTTTCTCCTCCACCTCCTTCTCCCTAAATTTCTTTTCTTTCCTCTCCTTCCTTTTTTCCTTCCATCTCCTATCCTTTCTCCTTTTCTTCTCCCACAGTCACTTATCCTTTCTCTTTCCCCCTTTTCTCCCCCTTTTCCCTCCTCCTTCCTCCTTCTCTTTTCATCTCGCTCTTTTCTCTTCCCTTTCCCCTTCCTTTAGCTTCCTTTATTTCCTTCATTTTCTTGTCTTCAGTCTTTTTTCTCTCTTCTTCCTCATCTACTTCTTCGTTAATTTTCTTTCGTTCTTCCTTCGTTTCTTCTCCTTCAATTTCCTTTCTATCCTTCTCCTCATTTCTTTGTTCTTCATTTCTTTTTTCTTTCCTTTCTCCCTTCTTTATTCTTTTTCTTCCACCTTCCTTTTTTTATAATCCTCTATCTCCTCTCCTTTATTGTCCCCTTCTCTCCCTGCGCTTAATCCTCAATATTCCCTTCATTTTTCCGTCTCTCTTCGTCCTCAGTTCTTCCTATCTTCTAGCTCCTCCCCATCATCACTTATCCCTTTTCCCTATCCATCTTCTCCAATCTCTCTCTTTCTTACCTCGTCTTCCCTACCATATCCCCCTTCCCCTCCATTCTCCTCCAACAATCCTCTCCAACAATCTCCCGCCTCCTCCCATCATATCATCCTCTCCCCTCCTCCAACCGCTCTTCTCCTCCAACACTGTCTCCGCTTCAGCCTCCGCCTTCCCCCACCATATTCCTCTCTTCTCTCCCTCCTTTCATTTTTTCTTCCTCATTTCTACCCACCATATCCTCTCCTCCCTCACCTCCCCCATTCCTCCCCATCCACCTCCCCCTTCCCTCCCCCACCCTTCATCCTACTATATCCTCCCCTCCCTCCCCCATTTTCTCCCCTAGCCTCCCCTTTCCCTCCCCAACCTTCCTCCACCACATTCTCCCCTCCCTCCTCCAACCTCCCTTCCCCTCCAGCCTTGCCCCTACCATATCCTCCCCTTCCCTCCCCAACCTCCCCCCTCCCTCCCTTATTCTTCCCCAACCTCCCCAACCTTCCCCCCACCATACCCCTCTCTTCTCTCCCCCCACCACATCTCTTTCTATTTAAAGCCAGAGCAAACA
>NC_051410.1:5600659-5600907 GCF_015228065.2 Penaeus monodon
GCCCTTTTTCGTCGTGGGTTAAAGGTGTTTATGCCTGTGTGATCTTGCGGATGAGAGCAATTAAGCTAATGTTGCCATAATTACGAGTCATCAAGAGGGTGTAATATGCACACCTCATTAGCTTAATGACCGGGCGTTATGAGGTAAAATTAGAGGTGTAAGTATGTTTAACAGTCGCTGTGTTGATGACCTTCAGTAATTAATTCCTGGGTGTTTTGCTCGCGTCAGTTGCTGTGATGACTTGCGCC
>NC_051410.1:5601256-5601770 GCF_015228065.2 Penaeus monodon
CAGGAATAAAACCTAAAAGCACGGCTTGCACTGAATGGCAAAACGCAATACCCATTATTAAACTGTTCATGCATACTGATGAAAACACCAGCAGCATTTTCCTGGAAAAAATACGTCCAACAGGTAATATTTTCTTGAATTTATTTGACGCATGTGTAATGGCATCCATTACTTAGAGGAAAAAAATCCACGACTTTTTTTTTTCACGGGGGTCGGAATTCCGTTCATAATTGAAAGAGAAAAAACAAAAACAACAAACAAACGTATATATGTGAACAAAATTCCAGTGGTAAAGAGAAATGCGAAAAGAAATCAGAAGGCAGAGGTAAAAATTTAAATAGAAGGAATAAATATTAGGAGGGATTATGGTAGAAAGAAACAGAGTGAGAAGAACATTAAAATGGAATTCGAGGTACACACAACAATGTTCAGAAGACCAAATGACAGCTATACACCTCCTATACAAGCACACGCAAACTCACTCAAATATCAGCACAAACAAACCCACACATGT
>NC_051410.1:5601861-5602363 GCF_015228065.2 Penaeus monodon
GGAAAGAACCCCCATGTGCAGTGTTCATCGACGAGTAAAGCAAATTTCCTGGTCGCCTTTGTCGAAAACTCGCAGGCAAAATTTGCATGCTTTCTGTATTGCTGTTCCCAGAAGCCATTCAAGAAACATTTCACGTGCGTGTTTACGCTACTGGAACTACCGCTGCGTGGGGGGTAGGGGGGAGGGGGGAGTGGTGAGGAAGAGACAGGATGAGGAGGGACGAGGAGGAGGAGGGGGGGGAGGCTGGACAGGATGAGGGGAAGGATAGAAGGGGTAGGGGTGAGGGGAGGGGGAGGGAGGGACAGGACGAGGGGCAGGGACGAAGGATGAAGGAGGATGGATAGGAGAAGGGGGCACGGCAGGGTCCGGAGGGCAGGGGAGATTAGGGAGGGAGAATGGGTGGCGA
This sequence comes from Penaeus monodon, assembly GCF_015228065.2. NCBI lineage: Eukaryota > Metazoa > Arthropoda > Malacostraca > Decapoda > Penaeidae > Penaeus > Penaeus monodon. The sequence goes on from NC_051410.1 coordinate 5,602,268, forward strand.
GGGAGGGACAGGGTGAGGGGAAGGAAGAGAGGTAGAGAAGAGGGGAATAGAAGGACAGGGAGGGGATGAGCTAGGACAAATTGTAAGAGAGAAAAT
>NC_051410.1:5602403-5602512 GCF_015228065.2 Penaeus monodon
AAGGGAGAAGAGAGAGAAGTTATTGAAGGGTAAGTAAGAAGGCGTAAGGGAAGAAAAATGAGGGGCAAGGATGAAGGAAGATTAAGAGAGGGATGAGGGAGACAATAGC
>NC_051410.1:5602631-5602742 GCF_015228065.2 Penaeus monodon
GAAACAAAGCGCCCTAGCAAGAGGGGGCCATATTTTTGTGCGTCGAAAGAGGGAGAGGAAGAGCAGAGGAAGAGGAACAGGAAGGGACCATATTTTTTGCGTGGAGGAAAA
>NC_051410.1:5602928-5603079 GCF_015228065.2 Penaeus monodon
TCCAGAGTGAAATAGGGAGATAGCTTTAGGCTTTGTGCTTCGAATACTGGTTAGAATAGGTGATCTCTGTTCAGTTAGTAAAAGCTTTTATTACTAGTATATTTATATGGATGGAGAGATAAAATAAAATATGGAATAATTACAGGCATGT
>NC_051410.1:5603648-5603743 GCF_015228065.2 Penaeus monodon
GCTGGTCAATCACCGGCTCTAAGGCCGATTTCGCCAGGTTTGACATCATCCTCGGCGCACATGTATGAGGCTGGGTCGCGACCATACAACGTACA
>NC_051410.1:5604027-5604215 GCF_015228065.2 Penaeus monodon
GGACACTACTGCACGCCGACCCAACCTGTACATTGGCTTCCGGCGCGGGCTGCACCAGGACCTGTTTTGGGTCCTGGGGCAGATGCCGTGGTCCCGTGGGATAACTGATGGGGCGGCCCTGTGATGCCAGCCTGGTCCTTCCGCAGACGAAGCGGGCGCTGCGTGATGCCGCCTCGGCAGTTCTTCCC
>NC_051410.1:5605643-5605720 GCF_015228065.2 Penaeus monodon
GAGAGCAGCAGCACTTGGCTCAGCACCATCTGTGGGCGTTCGTGGCAGCCACCTGCAGGATCTCATCCCTGGAGCAT
>NC_051410.1:5607837-5610660 GCF_015228065.2 Penaeus monodon
CAAGAAACGAACGTCAAAACAGGAGAGCCAAGAAGGTGATCGCGCAGACGAGCAAACAACTGACGGAAAAAAAAAAAGACATGAAGAAAATCCTACGACTCTGCACTTCTTCCTGCCTGTCGCTGAAAGACACTACACGTTTCCCCTTTCTATTATTACCTTCTTGTCTCTCCTTCCTCCTCTTTTATTTATCCCTTCTCTCCACCCTCTTCCTGCCTAGTCTTTGCCTCCCTTTCACACTGCCGTCCCTTCTCCTCTTCCTTCCCATTCGCCTATCCCACTTTCCCGGTCATTACCCCCTTCCCCATCTCCCTCAACCCCCCTTCCCCATCTCCTTCATTTTCCCCTTCCCCATCTCCCTCACCCCCCCTTCCCCATCTCCCCCAACCTCCCCTTCTCCTTGAACCTGAAGGAGCAGAGGGCCCTCAAAGCGTCAACCATTGTGTGGGCCATTCCGTTGCGTTGCACCTACCTCTTCACTTCCCCTTTTGTGGGTCCCCCCCTCCCTCCATAAGCCACCCCTCTACGTCCCCCTTCCTCTATCCTCTATCCTCGCTTTTGAAACCCATTTCCCCCCCTCCCCTTTCCTCCATTTCTATTCACGCCCCCCTCCCCAATTCTCCCATTTCCTCCCCTCTCCTTCCACAGCAACCACTACCTGCACTCTGATTCCTCCCCCCACCCCCTCCACCCCTTCCCCAACCCTTCATCCTCAAGGTTAATTACTCCTTTAATTAATCCGTTAATTACCTTTCTTGTATAGCGTAGGTTCTTCGTACCTTTCGTTAAGTTCTGGATATATTAGCTGGAACCTTCTTTGACACGTTTTTTTTTTTTTTTTATGATTCTCGCCAGATGGTATTCATAGTTTAATTATGACATGTTAATGCGTCGTTCGAAGCACACAGGATGACAGGGGTGGAAAAGATGGGTTGGGGGAAGGGAGGGGGAGGGAGGGGTGGGGATATGAGGGGGGAGGAAGGAGGGCGGGGGAAGGGTGGTGGTGGTGGAGAAGGAGAGGGTTGGGGTCGGGGTTGGGGAAGGGAGGGGGAAGGAGGGGTGGCGATATGAGGAAGGGGAAGGAGGGCGGGGGAAGGGGGATGGTGGGGAAGTAGAGGGTTGGGGTTGGGGAAGGGAGGTGGAGGGAGGGGTGGGGGTGTCAGGGGAGATAGGGAGGGCGGAGGTAGGGGAGGGAGTGATGGGGAAGGAGTGAGATGGAGTTGGGGTTGGGGAAGGGAGGTGGAGTATGGGTTGGGTAAGGGAGGTAGAGGGAGGGGTGGGGGAATCAGGGGAGGAAGGGAGAGCGGGGGAAAGAGGTCGATGGGGAAGGAGAAGGAAGGAGTTTGGGCTAGGGAAGGGAGCAGGGCGAAGGGATCGAAAGAGGAAGGGAAAGTAGGAGGAAGGGGAGGAGCAGGAAGACACGGAAGGGTGTAGCAGTGGGTAAGGACTGTCAGAAGGTAGGTGGATAGGGACAGAACATGGGATGGGGTGGAAGAGGCAACAGAAGGTAAGACTGAAGGGGAGGCAACAGAAGGTAAGACTGAACGGGAGGCAACCGAAGGTAAGACTGAAGGGGAGGCAACGGAAGGTAAGACTGAAGAGGAGGCAACGGAAGGTAAGACTGAATGGGAGGCAATGGAAGGTAAGACTGAAGGGGAGGCAACGGAAGGTAAGACTGAAGAGGAGGCAACGGAAGGTAAGACTGAAGGGGAGGCAACGGAAGGTAAGACTGAATGGGAGGCAACGGAAGGTAAGACTGAAGGGAGGCAACGGAAGGCAAGACTGAAGGGGAGGCAACAGAAGGTAAGACTGAAGGGGAGGCAACCGAAGGTAAGACTGAAGAGGAGGCAACGGAAGGTAAGACTGAAGGGGAGGCAACGGAAGGCAAGACTGAAGGGGAGGCAACGGAAGGCAAGACTGAAGGGGAGGCAACGGAAGGTAGGACAAACCAAGGGAAAGGGTAGACGGAGAGGATGGTGTAGCCGGAAGGGGTGGCAAGGGCAGCAGAAGGTAGGGTAAGGGCAGATAAGGAAATAGAAGAGGCAGATTATAGGGAGGGTGGGAAAGGGGGGGGCGGGGGTATTTAGGTCGTTGTCAATAGCAACGAGCAAGGAATCCCCATGAGAAGGGTAGTGTGGGAAGGGGAAGGGTGGTGGGGGAAGGGGAGGGATGGTGGGGGAAGGGGAGGGGTGGTGGGGGAAGGGGAGGGGTGGTGGGGAAAGGAGAAGGGTGGTGGGGGAAGGAGAAGGGTGGTGGGGGAAGGGAAAGGGAGGTGGGGGAATGGGAGGGGTAGTAGGGGAAGGGGAGGGGTGGTGGGGGAGGGAGAAGGGTGGTAAGGGAAGGAGAAGGGTGGTTCGGAAAGATGAAGAGTGTTGGTGAAAGGGGAAGTTTGGTGAAGGAAAGGAAATGTGGGAGAAAAACAGGAAGAATTATGAACGACAAAATATTTGCCCCTGACATTTTATCACAACTTTGATCCGTTTCGCCTCTCTCTTTCAGTTAATGTTTATACTCCTTTTAACTCTTTTATTCACCCTTTCTATTATATCTCCTTCCTCCTTAAGATTTAATATTCTACTATCTATCACCTTTATATATTTCTTTAATTCGCTGCCGATCCCCTTAGTCATCAGTACACTATATATATGCAAATATCTCAACATTGGCCCTAATCATTCACCTTTGCATATATATTGCCTTAGATTAGTGCATCAATAGATAATCAGTCTTACAATTTGCTCTGTGTACTCGCTGTCAGGATTTGCAAGCTTGCAATGTTGCGCCGCTGTATATGTAGAGCTTGCTGATCTCATGCACAATTAT
>NC_051410.1:5613849-5614243 GCF_015228065.2 Penaeus monodon
GGATTTAAAAAATAAGAATATTCAAAATAGTTACAAACAATTAATATAACTCACAATTGCCCTTAAAAATGAATGTAAACTGCAAAAAAAAAAAAATACAATTCACAAAGGACAAAATGAAAAAAAGGTCTTCGCTACTACCACTAAGATTGAAATTGATACAAATAAAACAGAAGTGACTAAAATACTTATAAACAAACAATTAAAACTTGCATATTCTCATAAGAGAGCAATATAAAAAGGAAGAAGCAGACGCATATTAGTTTAAAAATGCATCGCTTTCTAAAGTGCCCGATCGAAAAATGTAAACATAAAATTTGATTTAAAACTAAACATGACAACAAAATTCAACTGTATAGAGAATAATTTCGATTTACAAAAAGGGCATCACAGA
>NC_051410.1:5614454-5614599 GCF_015228065.2 Penaeus monodon
TGGGTAGTTTTGTAGAATAGTACAGATACAGAAAAGACCAAGAAGTTTCAGAGGAAAAGTATATAGCAGCAAGAATAAGGGCATAGAGAAGTAGTAAAAGGAGAGAATACGTAAAAGGGACTAAAAGAAGGCAAAACTTGGAGTA
>NC_051410.1:5615153-5615311 GCF_015228065.2 Penaeus monodon
GCAATGGCTACCCTTTTCATATAAAGGAAAATTTGACGTTAGCTATCGCAGAAACACGCAACGTCTAGCAAGACCTCGGGACTCCAAGGTATCTCAGGTGACACAAGACAAAAGTTCTTAAGTGAGGTCGACCAACACGAAGTCTACAACACGAGTGA
>NC_051410.1:5615635-5615764 GCF_015228065.2 Penaeus monodon
GGGAAGGACTCTGTCTGTGAAGTCTTATACGTTGTTGGTTTTGGCCGCAGGTGGCGCAGGGCGGCTGGACACGGCCACGGAACCAAGATGGGGACCTAGTGTCTGGCGGCTCTTGTGGCGTTGGCCGCG
>NC_051410.1:5615836-5616012 GCF_015228065.2 Penaeus monodon
ACAGTGAGAGCGCCCGCTTCGTCTGCGGAACGACCAGGCTGGCATCACAGGGCCGCCCCATCAGTTATCCCACGGGACCACGGCAACTGCCCAGGACCCAAAACAGGTCCTGGCGCAGCCCGCGACGGAAGCCAATGTACTGGTTGGTTCGGCTTGCGGTAGTGTCAAAGAAGGTC
>NC_051410.1:5616700-5616834 GCF_015228065.2 Penaeus monodon
CCATATTTCATTTTATCTCTCCATCCATATAAATATACTAGTAATAAAAGCTTTTACTAACTGAACAGAGATCACCTATTCTAACCAGTATTCGAAGCACAAAGCCTAAAGCTATCTCCCTATTTCACTCTGGA
>NC_051410.1:5617415-5617585 GCF_015228065.2 Penaeus monodon
CCACGCAGCGGTAGTTCCAGTAGCGTAAACACGCACGTGAAATGTTTCTTGAATGGCTTCTGGGAACAGCAATACAGAAAGCATGCAAATTTTGCCTGCGAGTTTTCGACAAAGGCGACCAGGAAATTTGCTTTACTCGTCGATGAACACTGCACATGGGGGTTCTTTCC
>NC_051410.1:5617660-5617740 GCF_015228065.2 Penaeus monodon
ATGTATGTACGTGTGTGGGTTTGTCTGTGCTGATATTTGAGTGAGTTTGCGTGTGCTTGTGCAGGAGGTGAATGTGTGTC
>NC_051410.1:5618189-5618661 GCF_015228065.2 Penaeus monodon
GTCTGTCGTTTGGTCTTCTGAACATTTTTGTGTGTTCCTCTAATTCCATCTTATTGTTCCCCTTGCCCTGTTTCTTCTTTTGCTTATAATCTCTCCCAATATTTATTCCTCCCATTATATTTTTTACTTCCTCCTTGTGTTTTCTTTTCATATTTTATTTACCACTGGAGTTTTTTTTCACACATATACGTTTTTTTCTGTTTCAATTATAAACGGAATTCCGACCCCTCCCCCCCCTACGAAAAAAAGAAAAGAAAAGAACAAACAAACTCATGGATTTTTTTCCTCTGAGTAATGGATGCCATTACACATGCGGCAAATAAATTCAAGAAAATATTACCTGTTGGACGCATTTTTCCCAGGAAAATGCTGCTGGTGTTTTCATCAGTATGCATGAACAGTTTAATAATGGGTATTGCGTTTTGCCATTCAGTGCAAGCCGTGCTTTTAGGTTTTATTCCTGCCGCTCTTG
>NC_051410.1:5618916-5619164 GCF_015228065.2 Penaeus monodon
GGCCCAAGTCATCACAGCAACTGACGCGAGCAAAACACCCAGGAATTAATTACTGAAGGTCATCAACACAGCGACTGTTAAACATACTTACACCTCTAATTTTACCTCATAACGCCCGGTCATTAAGCTAATGAGGTGTGCATATTACACCCTCTTGATGACTCGTAATTATGGCAACATTAGCTTAATTGCTCTCATCCGCAAGATCACACAGGCATAAACACCTTTAACCCACGACGAAAAAGGGC
>NC_051410.1:5619209-5619659 GCF_015228065.2 Penaeus monodon
TGTTTGCTTTGGCCTTAAATAGAAAGAGATGTGGTGGGGGGAGAGAAGAGAGGGGTATGGTGGGGGGAAGGATGGGGAGGTTGGGGAAGAATAAGGGAGGGAGGTTAGGGGAAGAAGGGGAGGATATTGTGTGTGGGGGGAGGTTGGGGAGGGAAAAAGGGAGGCTGGGGGAGAAAATGGGGGAGTGAGGGGAGGATATGGTAGGAAGAAGGGTGGGGAGGGAAGGGGGAGGGTGGGGGTTGAGAATGGGGGAGGTGAGGGAGGAAAGGATATGGTGGAAGGAAATGAGGGAGAAGAAATGAAATGAGGGAAGAGAGCAACATGTTGGGGGAAAGCGGAGGCCGAAGCGGAGACAATGTTGGAGAAGAAGAGCGGTTGGAGAAAGGGAGAGGATAATATGATGGGAGGAGGCGGGATATTGTTGGAGGAGATTGTTGGAGAAGAATGGAG
>NC_051410.1:5619721-5619860 GCF_015228065.2 Penaeus monodon
GATGGGGAGTAGGTAGAAGATAGGAAGAACTGAGGACGAAGAGAGACGGAAAAATGAAGGGAATATTGAGGATTAAGCGCAGGGAGAGAAGGGGATAGTAAAGGAGAGGAGATAGAGGATTATAAAAAAAGGGAGGTGG
>NC_051410.1:5621133-5621430 GCF_015228065.2 Penaeus monodon
AAACACATCTTGCATCTTTAAAATTGAATCAAAAAGTCTGCAATGACAAACACCAATGAAAAATTAAACCGGGATTATGAAACCAAAAGTTCTTCCTAATTTGACTGGTAATTAACGTCTGTCCCAACTGAGGAGGATGAATTGTCACAAAACTTTATATCTGGCATTTTGACGCAAAGGATATGAGCGTTTAACTTCTTCATCGTGAATAATGAATTCATTTTTGATTGATTCTATTTGGAGAGATTGGAAATTTAATTGTTCAGCGTAATATGAAGGTTTCTGGTTTAAAAGGCA
>NC_051410.1:5621952-5622085 GCF_015228065.2 Penaeus monodon
TAAAGGAACAAAATATTATCGTAAGATGGAAGCATAAGCTCAACATATGATTCAAGAATAAAATATGCGAGAAATTTGCTGTTCACAATTACCAAAACTTGCAGAGTATAATAACAAGGCATATAATTGCGCA
>NC_051410.1:5622563-5622655 GCF_015228065.2 Penaeus monodon
GACTTGATGGGAACTCTTTGCAAAGCGGTTGCAGAGTGAAAGGGGTTTTTATCTTCTTGCATAGGTTGCTTACATGTCCTTGCTTACTGTGC
>NC_051410.1:5622928-5623180 GCF_015228065.2 Penaeus monodon
TGATTGATAGATGTTAGATGGCTAGTTGCGTGTCGATTCGAGGGAGGAGTGGACATGAGTAGTTGTGTATATATATAGAGAGAGAGATCTGTCTGTAGGAGATTTTTATCATTCCGTTTCTTCCATATGCTAGTTATATATAGTTTGCCCTCGATCTTATTGCTTGCTGGCGAACAAAGGCAGGTCAATGATCAATGCTTTTTTATTGAGGGCTGCATCATACTGATTGCTTCATACTGAGGGAGAGTGGTG
>NC_051410.1:5623399-5623584 GCF_015228065.2 Penaeus monodon
GAAAACACTTCCATACCAAGAAAGGGAAGAAGCGAGAAAAGAGCAAGGATGAAAAATCACCAGCAGTCAGGGCGAGAGACAGAAGCCAAGATATATACCAGCCTTTGGAAAGCAACGTGCGTGCGGCATAAGAGCGAGGTCTCCACTTGCATACGGATCGAAGCTGCATGTAACTGCGAGTTTTA
>NC_051410.1:5625269-5625703 GCF_015228065.2 Penaeus monodon
TTTATAAACCAAATATGCACTCGATTCATTGCCCTTTGGTGCGAACTAAGTATCAAATATTGCATGACCTCCCTCGTAGAATTATTCATTTCCACTCTTGCTTCTCACAAACGTTTTGTTTTAGTAAGTAAAATCATTAAAAAAAATACGATTCGATACCTATTTTGTATCAAACTATATACATGTTTTATTTACTTTCATACTTTTCATCAACGCATGGTTTTATTAGGTAAAAAGTCTACCTGTATGCATATTAACCTTTATATCGTATCAAAACTTCGTCGCGTAAACAAATAATCTGTTTTATTTACAATTATCTTCATTTATTTTGTCCAAGCGAGGTTAGCGAGAGAGCAGATGGCGTGTGCATGGCTAAGTCTCTTGAGATTTATTCAGTTGGATCAGGAAAGGCTAGATAAAACAACCTTTTATAG
>NC_051410.1:5625741-5625812 GCF_015228065.2 Penaeus monodon
TTCTTGTCTTTTTGTTCTGCGGTTTTCCAATTGATTTTTCTCCTTCTCCACATATACGGCCTCACACATGA
>NC_051410.1:5625942-5626185 GCF_015228065.2 Penaeus monodon
AACAAACGAACCTCAAAACAAACACAAGAGCAAAAATATCAGACGGCAATTCGCCAAAAACAAAGAAGTAATCATAATTCATGCAATCCATTATCCTAGTAATGGACCCTATTAGAGGATCCAATATCAAACTTTACTAGGACGTCGAAACAATTGCAGAAGTATTCAAATATACAACTTTAGATAAGTAGATCAATTGGCAAATACGTGATGTGAGAGTAATATTTTATATTAAAAACAATA
>NC_051410.1:5626484-5626597 GCF_015228065.2 Penaeus monodon
TTGAGTGGGTAGCAAACTGATTTTAGTTTGCTCTTTGAAAAAAAGTGTTTCATAACATGCTGCTATTCAAATTTTTCTTTTGATTGTGAAGTTCCACTATTTGATACGTTTCT
>NC_051410.1:5626761-5626842 GCF_015228065.2 Penaeus monodon
AACAGACAAACAGACAAACAAAGTCACACAGAAATACGCTTTTCCACCAACACACCTATAAATCAAATACCCCCCCCCCCC
>NC_051410.1:5626860-5627012 GCF_015228065.2 Penaeus monodon
GTCAATAAACAGTAGAATGAAATAAACACGAAAGCATCCCATTAGCCTACCAGCTGAGCTCGGGAAAGACACACCAAACCGCTTGCAACGTCACAGTATGTATATCACATGTCGCGTTACGTCTCAGAGGATGCATATCAGAAACGCCCAGG
>NC_051410.1:5627723-5627886 GCF_015228065.2 Penaeus monodon
GACAATACCTCTGAGTTATCTTCCTTTCCCTTTCAAAATCCTCTATTATTCCTTTAAATATTCGGCCTTTGTCAAAGAACAGTTAGCTGGAGCATCACACACTCTATTTTGCAACTCCTATGACCTCTTTGGAATATAAGCTGAATAGTGTGTATGTAGTTGT
>NC_051410.1:5630001-5630403 GCF_015228065.2 Penaeus monodon
GAGGAACTGCAACGAATAAATATCTTGAAACAAAAGGCCTTAAATTTCGCGAACTTTGAAGTCGTATAATCAATCCATTCCACCCCCTCCCCCCCCACTCTCCTTACACGTCACCCTCCTCTTATCCCCCCCACCCCCTTACCAAGATACTCACGGGGCCAAGGGGAGATTCATTAATCTGTCTGGGATCGATTATCTGTCTTTTTGATAATTGCTCCCCGAGGACTGGATGGACGATGATTACGTCACACTAGTATTTTTGTGTGATGTAATCTGATGCATCTTTGCTTACTTTTGTTAACCAGCATTAACGGGAGAAATTACTCTTGGATAAGTTTATTTAGGAGCACATAGGTCTATACACAATTCAAGAATCCGATGTGCTTGAGTAGGTGTGGGTGA
>NC_051410.1:5630635-5630880 GCF_015228065.2 Penaeus monodon
ACCAGGATCTGAGCAATTTCAAAGCCTCATATTTTCTCGCAAACTTTTTTCTCCAAACTATTTACGGCAATATTGATTTTCTGCAGCTATCTACTCCATCACTCGATTACGTGCTTCGCTGATGCTAGACCAGATTTTGGTGCAAATATTTGTAAAGTCTGCCCTGAAGAAATTTACAAGATGAAAGAAATTCGAAGATGCCACAAGCTCGTGTACAAGATATTTGTACAGTTCATGCCCTCTGG
>NC_051410.1:5631550-5632345 GCF_015228065.2 Penaeus monodon
CCTCAATCCTTAAACATAAAACTTGCTGGAAAAACTGCGAATGGGTTTTCACGTCGTTCCTCCCCCGGCGCCTCGGGGAGGAGATGTAAATTGACTCGGATCCGCGAGACTCCGGCAGGATTTGATTTTAAACGGCGCGTCTCTCATTAAGAAGAGAGATTGGAGGCTGTAAGACATCCACCCGGAAGATATGAAAGTTTGAGATGAAAAGAGGAGAAATAAATATCTACTGTATTCGATTTTTCTTTTCTCTCTATCTGTGGGTGTTTAATGCATGCAGAGTGTATCTTTTTCGCTTACATATTATTATTACTGTTGCTAATTCTTGTCGGCGAAATGTCCCTCTCACTGATACTAAAATTTGTGTGATTATGTTATACTGAAAATTCGGTTTGATGTCATATAACTTCATTCTATTTCCTTATACATTTATACACCCCTTATACACCCCCTTATACACACACTTATAACCTCCCCTCCCCCCCAATAGATAATACCTTCTCTATTATCTATAGAAGGATCAGCCAGAATATAACTTTAGTTCACGCGACTTCATGGGCTTACATCTCGGTCTAATGCATACTAATTCCGAGAGTGTAAAAAAGATGCTTATCATATTTTACGAAGACGATGACAGCGGCGCGTGCCCAAGTGCTGGACTTCACTCCGAGGTACATGCAGGCGCAGATAAAACAGACGTGGATGTACACCGTAACTACACACGCACGCTTTGTGTACAAAGCACGGACACAAATACAGGCAGGAGGCGAACATGCATACACTCACACATATACA
>NC_051410.1:5632611-5632761 GCF_015228065.2 Penaeus monodon
GTATATTTGATTCATGCAAAACATGTAGCAAATTACTTGGAAATGCGGCTGTTGACATGGCTCATTGTGTTTGCAATCTCCCTCGTAATAATAATAATCTTTTCTCCGCATTAATCATAAATCTTTCATTACAATTAATTAGGCAAATGG
>NC_051410.1:5633150-5633261 GCF_015228065.2 Penaeus monodon
GAATCCTATGTTGGGCGACCATTGACTCCTCAAGCGATTAGTCCATATTAATTATTAATATAATGCTCGGGCTCTCATCCTCATCAAATCAACGGAAGGGAAAAAAATATG
>NC_051410.1:5633305-5633393 GCF_015228065.2 Penaeus monodon
CCCCATTATTTCTTATATATCAAGGCGTTTAATTAAGGTCCTTTTGCTCAATTCAAAGGGAAGCGTTTGGGGCAAGATTTTGAGAATT
>NC_051410.1:5638083-5638155 GCF_015228065.2 Penaeus monodon
ATTGGATTTCTAAGACGCAGCAGATCTGATTGCCGGTCCATTTCTAACCGGAATACGAAATACATTTTTTGC
>NC_051410.1:5638174-5638329 GCF_015228065.2 Penaeus monodon
TTTTTTATTTCCTCCTTTTTGTGGAGAGAGGAGGGAGATGTACACACCGATAAAGACATGTACAACTACACTGGAGGATGTCCACAGTCAATTTGTACACTCATGTTTTCAAATGGATGTTTTATGTGTACTTGTGTGTTGTTGACGTGTGATTG
>NC_051410.1:5638546-5638626 GCF_015228065.2 Penaeus monodon
ACAGAGCAAGCACAATGTACAGAAAATCTACACCCACAATAACATACGTACACACAGGGACACCAATACACAGCAAATCT
>NC_051410.1:5638707-5639260 GCF_015228065.2 Penaeus monodon
AACAGACGTACACCGAGGGACACCAAGACACAGCAAATCTCCAAACACAAACAAACACATGCGTACACGCGGGGACACCAAAACACAGCAAATCTACACACACAAACAGACACAGGGACACCAAGACACAGGAAATCTCACCGTAACTCAGGCGCACATAAAGAGTTTAGTCGTAAGAGTTGGAGTGTGAGGGATAGGAAATACAGCTCTTTTGAATATCTTACGACACGCTACTTTCCCCGGGACTATAATGTGTCAGACGATCATCTTTTTGCCGTAATCTGATTGTCAATCGAAATAGAAATTCTCTTTGAGCATCAGGGAATTCGGAAATGGTATAGATTCCGCTGCAACGGGGGGAAACGATCAGCATTTGTGACGCTAAATTTCAGTCGCTGTACTTTTTCATGTGGCGTAATAACGGAATCCAGCGCAGTGCAGTAATCAAGCGCTCCACGTATCTAAAAGATTACGCGGAACGAGATGCTGAATGTGAATTTAATTCCTGCACGAAGACAATAGAGACCATTATCAATGGCAATGCCACGCGGTT
>NC_051410.1:5640001-5640602 GCF_015228065.2 Penaeus monodon
ATCTTAATTCGTTGTGCAGATTCCTACTTTTGGAAATCTTTTGTCCCGCTGAGGAAAGGCAGGAAGCCTGAGAACGCCGAGCGTATGCAGAGGCTCAGTTGCATGCCTGGGAGACACAGGCCAACCCACCCACCCGCTCAGTGTTAAAGGAAAGTGTCTTCTATTTGTTTATCATAAGGTCATCTCTCCCACTGTGCCTTGATATTCCCTCTGTGTTTGTCTTTCAATAAAGTTGGTTTTCGTATGTTGTTTCCCTAAATTTGATGATTCCCAGCCCATGCATTTTCAAACGTAGTTAGGCCTATTCGATGAGGGAGTTTCAAAATGCTATAGATTAGGGTATAAATTTCTGTGTTGTTGTTGTTGTTTACGTTGATGATCCCGTTTTTTCTTTGATTAATGTAATAACAATGTGTTTATAATTCTGATCTAATATTATCAGAAAAAAAGGTAACTGGAAACTATTTTTAATAAGTGTTTAGCGAAGGGCCTGGTAGCTCTTTTCAATTTATTTAGTATACTATACAAAATGTATCATTTATCTCACTGTATAATCATTAAATGCTTTCCAAAGGTTTCCTAGTCTGTCTATCTGTCTGTC
>NC_051410.1:5642314-5642545 GCF_015228065.2 Penaeus monodon
ACTTACCCTCAGCATTATTTATAACAATCCAAGAGGAGATATACTGATAAAGAATTCCTTTCCCTTTTCTTTTTTCGCAAGACAAAGGACCTCCCTAACTTGAGGCTCGCGTGCGTCTGCATCATGCAATACTGCAAAACTCTAGCATCAACTGCGATAGTCTCTTGTTCTTTTTTTTCTCTCTCTCTAAACCATGCTCGTTCTTCGCCATTTCTCACTTTCTTTCTTCAC
>NC_051410.1:5643626-5643910 GCF_015228065.2 Penaeus monodon
CATCCCATTTTAGAATTTGAATCTGGCCTTTATGGAAAATTTCATGGCGGTATAAAGTATATATTAAGACTTTAGGGTTTTAATTCCACTTCTTTGTTATAATTTTATTCCCAGATTCAGGTTTTGGTTCCTGATGTGTTTTTAATGACCTTTGCAACGAGTTCTGTCCGATTCATTATTCTTTCATATTTCTTTGCTTTTCTGTTCAGTTTTATTTTCCACATCGTCATTTCTGTTTGCCTTGTCTTTGGATTTTTGGCTCTATCAGCCATTACCTTATCGTT
>NC_051410.1:5644864-5645029 GCF_015228065.2 Penaeus monodon
TTTGCCTTTGGTTGCTGTTTTATATTTTCGCCTTCCTCTCTCTTCTCTTTCTCCTGACTTGCGTATTCACTCGGCTGCCTTTGACCCCATAGAAGCAATCAGAAGAATAATTTGTAGGCAATAAATCTCTCATAACTTCTCCTCCGCACCTGTCACCTGCCAGCT
>NC_051410.1:5645614-5645700 GCF_015228065.2 Penaeus monodon
CACCTTTCCCGGACCCGGAAACCCATGCTGAACCTACTATCCTTCTTCCACCCCCCCCAACCCCCCCGTGTGTGCAGCTGTAGCGT
>NC_051410.1:5646872-5647028 GCF_015228065.2 Penaeus monodon
GACAAACAATGATACAGTTATTTATTTCAGTACACCAGTGAACCGTGCGTCACTCTGGTGCAGTAACAATTTGACATTTTAGTGTATTACGTTGCGACTTTTTCTGCCGTGGAAAAAGGGGATAGAATATCATCAATCGCTTACTGTATTTTATTG
>NC_051410.1:5648014-5648107 GCF_015228065.2 Penaeus monodon
TTTAGTAATATTGAAGGATTCGAATAATAAAGAAAGAGAAAGGGAGAATACAGAAATTGAATCACCAATCAAATGCAGTGAAATATATCTATA
>NC_051410.1:5648188-5648372 GCF_015228065.2 Penaeus monodon
TTGAGATTGTATCATCAAATAATTGCAAATACTATAGTGAGAGGTATTTGTAAAAGAAATAGATAGAAAAATATATGGTATAATTTATATTCTACGACATTAAACTGTATAAAAAATATATATTTGAAAAAGAGGAACAAACAAACGATGTTGTAATATATATTCATTATACTGATCTGAGTTT
>NC_051410.1:5648435-5648525 GCF_015228065.2 Penaeus monodon
TCATCAATTGCACTGAACTATATTGAAATGTTTGTGGATGGAAAAGAAAGGGAAAAAGAAAGGCAATATTGTTTCAGCAACTGGTTATTA
>NC_051410.1:5648817-5649391 GCF_015228065.2 Penaeus monodon
ATCACCAGCCTCGTGCATATGAAAATGAGAAGTACTGCTTTATAGATACTCCTTATAGCGACAACACCAGCACGACCATTCACAAAGGAAATCTCGCAGACCCAGAGGAATGTGAACACACGATGCAAGCGAAATAAAAACGGTATAATGTTGCATTACTGCAGGTTGAAATAGATCATTACAAAGATCTCATTTAGTCACGAAACTGCAACCATTAACTGCAGTTTATACGTATTCTCTCTTTCAATATAAAGATACACAGGCCTTAACTCCCCTTTTACTCCCGTTTTATAGCCTGTAATATGCATAATTGCAAACTGTTATCAAGCCACTCTAATGAGTTCGATATGCTTTTTAAATTGCATTAATAAAGTGCCTTCCATTACCATTAGCATTTTCCCGGCCCTGCACAAGCACTCGAGGGTTGGAGGACGTGGGTGGGGACTGAACACGATTTTTGAATATGGTACGTTTTTCTTTTTTTTACATAGGTCTCAATCAGTGTCTAATTGTCAAATATATAATGTTATCAAATATAACATAATGCGTACACACACACATACACATATATGTG
>NC_051410.1:5649584-5649817 GCF_015228065.2 Penaeus monodon
TGTGCATGGGAAGGACGTTGAAAAACGAAATGAAACGAGAGACTCGTCACGGTTGACAGTAAAAAGAGAAATATTTAAGAGCTATTGAAATATTTTTACAAATTTATTAGTAATTCTCTTATATATCCTCAGCAATTAATTCATATATATTTGATAGATGACAGGTGAATTATGCGAAGAAGAAATTGAGTAAAATATCAGCTTAACCATTTTTTTAAAAATAATTCAAACCA
>NC_051410.1:5650306-5650627 GCF_015228065.2 Penaeus monodon
GATTAAAACGATATGTCAAATGAATTAAAATAGTTTTAGGTAAGAGCATTAGAGAGGTACCGTTTGTTATAAGCTAGACGACCCCACATTAATTTTATATATTATAATTAAGCGGTGGACTTTAAGACACCTATTTATATTTGCTTCGCTGTTGTTGTTCTGCTGTTATTTCGTGGTGGGTTTTGGTTGTTATGGTCTAATAAATGTAGAAATATTATATAAAAAAATGCGTAAGAATATCGGTTTAGTATTTAGTCATTAGATTATGATAGGTTTAATACCAGTTGTGTATATTTGCATACAACTAGGAAAATAAGACAG
>NC_051410.1:5650743-5650846 GCF_015228065.2 Penaeus monodon
CGTGCCACACACAAACACAAATACAGTATCCCTGCACAATGCATCAAATCCGAGCACTTTCAAGACACACACAAAAATTAGACCACCTTGGTATAAAGCAGGG
>NC_051410.1:5650988-5651150 GCF_015228065.2 Penaeus monodon
AGGGGGGATGGGGGGAGGGGGATACAGACCGGTCTTGTAATTAGTTTGTGATGGATGTTGTGTCAAAGTAAGGGAGGAGTCTTGCTGTTATTCTTCATTTCTTCGTTTTCTCTTTTCCTCTCTTTCGTTCGGTTTTTCATTCTTTTCGCTTTTCCTAATCTT
>NC_051410.1:5652206-5652308 GCF_015228065.2 Penaeus monodon
CTCCGCTAGTTCTCCTCTCCTCTTCCCCTTCGCCTCCATTGACGCAAAATTTCACCTCATTAAACCATTAATTCGGTTATCAAGCTCTTCCATTATGCTACG
>NC_051410.1:5657210-5657395 GCF_015228065.2 Penaeus monodon
ACACTCGCTTCCCCGCCCGGTCTGCCGCCGCCTTATATCAGCCCAAAGGAAATACCGTTGATGTCATGGCGCTTGCCTTCGATAAAACTCCGGCTCCATGATCGATTCTTGTCATTTCCAACGACTGCAGTCATGTGTCTTGAGTTTATTTGACTTTATCGCGTCTATTTCCCTTGAAGGTTCGA
>NC_051410.1:5657735-5657974 GCF_015228065.2 Penaeus monodon
CATCTGCAACAAATTCGTCTCGCCTTTGCCTTCACGCTGTTGCAAGAGTCGTCTTCGATATTGAGGAGTTGGCGATGTCTAATAAAGTGTGCCCCAAGTCCCACAAAATGTTTCTGACAGTCGGGGGGCGTCGCGAGCACAGCGCCTTATGAGGAGGAGGCTTTGCGAAGCATTCTGATTTCGTACTTTTCTCTTTTTCTGTTTATTTCGCTTCGCCGATTGTGTTCGTAGTGGGTTCA
>NC_051410.1:5660001-5660255 GCF_015228065.2 Penaeus monodon
TAACATTCCAATGGCCTCATTGCGTCATGCGATCAATTTAATCAACTCTGTCAGTACCAATAAAACTTTTGAGACATAGCGATGGATTACATAAAAGTTTACTATGGCTCGGGGGATACTAATGATTGAGAACGTCAGTGGTATTCTTGGTCATATATTTTTTTTTTACATTGGTGATTTTCATATTAGGGTGATGAATATTCTGATTCCATTTGTTTTATTGGTTTATCTGAAAGTCAGGTCTCTTTATTTCA
>NC_051410.1:5660527-5660656 GCF_015228065.2 Penaeus monodon
TTTTCTCCTCTTTCCCTCCCTCCTTTTCTTTCTTCCCTTCTTTTTCTCATTTTTTAAAACCCTTACGATCAATATCCCTTTGTGCGCACCCCCTCCCCCACCCCCACCCCACCCTCTTCTCATAGTTTA
>NC_051410.1:5660746-5660983 GCF_015228065.2 Penaeus monodon
TTCCATTAATTTTTCTCACAGGTGTTTCCAAGAATGCCTCCATGTTTGTATCAACTCATCGTATTAACATTAGTTTACTTCCAAGAATTAATTTTATCTGAGTCTTCTTGAAGATCTACAGCGGAGGTTTTTATTCACTGATAAGACGTGGGTTCGTGTCTGCAAACTATTCTTAGTCATTTTTTGTTCTTCTGTTCTTTCAGTTACTAAGGAAAAGGATGAATATGATATGGAGTG
>NC_051410.1:5661535-5661744 GCF_015228065.2 Penaeus monodon
TACCCAGACGTTATTTTCTCCATTGTCTTTGCTCATTTTTCTATTGCCTGTAATTATGCAAATGCGATTTTCATCTCAATGCGAAGGAGGTCCTCATATACATATTCAGAAGAGGAAAAAAAATTAACAAAAGAAGGCGACCATTAACCAAAATCATCTTTTATTTACCCGAGGAAAAAATCTGGACTAATCAAGAAAATGTGCGCAAG
>NC_051410.1:5661856-5662040 GCF_015228065.2 Penaeus monodon
AAAAATCGGGTACATATATTCAAGGTAACAGTACCGCAGAAAACATGATCATAATGCGCTCGAAAATCAATAGTCCTCAAGGAATTATTTAAAAAGGAAAAAAAAACTTGTAACCAAAATAAACCAGTTTCCATCTGTTCGAGTAATGCTACCTTTTTTCTTTCTTTCTTCTTACCTAGCTCTT
>NC_051410.1:5663218-5663655 GCF_015228065.2 Penaeus monodon
CATCACCATCATCACCAATCATTCTTATTGGTCCTCATTGCAATTGCCGCCAATAGAAATAATACTATTGTAATGATTTATCCCATCCACTTTTTTCATTTAATTGTTACTCCTATTCAGTGCCAGCATTTTGGGTATCAATTTGATTGCTTCTTTGTTCAACCACTGTTCATCATTTTATCACCGTTACCACTTATTTATCTTCTCCTTTGTTTATTAATCGAATTACACTTCCCCCTCTTTCTATGCTGGTGTTTATTTATTCAATTTTCTCTCTATTGATCTCATACCATTTGTCGGTTTTGCTTCTTTGTTCATTCGGATTATCTGTCTGTTTGATTCTCTGTTTTTTTCCGTTCTTTTTTTTTCGTATCGAAAGAGAAGAAGGAAATGAACACAAAAAATGTGCGACGAATATGAAAGAAGAAATAACGCAT
>NC_051410.1:5663899-5664040 GCF_015228065.2 Penaeus monodon
GGGGGGGGGGGGGCGGGAAGGGGAATGAAGTCATTTTATCATTCTTTTTAAGCATAGATATCAGTAGCATGTTGACGTCACAAGGCGAAGAAAATTAATACTGAACACTCGAGTAAGGTACACACACCGCAGGCAAATTTT
>NC_051410.1:5664341-5665434 GCF_015228065.2 Penaeus monodon
ATGAAGTGATTGTCTCAAATTTTTTTAAGTATATACATATCGACGACATCATGACGTCAGAACGTGAAGAAAACTGATACTGAACAATCGGGGAAGGTATGTACTTAACCGCAGGAAAATGCTACATACTTAAAAAGAAATATGTCTAACGTTCCATTGAGAGAAATAAAAGGAATATCTGTATATGTGCTGCGGTTTACAAATTACATATCCTTAATGCAAGAGAAAGCGGAATCAGATAACATATGATCATATGAATAGTTGCATATAAATCCATGTAATGATATATAAAAAGACGCGAATAACCCACAGAGAAGATACACAAACCCGACAAAAAACAAATAGGCCTCCATTACTTGGCTTTAGAAACATAAAAATCGCATCACCTTAAGTGAGGGTGAATGTGTGTATTTGCATTGATAAATTTATGTATGAGAACGGAAATTGCTTGAATAATGAAGACAGAGGAGAGGAAAACCTCAGGGATTGGGAATTATGCAGTCGACGTAGTTAGTCTCGGCTCGAACAACTTTACTCGCCTCTCCGCCAACGGAATCGGACGAGTTGGTGGGCGAGTCTGGTGAGTGCCATCTATTGTCTAGAATATGCTCTATTTGCGTGTTAGGTCGAGTCTAAACTATTCTTAGACAAGTGAACTTTGTCACTAGCTCTGTTGACACCTCGTTGAGAGGGGGAGACTGACAGTTATGACTTAATAAAGACTAAATTGAGAAAGCAAAAAAGAAAACGAGAAGAAAAAAAAAATGGTAAAAGAGGGAGAAAAAAGAAAGGTCAAAAACGCCAGCGGAGGAGACCCCTCCTTGGCAATATAGCACAATGACAGAAGAGCACAACAAATGCACATACACTTTCCCGGCCCAAGTAGGGTGCAATGTGACAGCCGGCGTGAAATTATGAGATATATAAAACAGTTTACAACGTCGTTTCCGTTATCTTTCCCTGAGACGCGGAAATATGTGACCGCGAAGGGCCGCATTTCGCGAATTTCACACCCAACGTAAATATCGTACATAACTAAAGTTCTGACAATACTTACGGGCGTTGCCTCCAGGAGGTAGGAGGGTGGGGGGGG
>NC_051410.1:5666204-5666289 GCF_015228065.2 Penaeus monodon
GTGAAATAAAGTGAGAGGCAAGGGAGAAGTAAATTAGGTATAGAGAACGGTTAATTAGCAATGCAGAGTTGAAGGAGACCGTCGT
>NC_051410.1:5666555-5666760 GCF_015228065.2 Penaeus monodon
GACCAGGAAAGGCAAAAGGGTGAACAGACAAGAAAACAAAGCCAGAACAACGGCACAGGGACACACTTGCAACTGTAATGGAAGTATGTGTTAAGGTCTGCGATTTTCATGATATCGTTATGAGGTGATGTCGCTCTGTGCTGGTAACGATGCGTTATGTTGTGCTCAGATAGTAATAGGAAGGAAAGATATTGAACATTACGAG
>NC_051410.1:5667070-5667139 GCF_015228065.2 Penaeus monodon
CATATTATCAATGGTTTGTTGTTCTATCTACATTCGTATCATCACTGACATCTCAAAATATGCCAGGAC
>NC_051410.1:5668444-5668994 GCF_015228065.2 Penaeus monodon
TCTTTTCCGAAATCATCGCGAAGACCGAAATATCTGCGACGGAAGTAACAGGAACACAATACAAATCGATAACCAAGGAAAAGTAAAATTCGCCATTCGCTATCCCGTTTTTTTGGAAAGAGCGAACGCTCACCATCGTACTTTTCCATTTAAACGCACCTCTGGATCTGGTGCTTTAACAGAATCTGAATTAATTTGAATAAATAAATTTTCCGAAACCGCAGTACACGCGCGCTCCATGGCCTGTTTTGCCGCCATTCGCCTTTCATCACTGTCGTTACTTCGCTTCGATATTCTTCGTGCGCATCTCTTTACTCATTTGTTTTTCTCGTTTTTCTTTTTTTTACTTCTTATTTTTCTCTTTTTTTTGGAATTTCTTTTAATCTTATAATCACTTGGACGTTTCGACGCCTTTGATGTTAGGAATTGAGAAAGGGAGCCTCGATGAAAAAAAAAAATATATAATGAAAGAACCATGATCGTTCGCGTACGAGGAATCCGGATTGAAGTGACGTTTTTGCAAGCGTCCTGTTATGAGAACTCTTGTGGA
>NC_051410.1:5669090-5669250 GCF_015228065.2 Penaeus monodon
CTGCATTGTACCTAAACATTCTTTTATGTAAAATTACGATAATAACAATTGCCGCGATGGTGTGGATGAATGTCTTCTGTTAGTTTCCGGAGAGAAATAGGCGCTGTGTTATTTTCCTTTGGATGAATCAAGGAACAAATGCGTTACGTTCAATGTCTGC
>NC_051410.1:5669383-5669524 GCF_015228065.2 Penaeus monodon
AGCCCACGACATTTCCCCTATATTCCAAAAAGACAATAAAAAAAAAAATAATATACTAATGAGAAATGAGAAAAAAAAGAAAACCCATAAAGAAAAAACAACAAACCAATAAAAGCAAGAAAAAAATATGCATAAAAATGC
>NC_051410.1:5671059-5671224 GCF_015228065.2 Penaeus monodon
CAACCTGTCAGAACCAAGAGGCAAGAGCTGTCATACCCCCTGATAATCCTTGCCTGAGATAAACACAAGGAAACGCTGAAAAAGGGGACGGAGCGCAGCGATACCGTCGTCGGATGAGAGGGAAGGGAATAAAGGTAGTGAGGGGGGGATATAAAAAAGCGGATT
>NC_051410.1:5671832-5671924 GCF_015228065.2 Penaeus monodon
CCCTTCGGCGGGGGAGTGTTTTTTTGGGACGAGGCAGAAGGGAAGGAGGGGACCACCCACCCCCCAACGCCCCACGGAGCCGGGGAGATAGA
>NC_051410.1:5672025-5672452 GCF_015228065.2 Penaeus monodon
TAAGAAGAGACGAGATCGCGGGGGGGACGGAGAAAAAAAAAATGGAGAAGAGATGAGGGAGGGGAGAAGGGTGAGGGATGGCAACCAGAAGGGGATGGGAGCGTGAGAGAGAGAGAGAGGTGAGTCGACTGAGAGTGACGAGGAGAAGAGGGGAGAGCTGATCGGGAGAGACCAGACCCCACTCCGACAGAGGGAGAGGGGAAGAGATAAGGAATCAGCGCAAAGATAGTAGGAAGAAAGAGAGGTAAGAAAGACGATGATAGAAGAGCGAGAAGGGTGAGAGGGCAAAAGGGGGGTGGGGGGAGAGGATGAGCGGTGCCTTGCAGTTGTTGACATCAAACGAGCGAGACAAGAGGCTCCGACGTGGCACTCAAGGCTGGCACTCTTGTAAAGACACGGTGTGTTCCGGATCATACAACTCTTCAGA
>NC_051410.1:5672491-5672608 GCF_015228065.2 Penaeus monodon
TCCCCCCCTTTTTTTCATTTCCTGTTCATATATATTTCATTATTACTATCTATCATTTCAAAATTAATGTTTTTCTTTCTTCTCATGACACTGCTGGACTTTGTGTCGCGAATAACA
>NC_051410.1:5673050-5673413 GCF_015228065.2 Penaeus monodon
CTAGATAGATGGAGTGTGGGTGGCTGGGTGCAGGGTAGTTGGGGGGTGGGGGGGTTGGGGTGGTGGGGGGGTGTGCCGGGGGGTGGGGTTGTGTCGGGCTGGGGTGGTCGGGGAGTGAGGCCAGATAGGGGTTTGGGGCCGGACTGGGCGGGGGGTGTTTCCTTAGTAGTGGTTGGCATACTTGGACATAGAGAGATCTATACACGGTGCAACTACTTGGGTCATGTATCGTCCCTTGTCATCGACCTAATACAGTGTCCTTATCCCCGTACCCCCCTTCCATGACACCCCACCTCCCCCCCTAGAACGAGTACTTTTTCTTTTGATTTTGCTTTTATGCTTTCACACGGGTGAATTTGTGTT
>NC_051410.1:5673754-5674095 GCF_015228065.2 Penaeus monodon
ACCTGATACTTTGTAATCTTTGTTATCATCTTTGTACATATAGGTTATACTATTTCGTAACACTTCACGCGTATATATTTGTATATATGCATATAGTATTGTCATATATGCTACCTAATTTGTAATCACGTATGGTATATACATTTGGTATAATATGGTATTATATTTGTTATATATGTTATAAGTATGGATTAAAGTAATTATGTATATTATGTTGTAACGATATAGTATATGAATTGTGACTATACCCATCTGTACTAAGTTTGTTGTATATTTGCTTATATAGTGCCTGTTATTACTTTGTATATGATTTGTTCATTATATTTGTAACTACTTACTTA
>NC_051410.1:5675471-5675691 GCF_015228065.2 Penaeus monodon
TGAAATAAAAGCTGGAGAGAATGCAAATAATCGTGAAGTGAGAGCGAGATCAAATGCAACTGTCCTTGTCACCTCTTCAGAGTGTCTTCGAATGGCAAATATTTTCTTTTGCATAGTATTGCAGTGTCATGAGAAGTTGTTTTACCTCTTTTTTCATTCACTTATAAGCCTTTATTACCTGCATGAGACGTTAAGTTTTAATGCATATATCTCGGTACAT
>NC_051410.1:5676755-5677110 GCF_015228065.2 Penaeus monodon
TTTGAGTCTGGAGAGCATTCCACTGACTTAGATGTTATTGTCAAGCTTGGAAGCAAAATGGCTTGAACACCGAACAAAGATTTTACAAGACGTCAACAAATTCTTTTAATTAAGACGAAGTAGCCTGGTTGCTCAGATCATGGGAAAGTGTATCATGACAATAATAAATCACAATTTTTTAAAAAATGCATCCGTGATCTTTCAGTCATAAACGGGCCATTATACAGGGAGATATATTCGCCCATGCGACGAGACGAAGAGAAATATGGAGGAGTGTTGGTTTGATGCTGGTAATGAGTCTGATACAAAAAAACAGGGCTTGGTAGAATTCGAATTAAGATTTTCACCTTCTTCT
>NC_051410.1:5677393-5677881 GCF_015228065.2 Penaeus monodon
CCACATGAATCAACTGTACATCCAGTAGATATGTACATTGTCAAAAGCAGAAGTAGGAGGAGAAAGGCTGAGCTCCTGATAGCCTAATGAGGAAGCAGGGACGATCTAGTTACCATGGAAACAGCTTGTTATCATTGCCACCATCAAGCAAGCATCATTTTCCGATGATCTAATATGCATAAGAAGATTATAGACAGAAAATTAAAGATACAGTGGAACGTGGAAATGAATGGTTCTCAGAGCGGCTTCTCTCCAATCGCGTGGAAATCCTGCCTTATTTAAAAACCAGAGCATCTCGGATTAACAACTCGATGTAGCATAATCTGTTAACTGCCAAAGGGTCCGACGCATACAAAGCTTAGATTTCTAAATAAAATGGGTGGCAAGTAAAAGACGAATGGTGTTCATGACGATAATTGTAGAAAAAAGATAAATACATCACTTGCGCCGTGAAGACATTTGTTGTCATCGGAAGCATAAAATCTATG
>NC_051410.1:5678975-5679151 GCF_015228065.2 Penaeus monodon
ATAAGAGTAATCCCAGTAAAATCCTGCGCCTCGCCAGGGTTATTATAAAAAGCAGATCTGCGTCAGACTGTGACATAGACACGCGACCACTGGCAGCGTGGCTATTTAAAGATTATTATCATTTTCGTTGTTTTGTTATTTTGTTTTTCATGACTTGACCGTGAGATTTGATTTGA
>NC_051410.1:5679716-5679914 GCF_015228065.2 Penaeus monodon
GTGCAATAAGTAACAGAAGGCAATCTTGCAACCTAATCTTCCTTTCCCTGTGTCTCCATTCTCCTATCTAAACATACCATTAATATTTGTGATTTACCCTTTTTCTCTTTTTCCTTAATTCTATTATATGACTGTAATTTGCATGTGATACCTGGGATATTGCAGCTTTGGTTTTTGATCCTGTCTTTCCTTTCATGT
>NC_051410.1:5680077-5680156 GCF_015228065.2 Penaeus monodon
GTCTGTAACAAAGTTGGGAGATTTCATATATATTTCGGTTCAGTTATAGTTCCATAATTAGGTATTGTCTTTGTGGTAA
>NC_051410.1:5681659-5681911 GCF_015228065.2 Penaeus monodon
TGACATTTTCCACGGCTTTTATGTCTTAAAAGCTCCCTGGGCTGACCCCTATTTTGAAAATGATCTTTATGTACATGAAGACTAAGAACTAATCTCCCTTAACCCTTTTGCTTTACTTTCATTCTTCTTCTCCTTGTAAATGTTGAGACTGATAAAGATTTCTGAGTGAATAGTTAATATATGAAATGGAGTTTGTCACAGGAAGTAAAACTGTGAATAGATTTTTGAAATCGAACTTTCAAGAAGGTGTGG
>NC_051410.1:5682222-5682665 GCF_015228065.2 Penaeus monodon
AGCAAGACCTCCAGCCTCCACTAAGAACCTTCTCTGTCTAAATCAAGTGACAGTGACTAGGAGATGACGCACTTGTGTCTCTTAATCACCTATGCAAGACAGGCAAGAGGAGCTGTAAATCTTGGATTTGAATTTTGCGTAATGTAATTGTCAACCACATTACAGTTGATGTTTATGTGTGTATGTGTAAGTGAGGGAGCTATAAATCACCTTGTAATTACACGCAGGAGAGTCATAGATGACAAACACCTTTTATTCTTGGAGGATTTCTTGGCTGGTGATTCAGCTCTTTTGTTCTCTCTCGCTTTATTTGTTGTAAGTACGTGTTTTTAGTTTTCTTTTTGTTATCTGTCCATCTATTTAATCTATGTGCGTAGGTATCTACAGGTATTTCAGTGTATCCATTTATTTGCCAGTCATCATGCCTATCTGATCATGCATTT
>NC_051410.1:5682996-5683117 GCF_015228065.2 Penaeus monodon
GACTCTGCAATATTGTTAAGGAGGACCTTAGGATGAATTGAATTTCTCAGAAAAGCAAGTCTCATAAGCGGCTGTGTACTGAATCACTTCCTTGTAAGGAAGCGAGGGAAAAACAGAATAA
>NC_051410.1:5683623-5683709 GCF_015228065.2 Penaeus monodon
CAATGGACAGCTTTATGTTAATATTTCTCAAAGTATCTTCCAGTAAGAGTAGAGGAAAAGTATCAGTAAATTATGATCATCTCACA
>NC_051410.1:5683917-5684085 GCF_015228065.2 Penaeus monodon
ACAGTATACGTAACGATTAGTCTACAACTATTAGACTCTGGCTCCATCCCTCTCTCCTTACCTGTGTCGAGGGATATTTGGTTAGATGTATCACGTCAAGGAGACACTGTGTTTGACTAGCAGCCTGTTACAGTTGTTCTATTGAACCCTTTAATGTCGATAATGAGT
>NC_051410.1:5684378-5684491 GCF_015228065.2 Penaeus monodon
CGTGAATATTCCACACTACAGGACCCATCTTGAAGAAGGCTTGTAGCACTGCAGCGGATTATTAAAAAATATATACTATTTATTAGTACACATAAGACATATCGCATATCGCA
>NC_051410.1:5685441-5685552 GCF_015228065.2 Penaeus monodon
TTCCGTCTCCGTCTCATCTTTGCATTTGCAATTCCTCCTTTCTCACTGAGATCTGAGATTCCACTCCGGGAACGAGAAAACATCATTACACACCATTCTGACTTTGATATG
>NC_051410.1:5686180-5686743 GCF_015228065.2 Penaeus monodon
AATATTTCCAACACACAAATCCACAAACAGTTTTCCATCCCACTCACCCCCTCCCCCTCAAACGACCCCTTCTCCTCACCCCAACCTCCTTCTCCTCACCCCAACCTCCTTCTCCTCACCCCAACCTCCTTCTCCTCACCCCAACCTCCTTCTCCTCACCCCAACCTCCTTCTCCTCACCCCAACCTCCTTCTCCTCACCCCAACCTCTTTATCCTCACCCCAACCTCTTTATCCTCACCCCAACCCCCTTTAAACGACAACCTTATCCTAACCCCCTCCCATTGCCCCCCCCACCCCCTTTACCCCCCACCCCCACCCCCAACACGCTACCCAACGCCCACCCCCAGCCCAGCGAAACAGTAATTGGAACTCTCCTGACGCCGGGATTTTGCCTTAGCCTGACGCCGGCAAATGAAGGGGGTTGTCACTGACGCCGTAGTAATTACCTGGTTCTTAATGAGGACATGTCAGCTCTATCAGCGGGATGAAGGTACTGGGTTAGCCGTATGCAAATTAATATAGGATTCGCCATTGGCTTTCTAATTGAGGAGTTCTAAAAAAA
>NC_051410.1:5687135-5687387 GCF_015228065.2 Penaeus monodon
AAGATTCAGGATATTACTATCAGGAGAATTGCAAGCCTCATACATGCTCTTGCTTGATTAATGCATGATTCAAAGATATATTCTCTAGAGTGATATAGTAATGAAGGTTTGTGAGTTAAAGCGACGTATTGAATGGGGAAGTCGATGCGATGCAGCCTGATTTAAGATGCAATTGCAAACTAGGCATGCATAGGTTCGGATGGAAGATTTTCGGCAATGATTGCAAAGCTAAAATTAGCGCGGAAGAGGTAA
>NC_051410.1:5688735-5688841 GCF_015228065.2 Penaeus monodon
TCACAACTGTTGTAGAAATGCTTCCCAAATATAAAAATATCAAATATTCTCAACAATCGTTACTTTTCTTTAGTAAGACTTTATCACATAATTTTTTTTCCCGTCA
>NC_051410.1:5688945-5689197 GCF_015228065.2 Penaeus monodon
CATTGCTATTACTATTATCATTTCTGCATGAATTTGTCAAATATCCTTCTTAATCTTCTTTGATAATTGGTGATTTTTACACAAACTTTTTTTCCTTTTTATTTATCAGTAAAAACAATCTTTACAAGTATAATTAACACTAAGAGTAGTTTCCTTTCTTGTTATCATTATTCATCGTCACTCTTTCTCGCTATTCCTCATCTTTCTTCCTCCATTTTTTTTCCACACGAAATTCATCATCTAGTTCCTCTG
>NC_051410.1:5689243-5689410 GCF_015228065.2 Penaeus monodon
CTCTCTCCTATTTTTCTCCCAAGAAGCAAAAGCAATTTATAGCGCCATAATTTCTTACTTGAGTTGAGCTTATGACGACCATCAATCACAAGAGGAGATGGTCTTGTTTTGGCTCTGTTATGTATTATATATATATTTTTTTCTGTTTTTCTTTTAAGGTGTTTGTG
>NC_051410.1:5689914-5690243 GCF_015228065.2 Penaeus monodon
ACAGGGGCTTTCATGTATGTGTCCCTTGAACTGCTTTTGGTGACGTTTCAGTGAAGATGCAGTGTTATTTTCTCTCCAAGAAGTCTAAATGGATCAAACAACAGATTTCAATATGAATTAAAAAATAAGACTGGAGAAAGCAGTCGTGTGTGTCCGGCCTGATTCATGCACAAAGAGCTGTGAATGGAAGGAGAGACAAAGAGCACGAGTACTGTAACTATAACAAGCATATAGAAACTATTGTAACAATACGGAAGTTTTTTTTCCTATCTTAATCCTGAGGGAAAATCAGGAGCCGGAGTACCGCTGGTGCCAAACCGCATCGGTCC
>NC_051410.1:5691632-5691772 GCF_015228065.2 Penaeus monodon
TGTAGGTTTTCCCTTTTCCTTTTCATTCTCCTTTTTCCCCTTTTTCTTTTTCTTCTCACTTGCTCTTTTTTCTTGTTTCTCATTTTCCCTCTTCCTATATCTGTCCCTTCTTTATTTCCTTATTCGTCTATGATTTTCTG
>NC_051410.1:5691925-5692091 GCF_015228065.2 Penaeus monodon
TGAAAGTCGAAAAATCAAAAGGAGGATTTTTTTCCCCGTAATGATGATAAAGGAAATTCCGAGGAACAGTGAAATTGTCCGAAAAGCGAATTTAATTTTGATTTATTCAGATTCAGGTCAGATCTTTGTCCTTCCATCTACCCTAGGACTCTGTCTACCTGCGGCG
>NC_051410.1:5692667-5692773 GCF_015228065.2 Penaeus monodon
TGATCATAATGCACCCAGACAAATGTTTACAAAAACAACACCGCCATATATTCATAAAGAAATGATATACTTTGATTTCGAAACTGACGCTTCTAATCAACATGTT
>NC_051410.1:5692950-5693750 GCF_015228065.2 Penaeus monodon
GTATCTTTTTATAACTTATTCATTTCATAGCTTTTCTTCAATGTCGTTCGCCCCTATCTCCTTGCACACCAACACCTAAGGAGAAAAAGGGTCTAAGCAGCATATATTGACCTAGAAATAATGATATTAATATATCGTTTTAGGATAACAATGATGCAAGATATATTCGTGGGAATGTGTGTGGTTCTAATGATTACCCCCAACCCCCCCTTGGGATGCTATAATCTTTTTTTTATTTATTTTCTTTTTTATTCATTGATACTATTTTCTTTTTCTTTTCTTTTTCTTTTTTTTCGTTTTGTGGAGTTATTTTCGTCCGTTTTGTGTCAGTTTTTTTTTATCTCCTATTTTCGACTTTTCCTTCTATCTATTTTCCTTTTTTCTCGTGTCTTACCTTTTCCTATTTCTCCTTTCTTCTCTTCTCTCTCTCTTCTCCCATTTCTCATTCCTCTGTCAGGTCTTTTCATCTCTATATTTCTTCCTTTTTTCTAATTTCATTTCTACCTAATTTAACCCCTTTTTCCTTCCATTCTCTTCTCTTCCTTCATCTTAATCATCGTCTCCTCCTATTCTTTGGTTCCTTCTTCACTTTTCTTTCTTTCTCCTTTTTTTCTTCCCCTCTCCTCTCTTCCTCCTCATTTATTGTTCATCCTCCATGGTTGCTTTTTCACTTTTTTCTCGTTCTCTTTTTCTTTCTTCCCCTCTCCTCTCTTCCTCCTCATTTATTGTTCATCCTCCATCTCCTGTTTCCGGAAATGGAGGCGATAAAGTACATGTCAAATCATCTATCTTATCTTTCT
>NC_051410.1:5694418-5694866 GCF_015228065.2 Penaeus monodon
CCCACGCACACGCGGACAAAAATCATTCATGAGGTAAATTACATGAATATGAACACAATCAAATTACGTGTCTCACTCTCTCACAATGAACAGTATACAACGAACACCAAAGGCCTTTTCTTTGTACGTATTCTTCCTCATCGTTCGTAGATGAATGGAAAAGGATTCCGTATTCTCTTTGTCACTTTTGATATTGTGAACGATACCATATAACATCGACGCGTCTCGTATTTTTTCGCTTTTGTGAGAATGGGGGGTTTCGTTCATTGATTAGGGGCTATTCTTAGGATCTAATTGAGTTAGGAAATCGAGGTGAATGTAACAGTAATTATGCATCTAATTTGGGCGTCGTTTGCGTGCGCTGTGATTTCGATTTTGGTAAAGCGTTTGTTCAAAGAGAAATAGAAACGAAGACAGGAGGAGGGACAAAATAAATTTCAGAAAATTA
>NC_051410.1:5695906-5696001 GCF_015228065.2 Penaeus monodon
CGCCATCTTGTGGAAAGTTCCATCAGGCGAATTCTTCATCAAGATTCAGACTTCCGGACACAACGGTCGGTATTGGAGATATTGTTCGATGCTGA
>NC_051410.1:5696030-5696183 GCF_015228065.2 Penaeus monodon
CCGATAAAAATAAGGAAAAGGAAAACTGCGATGTTGCGGAAATGGAGGTGGGGGGAGGTAGAGTGGGGGGGGGGGCTTGAAGTGTTTTGGGGAAGTGTTTTTTGGTTGTGTATGTATGTGTGCGTGCTATGATTTACATCTCTCTCTCTCGCG
>NC_051410.1:5696953-5697179 GCF_015228065.2 Penaeus monodon
GCAGGGAAACCAAACGTTTATCTGCATTGTGTTATCTTACTGCCTGTTCATGCCCTGTCTGACACATAACACGCCTCTGTTGGTTGATGATGGTGATCAGTCATCTGGGCCTTGCAGAAGTTAGTAAGTGGTAAAGAAAGCAAATAAAGCCAAAAGCGTATTAGGAAATTGGTAAAAAAAATAGGGAGGTGAGCCAAAGCGTATTAGGAGATTGGGAGGACATTTG
>NC_051410.1:5697586-5697742 GCF_015228065.2 Penaeus monodon
AGCCAATGAAAATTCATGAAACACCAATTAAAACTTCCCAGCCGCAGGAGAAGATAGAACCAGTTCCTGATCTGGTCTCGTCAGGTAGCATAAGGAACGAATCTCGGGGGAGAGAGGCGAAGATTAAAGACACAGGAGGCAATTGTTTTTTCCCAC
>NC_051410.1:5698149-5698812 GCF_015228065.2 Penaeus monodon
TGCATTTCAAACTGAGATAATTGTTAAACATGAATCTCTTCCATATAATCTCTTTACACTCGAGCGTAATTGAAAGAACTTTCATCATACATCACATACTTGCTAGAGAATGACGTCATAGACATATCATATGATTCGTGGCGGGCTGTTGTGACGAAGTAATGACGTCACCAATAAAGACCAAGGGTTCAAGAGATATTTTTGCCTCAAAGGGACTTTGAAGCTTTAACTAAGAAACTGACCCGATCGACTTATAGGCAGATTCATCAAATGATATATAAAAAGGGCAGATAGATCTTATCGATAAACAGAAAGGTTCAAATATAGATAGATAGTTATAGATGAATGATACAAATAAATATTCAAAGTATAGAAATTATAGCAAATGAATAAAGAAACAATTTCCTGACACGGAACCAATACCCCCCCCCCCCTCCACCCAAGCCACCCCCCGCACACACACACACACTGAAAAGGGGAAAAGATCAATAGTTAATATTTCCCCTCTGAACTAAAATGAACAGCTAGTGACAGGCAGATTAGAATTACAATTAAACTGGGTTTTATACTATGCTTGCAAAGGAAATGAGATAGTGAACGACGATTTGAGATTAAGAATTGATGAAAGGGGAAGAATTGTGAATTGCGATATAATTACTCTTC
>NC_051410.1:5699628-5699707 GCF_015228065.2 Penaeus monodon
TCCCTCATAATCGTAATTGATATTGATAAATAAGCACTCATAGGGAAAGAGGGTGAGAATTCAATATTGATAACTGAAG
>NC_051410.1:5699745-5700266 GCF_015228065.2 Penaeus monodon
CTGAGATTAACAAGAGACACACACTCTTTATAATATTCACTCATCTTTTCCTTTTTCTCTCATTAATTTATTTTCACTTCAGATAAAATGTTCTTTCTTTTTTTTTCTTCGTCTTTTTCCTACTTTATCTTCAGTAATCTTTATCACCCTCGTTATTTCCAATCTTTGTGTGTAATTTCACTATTACCAGTTAGCCAAATACTTTTATTCTTTGTACGAAAACTCACATAGTATCCGATTTAATAGAATGCATTCTCGGAGGTAAACGTATATATTTTTAAATACTTTTAAAAATGGTCACATTTTATTTATTTATTATCATTATTTTATTATTATTACTATTTTTTTCATTTATTTACTTTATTTTTATTTTTTGTTAATCCGCTCGCTTCAATATCAAATTATATTTCCCTTTTGATTGGTAATCAATCCTCAGGCCAGCACTGGATTAGCTAGTTTTATCCTTTGCCTTCTTTGATGTGCATTTCTTTCTTTTTTTTCCTTTTCTCTGCGTTGTTGTC
>NC_051410.1:5702212-5702769 GCF_015228065.2 Penaeus monodon
CCTACAGAACTGATGGAGAACATAGGTTGCTGTGACTTCTTTTACCGTGACTCTGTATTGGCCTGAGAGATAAAGTTGGTCGGTTGATGAAGTTCGCCCATGGAAGTTGCAATGTTCAGTCTGTTTCGCAAGAGGTCGGAATCGTATTTGTCTGAATATCGGAAGCAGGCGACGCCTTTTACACAGGGCAAAACAAGGAGGTGAGATCACACGGTGGAAGTGATGACAGGAGGACTAAGCTGTCATGTTTAGATTGCTGACGCCGGCCCGGATGCTGATCTCACTAATTATGTATATGTAGATGCGTGAGTGTTCATAATGGATATATGTGAATTAATAATGAATTTGTAGTAGTAAATGTGTTATATGTTAATAGTGTTATATATGTGATAGCAGTGGACACTGTGAATAAATGTGTAATGCTAATAGTACGTATATAGGCTATACGAGGGTAACACGTGGGTAATAAATTATAATATGTATGTGTTTACCTGTCACTAAAGAAATGATGTACATATACCACTACGGTGAGCATTTGGGAAACATACGAGAAGGGA
>NC_051410.1:5702919-5703260 GCF_015228065.2 Penaeus monodon
TTCTATATTACCATTTACACGCGTATTTACCCCATATATCTGCACTTTAACATATGCATACACATATACACTCCCAAAAACATGCAAGCAGATTTATATGCACGTCCTGTATACGGGCGTTTGAATGTCTACATACACGTCTGAATGCATGCACTGCCTGTATGTGTTTGTGTGTGCAGGAGCTCGTCAGAGAGAATTAAAAGGAACAATTGAAGGTAGAGTGAGCGAATCCAATTACAGCCAGAGAGGGGAGATGAGTGTTCCCCTGCAGCCGTTTCCTACAACTCGTCTGCCTTCATGGCGAGTCTTCGAAAAAGTAGAGGTGGTGAATATTATTGGAA
>NC_051410.1:5703788-5703890 GCF_015228065.2 Penaeus monodon
GCTAGATACTCAGATAGAGTTGACCTTAGCAAAGTTATGTAACGCACTCAGCTCTTTCAAATATTAGATATATGCACACGCATAAACTTTTTTGGGGGGAAA
>NC_051410.1:5704040-5704329 GCF_015228065.2 Penaeus monodon
TATACACCTGTCTACGAAGAGAAGAATATAAACAGTATGTGATACAGAATATAACAAGGATTCCTATTTGTTCTCTCACTTGCACTTCCAACCAATCACACGCCAGCTTACAAACAAACAAGTTGCAATAAGACACGCAATGCACTGTATGCAAGAAGGAGAAGAGGGACAGAGAGGGAAAGGGTGTTTGAGATACGGAGAAGGAAAAGGAAGTGCGAAGGACAAACGAAGACAACTAAAGGAAAAACGAGAGAAGGAAAAAGAAAGAGAATTAGAGACAGGGAGAAAC
>NC_051410.1:5704459-5704639 GCF_015228065.2 Penaeus monodon
CGAACAAGCAGACAGACAAAGACAGACGGGGAAATCAGACAGGAATAAGAAAAACTGTCAGAGTCCAAGAGGCAAAGGAAATATATGGATCTTATTACACGATAAAAAATATCCTTGCTGCCGTCACAACCCAACTACTGCTGGTGACATTTTGACCCCCCCCGCCCCTACCCCAAGCAG
>NC_051410.1:5705138-5705628 GCF_015228065.2 Penaeus monodon
GCAAGCTAAAATGCCACCGCTTCGTCAGTGTCGCAAATGTGCAGAATTCGCAAAGTGATGATATTGATGCCGAGCTGTGGAGAAAGTGTCGATTATTGCCGTAGAAACTTTTCGACTTATTTTTAAGGGTGTTCGGATGTCCACGGCATGCCTATGTATCCAACAATCCATTTTTTATATTATGTCTTTGATAAATATTTCATTCGAGTATATACAGATTGATTTATTTGTATCATAAATTTTAGTTTTATATAATGTTGTGTTAATCGGTCAGATTTTATGTCATTGGCCTTTCGCCTTTCCAGTCGAACGTATGTGTTGCGGGCTTTAAGATAAAACAAAGCTAAGTCCGGTGGCAACTGTAATCTTCCGTAAGATTGCATGAAAATGCAGAATAAACAGAATGTTGTATCCAATATTATTGAAAAAAGACTGTGTTGATGTCAAATATCCAATATTATCACTGCAACCACGAGGCTTCCTCGGAGCA
>NC_051410.1:5706086-5706314 GCF_015228065.2 Penaeus monodon
CGCGCCTCCTCGCTGCTCTTTATCTAAAATATTCTTATCTCTTTCTACTTCTTATTTACTGATGATGGGTGAAGTTAACCGGAAACGTTTGAAGAAACTTGTTTTTGTTCAAATTAAGTTCTTCAGCCTCTTATGAATGTTCTTCCTAACAACGTTATTTATCAAGTTTGTATCACTTTTCCGCTTCCCTCAAGGAAGTTCTGTGGCGTCAGTTATTAACAACAGTCT
>NC_051410.1:5707454-5707789 GCF_015228065.2 Penaeus monodon
AGCAAACACCGCATTATTTGTGTGTTGGAGGAATAACAAAAGCAGAGAGATAAAACAGAACGACAAAGCATTTTTAAAAGAAAGGTGATCATAAACTTCTCGGAACAAGGAAGAAAAATAATTCCAATTACTCGTGTCCCCTTTCATCAAGGTTTTCCTCTCCCCCTTTTGTTATTATCTTCTGCTTCGTTCCTACATTTTCCTCTCATCATCCGACCGCCTTTTCCGACCAATAAACTATTCATTGCTCCTTTCATCTTCGGATAATCACCAATATGTATCTAATTTACTCTTTCCCCTCACATTCCTCATATTCCTTCTCCCCCCCCCCCACA
>NC_051410.1:5708159-5708260 GCF_015228065.2 Penaeus monodon
CTTCAGTTATCAATATTGAATTCTCACCCTCTTTCCCTATGAGTGCTTATTTATCAATATCAATTACCGATTATGATGACTGCCTCCGTTTTCCTTCACAT
>NC_051410.1:5708406-5708610 GCF_015228065.2 Penaeus monodon
ATCGAGGATGGAAAAGTGATTATATCACAATTCACAATTCTTCCCCTTTCATCAATTCTTAATCTGAAATCGTCGTTCACTATCTCATTTCCTTTGCACTACATAGTATGAACCCAGTTTAATTGTAATTCTAATCTGCCTGTCACTAGCTGTTCATTTTAGTTCAGAGGGGAAATATTAACTATTGATCTTTTCCCCTTTTCA
>NC_051410.1:5708629-5708899 GCF_015228065.2 Penaeus monodon
CGGGGGATGGATTGGGTGGATGGGGGGGGCATCGTTTCTTTATTCATTTGCTATAATTTCTATACTTTGAATATTTATTTGTATGATTCATCTATAACTATCTGTCTATATTTGAGCCTTTCTGTTTATCGATAAGATCTATCTACCCTATTTATATATCATTCGATGAATCTGCCTATAAGTCGATCGGGTCAGTTTCTTAGTTAAAGCTTCAAAGTCCCTTTGAGGCAAAAATATCTCTTGAACCCTTAGATGGTCTTTATTGGTGAC
>NC_051410.1:5710397-5711057 GCF_015228065.2 Penaeus monodon
AAACTCCCAGCACCAAAATAGTCTTATCATTTATTAACTGTTATACGTCATTCATGAAAAAAGACTGAAATTTCCTATTCCTAGTTATAACGACAAATCAATCGGCAAAACCAAATATTTTTTTCCTGCAATATTTAAAATTTCATTCGCTAATTGCACGCTATATGATTCCCATACAACAGCTAATTAGTTTAAATTAAATCCCCCAAAATCTCAATATTGTATATTTTTGTGCAAGATTCTCTAGAAGCTAATTTTCAAGTTACGTTTCCCACCGCTCCTGTTGATTGATTGATTGATGAGTTGGGTTGGATTAAGGAATGGATTAAAACTGTTAAAGGTGATGAAATGATGTACGGGTGTGAATTTTATACGTACCCTGATTAATTAATCGAAACAGTGTGTGTAAATCATACCGTATGTTTATATAAGTATGAGTTTCCTTGCACCAACTTACCATCTGTGTCACTATGACAACGTTATACTGATTCCTTTACACATCATGGGTAATTGATTTGTGAAAGAATTTGAAAATGACGAACGCGTGTTCAATCACACGAGATAGTTCCTTTTTTCTTTTCCTTGTTATGCTTTACGTCAATTCTCCTTAGAAAAAAAAGTCAGCACAAGCAATGTATCGATGACATTGAAATATACATG
>NC_051410.1:5711147-5711403 GCF_015228065.2 Penaeus monodon
CTCCTTGATGCCTTCTCTGTAGTTTGGTAAAGTGGGGGGGGGGGGGGTAATACCATCTGTAATATAACCGCTGAGTGAATTGACACATTCAGTGGAATTTTTTGACAAAATGTTCTTGTATTCGAGTGTCGAATTTGAACCAGCGTAGGCCTAAATTCTCTTCCACGCTTCGTTTCTCAATCAGCATCACACCACGAGGAGCCGAGTTAATACATTGGCCAAGGGTTTATATGCCTTTGCCTGCCATAAGTGGTTC
>NC_051410.1:5711490-5711642 GCF_015228065.2 Penaeus monodon
ATATGCCTCTGTTAATGCACCTTCACTCT
Source organism: Penaeus monodon (assembly GCF_015228065.2). Classification (NCBI taxonomy): domain Eukaryota; kingdom Metazoa; phylum Arthropoda; class Malacostraca; order Decapoda; family Penaeidae; genus Penaeus; species Penaeus monodon. Next base: position 5,711,520 of record NC_051410.1, read on the forward strand.
AGGCTGTCATACGTCGCGAGAGTGATGACAGGTTTACTGCTTAATACTGGGTGTCAAGTTTTATGATTGAAGTTCACATAAGTCTACTCAACTCTTTGCCTTCGTACCATAAATGTTATTTTA
>NC_051410.1:5712929-5713141 GCF_015228065.2 Penaeus monodon
TTGGAGACGATATGAATTATAAAAAAAAAATCCAAAAAATCGAAAGTGGGAAAAAGAATCCAATAAGCCAATTGACGTAGACTCGTATACATTAGCTATAACGATATCATCTGCCGGAGTTTGAAAATCTCCTGCAGAGAAGGACCCTTCTACTTGAGTCTTCTGTCTCCTTGAGTGAGAGCCGAGACGTGGATTGCTCTCGTTAAAGGTGT
>NC_051410.1:5713629-5713704 GCF_015228065.2 Penaeus monodon
CTCGCTCGCTCTTCGTGATTTTCGCTTTTCTACTTTGTTGTCCTTCTTTTTTATGGGAGGACTCAAAGGCCCCGC
>NC_051410.1:5714928-5715231 GCF_015228065.2 Penaeus monodon
GTCAGTTATACAAACCTACATACCACGCTCTTATTATTTTACAAAAAAAAATCATTATTCGTGGAGGAGGTTACGCAAGAATACTAACGGCATTAATTATGAAATCCGTTCAGAGCTGCTAATGCATAATACGGATGAAATGACGCAACCTGTCTCTGAAAAAGCAATATTAATAAGATTTCCCAACAGTAACTGACGCACAAATTATGTTTCTTTTTGTATTAACAGTTAATGTTCACAGCGTATGAGGGATTAAGTTTGTTTCTCGTGAAAATCATCCAATATATAAGCATGTTTGTATGC
>NC_051410.1:5715339-5715451 GCF_015228065.2 Penaeus monodon
GTAAAATGTCTCTTGTTTACGTTCACCTTATCCTCCTGTCTATTAGTTCCTTTTTCATTTCCCTATCTACCGTTTTTATCTGTCTCTTCTATTCTGCACTTGAATCATCAGA
>NC_051410.1:5716008-5716092 GCF_015228065.2 Penaeus monodon
AGCTTTTTTCTTCCTTTCCTTTTCCTCTTCGTCTTAGAGAGAGAAAAAAAATATCTATCTTCGCATTTGCATCAACGTTGAAAA
>NC_051410.1:5716189-5716357 GCF_015228065.2 Penaeus monodon
AGGATTCCTCGATTCACATGAAAGAGAGTGGAGATAAAAATTCTGTTCAGATAGATAATTTTTATAGATAGGCTTGAAACTAAATCCCAAGGCTTAGTATTTTATTGATGGGAAACGATTTTTGTGCAATAATTTTCAACGGAAGTGAAATTGGAACCATTAACTACT
>NC_051410.1:5717398-5717766 GCF_015228065.2 Penaeus monodon
TCGCTGAGAGCGCAATGACATGCTTGGCTAATGAGACGTTCCGGACGCTGACCCTCTTACAGACATCTTGGCTGTTCTTCCACGTTAGATGCAGCAAAAAAACAATGCTGTATTATGACATGACTAAGGAAAATCTTGTTTTGCATTTCCCTCTTTCTTCTCTTTTGCTTTAAGTATTGCTGCTGTTATTGTTGGCGTTACCATTTGTGTGATTTTGATTTCTTGTTCATCTTTTTTTTTTTTTTTGTATTTTATTCTATACAGTTATTGTGAGAATTCTTAGTACGATTGTTATAATTTTCCTTTTCAGGCTTACTATTGCTGCTGTTACCATTGCAAAAATAGTTTATCAATTATGCTGGAGAGCA
>NC_051410.1:5718024-5718245 GCF_015228065.2 Penaeus monodon
GAGTTTGTGATTCAAAATAATCGGAAAGTGAGAAGATGAAAGAGAAAATAGGAGAGACTTAAAAAAGGAAAAAAAAAATCAAGCACACATGTTAGTGAAAGGGAAAGGCTCGCACAAAGCCTAAAGAAGTCTACATCACGTCCATGTTTACAAGTGGTCGAGTGTTTACATTAGCAAGAAAATACCGTTAACTTAATTTGATGCAGTGAGCGGCGTCTTTC
>NC_051410.1:5718833-5719045 GCF_015228065.2 Penaeus monodon
TGGCGACCTTTACCAACGATCAGATATCGTGTGCTGATACGCAGTTACTCAGCTGTTTACTCTAAACTTTCGGTCATACGCAAATTTCTGACATGGCCTCAGCGGCATGTACGAGTACTTGAGGGAAGCTTAGGCGAGGATTTGACTGAGATAATGACAGAGATACAGGTGACTGTCTGAGGGAAGAAAAAAAATTCAAACAAGTTTGAAAG
>NC_051410.1:5719196-5719279 GCF_015228065.2 Penaeus monodon
TTAGTTTATCTATACCTCAGTTGTAAAAAAAAAAAAAGTTTCAATGCGCCTCGACGTACTTAGTTTATCTATACTTTAGTTGT
>NC_051410.1:5719305-5719458 GCF_015228065.2 Penaeus monodon
GTTTGAATGCGCCTCGACGCTAGCGACAGCCATCAAAAGTTTTGTCATTGCTGGCATCCACCTTGCCTGGCACTGCGGGAAGTTAGTGCCAAGTTTGCTTGTTTAGCGAAGTGGGGGAGGGGGGGAGGGGATTCATGGGGATGGGATTCATGG
>NC_051410.1:5719836-5721342 GCF_015228065.2 Penaeus monodon
TTTGTTTTCAGTGTTTGTCTTTCGGTGTTTTTGTCTTTTCAGTTTGTTTTCATGTTTTTGTCTTTTCATTGTTTTTGTCTTTTCATTGTTTTTGTCTTTTCAGTGTTTTTGTCTTTTCATTGTTTTTGTCTTTTCATTGTTTTTGTCTTTTCATTGTTTTTGTCTTTTCGGTGTTTTTGCCTTTTCAGTGTTTTTGTCGTTTAGTGTTTTTGCCATTTCAGTGTTTCAGCATGTCTGTCGTTTCAGAGTTTTTGTTATTTCAGTGTTTTTGTCGTTTTTTTTTTTTTTCGTTTGAGTGTTTTTGTCCTGTCAGTGTTTTTGTCGTTTTAGTGTTTTTGTCGTTTCGTGTTGAGTTTTTGTCTTTTTATTATTTTCTCATCTTACTCTTTACCATATCACTGTATTACTCTTTTTTTATTCCTCCATTCATCTCCCGTTTCCCTTTCCTCGCTCTCGTACATTTTTCTTTTCACTAACTTAATCCTCTTTCTCTCTTCCCCTTTCATTCTCTCCTCCCTCCTTCTCCTTCCCCCCTCTCTCCTTATCCTCTATTCTCTCCCCCTCTCCTCTTTTTTTCTTTCTCTTCATTCAGTCCTCTTCTCCCTTTCTACACCTTGGTAGTAAACAAAGGAGTAAGCAAAATGGTCAAGAAAGTAGGAAAAGGAAATAGAGAAATGATAACGAAGAGAGATAAAACGAAATAAGAAAAGATAAAAAGAGAAACGGAATTAATAAATAAAAGAACTAATGATGGAAGAAGAAATGGAAAGGATATAAACGGAAAAGATGAAAGAAGGGAAATAAGGAAATGAAACGAAGAGGAAGAAGAGGAAAATGGATGAAAAAGAGGGAATATTGAAATAACGTAAAAGGGTTAGAAAGGAGAGGAGGAGAGTTTAATGGAGGAGAAAGGGGGAAGAGAGAGAAAAGCTGAAGAAAGGGGAAGAGGAGAAGAAGGAGAGAGAGGGAGAGAGGGCTAAGGGGAGAGGGGGAGAGAGGAGGATAAGATTAAAGAGTTGTCAAAGGGGAGAAAAGATGAAGAGACGGGAGAGAGAAAGAAAGGAGAAGAGAGAAAAAAACAAGAAAATAGAGAAAGAGGGGAATAGGAAAAGGGATGAAGAGGAGAAGAAGGAAAGAGAGAATTAAGAGGAGAAGAAGGAAAGAGAGATTAAGAGGAGAAAGAAAGAGAGAATTAAGAGGAGAAAGAAAGAGAGAATTAAGAGGAGAAGGAAAGAGAGAATTAAGAGGAGAAGAATAACAAAGGAGAAGAATAGAAGAATAACAGCGGAGAAGGAGAGAATGGGAGAGGGAAGTCGTGAGGGGCAGAGACACCGCCTTCCATAATGCAATTAGCCATCAGAAGTAGCGAGCGTCTGTAAGAGGGGAAGAGAGGAAGGCCAAGAGGGGAACGAAGAGGGAAAGAAAAGGTTAAGAGGGAGAGGAGGTAATTAGAGAGAAAAGAGGAACGGAGGATTGGGTTATTTTGTTCTCATCTGATTGATAGGG
>NC_051410.1:5721895-5722186 GCF_015228065.2 Penaeus monodon
GGAAAGGGAACAAAGGTGGAAAAAAAGTAAATATCTGAACAAATAAGATGAACAAGAACACTTTAACAAGAATGTGAATGAGAAAGAAGAAAAAAATAATGTCGATGCCATAGAGAATTAAGTAAATGAGATGAAAAAAAATGAAATGGAAGAAAAGAGGAAACCAAAATAACCTCGATAAACAGGGAAACAATATAAAGGATAAAAAAAGGAATATGAAAAGGGTGAAGCGAAAAACATTAACTTGGAGAAAAACAGACAAAAAAGAAAGGAAATTTATTCCCCATTTAT
>NC_051410.1:5722609-5722691 GCF_015228065.2 Penaeus monodon
TTCATGGAGGAAGTGATAAAGTAGTGAGAAAGAGTTCAAAGGAGAAAAAAAAGAAAACAGACATTACTCCTTGATAAAAGGG
>NC_051410.1:5722905-5723036 GCF_015228065.2 Penaeus monodon
ATGGAAAGCCATGAAAGCCTCTCTGGTTTCTAAAGCAAATAAAACAGTCTTGTACATAATCCTATTGTCTTGATAGGGAATGTAGTGGACTCCTGTGGGTGAAACTTTAAGTGAATTACAGTCGTATAACG
>NC_051410.1:5723314-5723666 GCF_015228065.2 Penaeus monodon
CCGATTTCAAAAACGTTCCCATCCCGGGATATACGTATAAGGGAACCAAGGCGAATGGAAGAGTGAGATGGTGGGAGTGGCTGACGAACCCATGCCAGACATTACTAGATTTACGAGTTCACATTAACTGCGTCCCATTCACATAAAAAAGAAGTGGAAAAACTGTCCACCAGGTTTTGACAGCTCGCTTCCGATCGATGGACACGGAGCTCTCCGTAAAGCTTATTGTAATGAACGTTGTTTCGTAGACTTTAAGGGTGTCTGATTGCGTGTTTCTGGATAAACTTTTGAATAAATATACATACATGCATGAATATACACACGCAGGTATGTATAAAGACAAAAGGGATGA
>NC_051410.1:5724953-5725142 GCF_015228065.2 Penaeus monodon
GTCCCACTCGATACGGCCGCCCCTGCAATTCAGCCAGAAAGGAAAATCTCATATAAAGCTTCCGGGAGCTCCTGCTGAACAGCCTAGGCACTCCCGCTTTACGAGTCCGGGATTACTGGCACTTCCCTTGGCCCTTCCCTCGGCACTTCCCTCCCTGTACAACACCTTTCCATTCGCTAATCCACGAAA
>NC_051410.1:5725524-5725667 GCF_015228065.2 Penaeus monodon
TCTTGAGAATATACCTCTTTTGCTTTTATATGCTCTCGGCTCAATGGTTTTCCTCTGGACGGGAAATGCCCCACAAACATACGGCGGCAAAGACACGCTCGCCCACGATTCTCGGATAACGGGCTTCGAAAGGCTATAAGAAG
>NC_051410.1:5727073-5727476 GCF_015228065.2 Penaeus monodon
AGGGAGGAGCCAGCGCCCTCGCCGACCACAGTCCTAGACAGGCATGCGAGGTGGTTCCATAATGCACTCCACTTAAGGGCCGAGAGCGTGCCACTTTGGCCACTTAAGCTTCCTGTGTTGGTACTGCGTGATGGGGAGGCGTTGGTGGGGATGGGGAGGGGGAGGAGGAGGAGGAGGAGGGGGAAGTGGGCCTCGTGGGGATGGAGAGGGGGTGAGGACGGGGAAGTGGACCTCGAGGGGGTTAGAGAGAGGGGTCGAGCAGGGAAGAGAGAGTGGATTGTATTTGGAAAATGGAGGTGGGGAGGAGGGTTTGGGAGGGGGTGATTGGGGTGGAAGTGGCGATATGGAGGGTTGATGAGAAGGATGGGAGGAGGAGTGGAAGAGGAAGTGGTTGAATGGGGTT
>NC_051410.1:5727524-5727651 GCF_015228065.2 Penaeus monodon
TTTGGAGAGTTGAGTTTGAGACTTAATATTCTTCGAGAAAGTGATGTAAACAGGTGCCATGTTGATATGAGTATGTGTCTCAGAGGATTTGGAGTTGGCACTTATGATGGACAGTAATGATGGAGGC
>NC_051410.1:5727708-5728199 GCF_015228065.2 Penaeus monodon
GAAAATAAGATAGAAGAGAGGAAGGGGGCGAGGGAAATGACGTAGAAGAGAGGAAGATAAATGGACGAAAGAAGTAAATAAGGGGAAGGAAATAAAGTAGAGGAGAAAGGAGATGAAGGAAGAAGGAAGTAAGACAGAGGAAGGTGATGAAGGAAATAAAATAGAAGGGAAGGGAAGAGGCATTTGGTAGAGAAGGTGAAGGGAAGAAGAAAAAGGAAATAGAACAGAGGACAGGAGAAAGGGAATGAAAAGGAAATAAATCAGAGAAGAAGAGAAAGGGGATGACGGAAGATGGAAATAAGGCAGAGGAAGGAAGAGGAAGAGGAGAAAGAAAACGAAAAGAAGATAAGGTAAGGGGCAGAGAAATTTTGGTAGAGGAGGGGAAGGAAAGAAGGAAAAGGAAATAGAGCAGAGGAGAGGAGAAAGGGGACGAAGAGAGAAGAAAGTAAAACAGATGAAGGGAGGAGAAGGAGGAGAAGGAAATAAGGTAG
>NC_051410.1:5728252-5728347 GCF_015228065.2 Penaeus monodon
AAATAAGGTAGGGTAGGGTAGGGGAAGGAGGGTAACAGGCGGAAGTATACACAAGGAATTAACTATGAGGAATTGGGGGAGAGGGGGGGGGGGGT
>NC_051410.1:5728639-5728761 GCF_015228065.2 Penaeus monodon
CGCCAAACCATGAATAATTAAAACATCTTTATATTTTTTCCTCACTCTTTCTCCTTGCTTCATCCCCCTTCTTCCCTTGCTTTAACGAAAATAGAACAGGGGAACAGTAAAAGCCTGAGAGG
>NC_051410.1:5728995-5729436 GCF_015228065.2 Penaeus monodon
CAAATCGCAAAGATATCAACAGCACCCTTATGATTCGTCCAATTATCCTTTGACGTGCGTTGATCTGAGCGAAAAATTATCAAATCATATCATTCAGACATCGTTCATTATTCGTCATATATCACTTCACTTGATCCCCACTAGAAAATAATCAGATAAAATCCTTCAAATGCTAATTCCTTATTCATTCGGTCTTCTATTTTCTTTCTGTTTTTCATATATTTATTTATTTTTTATTCTTCTCCCCTTTCCTTTTAATTAACATATCGGATCAATTATTCCCTAAAAGTGTTATTTCAAATGCTCTCCATAACTTTTACTTTAGATTCGTTAGTTCACTTTTTTCCAATAAAGTTCGCCTAAGTTCAACGCCCATCGTGCAGATTAATCGATGTTATCCTCAACACCCTCACCTCCTGCATTAATTTCTGTAATACCTGA
>NC_051410.1:5729697-5729824 GCF_015228065.2 Penaeus monodon
GCCTCCATCATTATTGTCCATCATAAGTGCCAACTCCAAATCCTCTGAGACACATACTCATATAAACATGGCACCTGTTTACATCACTTTCTCGAAGAATATTAAGTCTCAAACTCAACTCTCAAAA
>NC_051410.1:5730724-5731352 GCF_015228065.2 Penaeus monodon
TTACTTATCTACTTCAAATGTTATACGAATAAAAAAAAAAAAAACTTCTCATTATTTGTCCATTTCATCGTTTATGAACTAAATCTACCATTTATTCCTTGCCAAAACACCAACTGCCTCCTAGTGGCAGAAGGATTTCGAATAAATGAATAAAATTGAATATATATTGTGTTGAAACCTTTCAGGAATTTCATATGCCCTGGACACCGGTCCTAGCATATAAGCTTTGTACTACGGGTCCTGCTATGAATATATAAGCTGATAAAATGTGGATGGATGGGTAGGATGGGAAGCTGTATGAATATACAAAGGCTGCATAAAACGGCTATTGTGATCATGCTATGTCCTTGATTTTATGTGATAAGAAAATAAATCACTGATTTAAGATTTTCTTCGATGAGAAAACGTGATGTGATGAAGACGGTGATAGGAATGAGGTTTAGGATTAGAATTATAAGAACGATGGTTATACTAGAAGTTTATTTATAACAGCAACAGTAAGCAAAGGATACAGTCGTGCCAATAACTTAAACGATGCCAGGATGTGTATAGTTCATAGAAAATAAGTGAAGGTCACAGATACAGGTGGCTGGCAACTGACGTCAGTGCCACACCCCCTTACCTGTTT
>NC_051410.1:5731890-5731972 GCF_015228065.2 Penaeus monodon
CTATGTGATATAATGAGATTAATGAACTTTGGCTTTTAATGATGAAGACAGACCAGGTAAGATGAATTTCTGCGAAGGAGAT
>NC_051410.1:5732478-5732585 GCF_015228065.2 Penaeus monodon
AAAAGTGTTCCATACCATAAACAAATGTCATCAAATTCCAGGGAAAAGTCACTTAAATTTTCAACAGGCTATACAAATAGGTGATGCCTATTTATATAAGCATCTTG
>NC_051410.1:5732771-5733081 GCF_015228065.2 Penaeus monodon
CCAATGATATAAGGAATAGACACGAAGTATTATTGGATTCATATTCCCAATCGCTATCCTAACCACCAGTTGACAGCAATCTCAGAGACTTATAAGTACTTGAAGAAAGCATTTCAGTTATCTATCAACAGACCATCTCCACTAACGGAAGAGATCAATGATGTTGAAAGTTGCAAGGTAATTTTTTTTCTGGATCGTAAGATTTTCGGTAAGACTTATTATGGAAGCTTGTCAAGAGCATCAGTTTCAGTGGCAACTTTTGGACACTTATCCATTGTGTTCCTCTATGCTTAATTTGCTTTTGCAATTG
>NC_051410.1:5733326-5733651 GCF_015228065.2 Penaeus monodon
ACCATATCATCATTTTGCATCCACATTGCATTCATGTGCCAAGCCTCTCTCTCCAAATGTCTATTCGCATTCAATTCCATTTATCTATTCATAAGTCAATATGCTATATACACATCTTTTCATTGTATATTTATTCATACATGTGTTCAGTGCAAGGACTAGGTGAATGAACGTTCTCGTCGTTATGAATATTCGAATCTGTTCGTTTATTAATTGTCAGTCCGTTACGGGAGGCTGTTGCTAATCTAACGCAAAATAAACGTTGACTGCAGTTGGTAAGTCATTGGTATGCGAATATGTTTATGGTGCTTATGAATAATATGTG
>NC_051410.1:5734021-5734206 GCF_015228065.2 Penaeus monodon
GGGAAGCGGAGAACGAGAAACTTGGTCCGAGAAGCAGGCGAGTTTCCTCCAAATAAGAAGTTGTCTAAAAGATTTCTCAACAATCCTCCTAACTACATGCCATTCCCTCTCCTCCTGAGCTTCTACGTGGGAAGAAGCTCTCCTCTGGTACTTTAATGGGACAAAGCCTTATGCAGGAAAATTAT
>NC_051410.1:5734278-5734411 GCF_015228065.2 Penaeus monodon
TGTTTCGGGATAAATTCTCAAGCATGATGATATACGTGAGGGAAGTTTTAATAGGAAGAGTAGTGGCTGAGGTCATGAATAAGATGAAAATGGAATATGACGAAATACAAGAACGCTTGATAAGAAGAAGGAA
>NC_051410.1:5734475-5734920 GCF_015228065.2 Penaeus monodon
TTCAAACTTTGAATATTACATGTTCAGTCTTGGTTATAACTTCGTGTCCGTTTCGACCATGTATTCTGAAATATGGCAAACCTTGGCTAACATTTTCCCCTCAGAAAGTTGGCGATCCGGATTTACAAGATTTTTTTTGTAACAAAGACGCAATCTTTTGGTAAATCAAAAGGTAAATAATCAGATGTTGCAATGTGAATACAGATACCAATATCTTAATAGAAAAGATAAATGAAAATATTTCATTTTATTTTGATATTAAGAAACAATCGAAGGGTCTAGAAGAAGGTAATAGAAAAGTGGTTTAATTCGAAAAATTTAGTGTATTATATACATTATTCTGGTAGCAGTATATTATATCTAACACACTATGGAAATGCATTAAATATCATGTAAATCACCAACGACTTTTTGCATGAAATCTTGAACACCTATGCAGTATATA
>NC_051410.1:5734959-5735172 GCF_015228065.2 Penaeus monodon
CCGGATAGCAACATCAATTATCACTACTTAATAGTAATAATCTGGAATGATAAACACATATGACGTAAGAAGTATTTTATAGGTATACTTCACGGCAAGGCAGGCGTGTACATTACGTGTTCATTTCACTAATCTGCATGCACTTACAGCTGCTAAAAGGGGCCTAATCCGGTGTATATGCTAAGTGTATTGTGTAAGATATCATAACGGAAT
>NC_051410.1:5735864-5737140 GCF_015228065.2 Penaeus monodon
ACGCTGTTTATTAAAGCCAATTAGTAATCATTATTTTGTATTATTACTAAACCATAGGAAATGGTAAGTTTGTGTGTAAATAGACCTAGTTATTTTTATTTCCTTAAGGAATGTACTTCAGGTCAAATCAAATGGTTACTTTATTAGTTTTATTTGGTGAAAGCAGAACTCAAGCTTAACTTTCAAACTTGTAATATTGTTTGATTAAAGGGAGGCAAGGATTCTGCATCTAGTTTATGATTATATATAATAAACATTAAATTAGGGTATGTATTATTTCTTTGGTAATTTACTTAATTATGTGTGTCTTTGTGATTTAGTCTGAATGTCTTTTGAATAATGATGCAGAGAGTTATATTTCTATTTAGTCAGTTTACTTGACATACAGCCATAGTGAATTATAGATTTTCTAAGTAAGTGTGATAAAGACTAATAGCATAGTATAAGTAATTGACCATTTTTTATATATCTATCATTTCTTAAGTATAATCTAAAATCAAGAGATTAGTATATGCTAATCAAATATCTTTTCTGCTGCTCTTTTACAATATAGGAATTTAAAAAGTAATTAAACTGAAGTCCTATAATAAAGTATGGTTATTGATTTGAGTCAGTTTAAAATGTAGTTTTCACAAGAAATATTAAACATGTTTCTTAATGTGTCAGTGAACTTCTTACATGCCTTTAAACATTGATTCACTATTAAATGTCAGTAATATACATTTAATATTTTATGATTTGCTCTGGGTGTTCTTTACCTTCTGTGCAATGATGCTCTGATAACATGATTTTGCTTCATTTTTTGCAATGTTTTCTGTGTTTTATCCCACATGTGTCGATGTAAGACAGTGTAAGTTTTCGTTATTACAAATATAATCAGAAACCTCTTATTTCCAGTTAAAGCCGTCTGTACATTTACGCCTGTATGCCTTGTGAACCAGAGCCAAAAAAGTTTTGGAACCAGTAAATATATACCTGCGAAGAATAGAGACATTATATGAAGACGCGTATTTAACCATGGCCTTAACACCAAAGAACAATATTCCTCTTACACTATGGGTGTAATAATAAGGACAACAAATTAAAAACAATGAAACAGCCACCGACCCTGCTAGCCCTTTTCTATTTATCCTTCAATAGACAAAACACAATTTCTTTAAGAGGATTTCTGACCTGTGGAAAACGTATGACTTATTTTTTCCTCTTTTGATCTCGATTTCCGAATGGTTTTCTTCGGAAATTCTTGAGAGCAAGTAAATATTTACGGAAATAACAA
>NC_051410.1:5738719-5738875 GCF_015228065.2 Penaeus monodon
AACCTTGTATTATAGTGAAGACAAATGAAGCCGCAAATTGTGAAATGTTATTGTTATTGACTTGTATTTGTATGTATTGAGCTCTGCTTCTGTTACCATACACCTGAGAAAGAGCATCTTCAATATTGCATTTTCTTTATTCTATTACAAATCCTA
>NC_051410.1:5738976-5739205 GCF_015228065.2 Penaeus monodon
TCCATTTAAACATTACATCTTTAAAAATCGGTTCTTCTGCCAAAAAAGTGGATGTATGTGACTATATCATATCACCATTCCTATGTCAGGAATATGGTTTAGTCTATCGCCGCCCCTTAGTCCAGGTGGTGCGGGCGTAGCCACGTAACCTAGGCGTTGCCATGGCAACCTCTCCATCAGCCCGAGCATCTACAGTTTCCTGAGAGATGTACAAGGTGTCACTTATGAA
>NC_051410.1:5739809-5739923 GCF_015228065.2 Penaeus monodon
AAAGGCGACATCTTGGAAGGTCTTGCGCGTGAGGCTCAGATGAAAATGAATGTGCGCCTCGTGATTCCCCGGAATGTTACTGTACTCTACCTCGAGGCGCTATTGTGTTCAGGA
>NC_051410.1:5740429-5740525 GCF_015228065.2 Penaeus monodon
TTGTGACTTGCAGAAATGATTCAATAAGAACCTCCGAAAACGCGACTTGTTATCAACGAAAACCACGATATTAAAAAGTGGATAATCAACACAAGA
>NC_051410.1:5740954-5741036 GCF_015228065.2 Penaeus monodon
TGAAAATGGTAAAAAAAAATGTAAAAAAAAAAGTAATCATTCAGCAGTTGCCCACGAAGATTTTCATGGAACTGCATTGATT
>NC_051410.1:5742432-5742587 GCF_015228065.2 Penaeus monodon
CCTCCAACCCATCTTCTTTATGATGTTCTTTGATGAAGAATTATGGGAAGACAGATTCTTTCCTTTATGACCCTTTGCGACCCCCTCTTCCCCCTCCCCCCGTCAACCCCCCTCCCACCCGTCAACCCCCCTCCCCCCGTCAACCCCCCCCCCAC
>NC_051410.1:5742613-5742844 GCF_015228065.2 Penaeus monodon
TGTGGATTTAATGGCACTCGGCATCTCGGTAGGATCTTAATGTTATTTTCTCCTTAAATCCCTCGGTGTTATCTGTGTGGGCGGGTGTCGCTAGGGAGACTCCATATTATGGAAATGCCCTGTTTGCTGATGGGCATTTAAACGGAGGAGGTACTGGATTTATAATAAAAGTAACAAGACTTTTTTTTTCTTTTAATCAAAGAGGGTGATGTAAATAAATATCATTAATGT
>NC_051410.1:5745001-5745172 GCF_015228065.2 Penaeus monodon
TACCCCCACCCCCACCACGCACTAACATGTAAACATTTGATTATGATATTTTTATGGAAATACTGATAATATCAAAGCTGAATAAACAAGAAAGGAAAAGGAGGGAATCAGAGTTTAAAATTTCTCAATACGAAATAACACAACTAAATTAATCACCCAAAATCCCCGCAC
>NC_051410.1:5745197-5745379 GCF_015228065.2 Penaeus monodon
TATTCAACGCGTAAAAATCGCAGATTAAAAGCTACTCCGCATTTCATTTCTAGAGATAATAAAAACAATAACAGGCTTCTGGGACAACCAAATCCCTTTCTCATATGGCACAGGGAGGCTTGGCGAGGGGCCAGATGGCACTCCAGGCACCTTGACAGATGGTGATGATAGAGGCAGCACTA
>NC_051410.1:5746090-5746363 GCF_015228065.2 Penaeus monodon
CACACACGCGCGCGCGCACATCTAAACTCACGCTTCTACGCCTCCAGAAAAAGTCACTTTACTGAACCATTGTTTTTCCCCTCTAAGGTCCCCTCTTCTCCCAGACTTCCTCCTTACCAACATTCATCGTGATTAATATTCCCCTTCTGCCTGCTTATCCCTCTTTCTTCTCTCTTGACCTTAGATATCTCCCCCTCCTCTCCCTCCCTCTCTTTTGTATCTTAATCTCTGATATAAAGTTCTACGATCACTTTTATTTCAGATGTTTTAGTA
>NC_051410.1:5746460-5746612 GCF_015228065.2 Penaeus monodon
CGACTCACTGCCGATGACTCCCGTTTCATACCTCATGAGAGACACTGTCCACGTGGTATGCAACTTTGCCATTTTCTTGCAATTCAATTAAGAGTTCATGAAAAGTCTCATTCTTCTCAGGTATTCCTACTTAAAAAGTCTCTTTCGTGACC
>NC_051410.1:5746805-5748083 GCF_015228065.2 Penaeus monodon
AGCTGTTTTTTTTTCCTTAAGACCGGAAGGTTGTCCATAAACAGTGGATGGTTGATTTTGACATCCCCTAGCATATACCCTGCTTTCGCTTTTCTCAACAGTTTCTATAATGGGATCATGCAGATTACAAAAGAGAGGGGAGAGAGACCGTAAATGTCTTATGCTTACTGTTGCTAATGCTTTCACACCTGCTGCTAATTCGGTTCCCTTCACTTATTGTTGGGCATTTCCACAAATGTAACATTTGTAGCTACATGGGCCATTTTTAAGCCTATAGATATTCATGAATGTAGGGCCATGTCATAGGCATTCTTGTAGTTCCCTCACGCCTTGGTCAAATGCTTATGTTTCTTTCTACAGTCCGCAAGTACCACTTTTTCTATTAGCAGTTAGTCTTCTGTCCCCCTACTCTTCTTCTTGCAGTCTTTCTTGACCCACGGGGAGTAGATCTATTATCACAAACCTTCTTCATCGTCGGACACGATTTAAGTCATTAATTTCCACATTGTCGGCAGCCAGAGGGTCTAAAGCTACTTCCAGCCATCGATGATCGAACTTCCCCACCGTCTATAATGTCACTCGTTTGGTCTGCTATTCTTTCTGGCGTTCTCGAGATGGAGATCTTTATTTTCTGTAACCAAGCCCGCTTTTATGGCTGTCTTCCTAGAGAATCTATATTACACTGGGTTGCTCCAGATCCCTGACCAAAATCTTTTACTTTCCACTGTACCTTGTTTCCAGTGTTCTTAAATCGAGTTCTTCTTTCCTGCCATAACTCTTTCTTCCTTTGTTTCTTTGATTTTTATCCCAACTTTTCTAGCAATGTATACAGATGTAGCACAGATCACTTTATCTGTATCAGTTACGTTCTCTCTTAGAATGTCCTTTAAAATCTATTCATCTTACTGTTCCAACTTCTATCTCCCTCCAATCCACATTTTCTTCTAATACTTTGGTTTCGTTCTTGACATTACTTGACATAATCTCTCCAATATCACTGAAAATATGTTTCTCCTCCTCAGTCCAGTGTCCTTCGATACTGATCTCAACCGCCACCTCATCTTCATCAATTCCCTTTACCTCTTCTCAACCTTTCTGGTTTTCAACAAGTGGTTCTTTCTCACTACTCGACACTGTGCGATTCATTTCCTCTACGTCTATTTCCAACTATTACCATTCTACTTTCAACTCTATTCAGTAAACTTAATTCACCCTCATATCTCTTTCTCTCTTACTGGGTTACAATTAATCTCTGTTCAGGCATTTGGAACTTGTGTC
>NC_051410.1:5750359-5750469 GCF_015228065.2 Penaeus monodon
AATGGATATAATTTGCGATAACGGCGGCTTTTGTTGACGTTTCTGTTGTGTGATATCGCGTACAGATGGAAGACCCATATGCCTTGTAATAACAGAGGGACCTCGGGGGG
>NC_051410.1:5750539-5751125 GCF_015228065.2 Penaeus monodon
AAGGGAAAGTCAAAGGCCAGGAGGAGAGGAGGAGGTCAATGGATAGGAGGAGAGGGGGGGGTAAAGGGTAGAAAGAGAGGGGGAAGTCAAAGTGTGGAGGGAGAGGGGAGGTTAAAGAGCAGGAGGAGAAGGGGAGGTCAAAGAGCAGGAGGAGAAGGGGAGGTCAAAGAGCAGGAGGAGAAGGGGAGGTCAAAGAGCAGGAGGAGAGGGGAGGTCAAAGAGCAGGAGGAGAGGGGAGGTCAAAGATCAAGAGGAGAGGGGGAGGTCAAAGAGCAGGAGGAGAGAAGGGAAGTCAAAGGGTAAGGGATAGAGATGAAGGACTGATGGACGAAGGGGCCTTGGAGACCTAAGGGACGGAGGGAGAGGAGGAGGTGAGTACAGGGTAGAATGGGAAGGTCTAAGGCAGGGAGAAAAGGGGAAAGGCCTAAAAGAAGGATATGCCTAAGGGTAAAAGCGCTACGTGAAAGGGGGAGTTAAAGGGTAGGGGGTAAGGGATGCAAAGAGGCTAAAGGAAGAGGCCAGGGGAAGGGGGAAAGGGGGAAAATCAGTACAAGGGAGATACATGTGAGAGTAAGGACATGGGAAA
>NC_051410.1:5751437-5751533 GCF_015228065.2 Penaeus monodon
AGAAAGACAGAAAGAGTGGTGGGATTAAAACGGATTCATCATTCCCTGATTTTATCACTTTTTTTATGAACACTTTTTTTAAAGGAAAGGTGGGGA
>NC_051410.1:5751772-5752032 GCF_015228065.2 Penaeus monodon
TGGTGAGATTAAAACGATTCATCATTCCCTGATTTTATCACTTTTTATGAACACTTTTTTTAAGGGAAGGGGTGACGATCACTTCTTATTTTCCAGAACTTTTCAATCTCCAGGGCTTGATTATAATTGTGTGAACAATGATCATAGAATCAAAGAAACCGAAGTTTATCTAATTATTCTTAATTTTCTATGGCTCTGTTTCCTACCTCTCTTTTCTTCTCTTTCTACTTCAAGCTACTTAAAGGAATCTAAGAAATGGA
>NC_051410.1:5752328-5752550 GCF_015228065.2 Penaeus monodon
AAGATCTCCGGAGAGACGACATTTTGCCGATATATTTTTGATTTCTTTTCGTTTTTCTTTATTTATTCTCTACGATATCTTTCATCTGAATATCATTACATTTGAAAATATCTTTCCTGAGGCGTGTTTCCTTGCTTATTTGTTTATTTTTCATATGTTTTTTAATATATGTATATCTTCTTTATTATTATTATTCATGTAAATGCCTTATCCTTTAAATTC
>NC_051410.1:5752739-5753138 GCF_015228065.2 Penaeus monodon
TCTTCCCTTTCAACTTTAAATCCGCTATCGTTATCAATATAATTTCCCTCACAGATATCATCAGCTGATTCACTTCATATTGCAATAGACTCTCAACGTATAATAATCCTTTCATATTTCTGTTAATGAGGGCAGAGATATAGATAATTTTTTTAAAGAAAAAAAAACTTTTTTTTTCTCTCGTTTTTGCACATGTCCAATTATTCTAAAACCTATTCATTAACACAAAAGTTCTATTACAGACATCGGGGTGTGTAACATGGAGTGATTAAGCCGTAACACGCGAGAGGTATTTCGATCTTTCCTGTGTTGGGAAGTCGGTTTAACAAGCTCTGCATCTTTCTTTCTGTTCGTGTGCTTACCTTTCTGTTTGTTTATTTGTCTTTCAGTCTACAAGTA
>NC_051410.1:5756295-5756600 GCF_015228065.2 Penaeus monodon
TGATAATGGACGAGAAATTTTGCGATGAGCAGTTTTTTAAGCCTTGTGTTCCGTCATCCACATTCTATGCTACAGCCTTTGGATCCTTTCCGTGAACATGGCCATCGATAACTTCGTTTTCTGCAAATTTAACACAAAGCCTGGCCGATTCGTTCAATAATCCTGTATTTGCACGATTGATTCCGCCTGCGCCTATCTCTGAGCTGCTGGATTGATGAATAGGTTTTAGAACAATTGAACACGTGCTAAAAAGAGAGAAAATAGAGATACGGACTCCTTTGTGCTATTGTATACCCATAATGAGG
>NC_051410.1:5757015-5757333 GCF_015228065.2 Penaeus monodon
CCTTTGCCAAATCATCCAACCGCTGTGGTATCATTTTACCACTTTAACCTAGCCGTGACACGCTCTCCTGTTCACGCCCTCTCATACCTGTTCCTGGACTAATGAATTACACGCAGGTGAGAAATGGTTAGTCTATGGCGCAACTCTAAATTACAGACGAACTCGAGCTTAATTTCGGGTTGTGTTGTAGATAATGATAACTCGCTTACGGCAGTTGTCATTTATAAGTCAGGTCCTTATTTTCTGAATGTTAGGTAATGTGGGTCGTCGGTTTTGATAGATTAATGTGTTTCTATATTTTGCTCATGAGATAACTTC
>NC_051410.1:5757515-5757780 GCF_015228065.2 Penaeus monodon
TAACTAAAAATTTGTTTTCTGCTGAACAAACGCCAAATACTGACATGCATATAGTGTAGCATAGACTTACCATCGCTAAGAGAGATGATGATAGTTATTGTCTATGTTTATTTAAACTACTAGTGACGTCATGTTAGCATTACGGTTGATCTGATTAAAGGATGTCATTTCCGTTTCAGTTTTCTGTTCCCTTGCCTTATTGATAGATTTTTTTTATGTGGTTAAACTTACTTCCCGCTCTTTCTTTCCTTATTTTACCTATTTC
>NC_051410.1:5757932-5758059 GCF_015228065.2 Penaeus monodon
ATCCACATCCCTCCCCCTTTTCACATATCTATATCTTCGCCTTCTCCTTTTCCTCCCTTTCCTCCATTCCCCCTTTTTTTCTCATCCATGGTCTCCCCTCTTCTCTAATCCACTAATATACCTCCCT
>NC_051410.1:5758120-5758193 GCF_015228065.2 Penaeus monodon
GTAAGTCTGAGACAGGGCGAGTTATATGGCCTTCGGTTCCTTCCCTCACCGTGATTTTTGAAAATTATTAATG
>NC_051410.1:5758952-5759070 GCF_015228065.2 Penaeus monodon
AGAAATATTATAGAATAAACTGCTCAGGATAGTTTCGACCTTCTACTTCTTGTTTTTGTTTTTATCAAGTAACCTTGAACGTCCAAGTTTTCCTTTGAGTGTTTGTTTACTTTCTGGT
>NC_051410.1:5759283-5759625 GCF_015228065.2 Penaeus monodon
GTGTATTCTAGAAACGCTACTGTAAAATTACTAATTTAATTTGAATCAGTATTGAGGTAGGAGAAGAGAGAGGAAGATAATGTTGGAGCAAAAAATAAGAAGAAAAATGAGAAAATGAGGAAAACGGAGTCAAGTATCACGCCTAAATTAGGTTTGTGAATGAGTCTCTTTCTTCATGACTCGCGTAGATAATCTGAAGTGAAAGCTTTGTCGAGAGAAATGTCGAGTTTCGAGGCACAACGACAAGGCAGTAGGGTTTGTATTTCTTTTCTCTTTGCCTCTCTCTGTCTGTCTCTTTAATCCACCCTCGATATCTTATTTTCTGTCTTCTTTCTCTTTTAC
>NC_051410.1:5759900-5760387 GCF_015228065.2 Penaeus monodon
ACACCTTTCTCTGTGTCTCATCTCAGTTTGCC
This sequence comes from Penaeus monodon, assembly GCF_015228065.2. Classification (NCBI taxonomy): domain Eukaryota; kingdom Metazoa; phylum Arthropoda; class Malacostraca; order Decapoda; family Penaeidae; genus Penaeus; species Penaeus monodon. The sequence continues at coordinate 5,759,933 of NC_051410.1, forward strand.
TATCTATCCTTCGGCTTACTTGCTTGTATAAATATTAATCTTTCATTCTATTTGGTTATAATTTTTTTATTGAATCATCCTCTTTCGATTCGATTTATTCATGACTTCGAATGTACACAAACAAGCCGCATCCAGGCCAGGGTTTACTACGTACATACGCACGCACGCACGGCACTCTCTCAGTTAGCTAACCCAACGTCTATTTCAATTATTGAAAAGTATATTTACCCTTTGTGCGCGCGTCCAGAATAATGGATAAAATGTTGAGCCTGATGCATGTTGTTGTGCAATAGAGTCGTAGATTCCTTCTACAGTTTGCGAAATGAACCAATCTGTAATCAATCAGTCACGCAGTGCAATAAATTTGTTGACAAGATATGTTGCAAGTTTGTAAGGTTCTAATGTCAAAAACAGATGTGCTTTTGGGAGTATGGGTGTGCACGGATGATTATGCA
>NC_051410.1:5760507-5760686 GCF_015228065.2 Penaeus monodon
TTTGTGTATACGATCATGCGTGTGTGCCGTTAGGTGTATCGTATCTCTATGCATCTTTATATTTGTATTTACCTGCGTTCATTTATTTGTCAGCGAAAAAAAAAACGTTAAATTGCGAAAATGGACACGTATGGTCAGCCCCAACGCAAACAGATATGCACCGACTAGAGGAAAATACC
>NC_051410.1:5760824-5761277 GCF_015228065.2 Penaeus monodon
CATCTCTTTAGTCCCCACCTCTCATCAATATGAAGCTTTCATCCGCCGCCGCCAGATGTCCTCGTGTCCAGCATGGCTCGGCGAGATGTGTGTGGGAGGGGAATGGCTTAAGGGGAGGGGAGGGGGTTGTGGAGAGGGGAGGGGAGGGGAATGGCTTAAGGGGAGGGGAGGGGAGGGGAATGGCTTAAGGGGAGAGGAGGGGGTTGTGGGGAGGGGAGGGGAGGGGAATGGCTTAAGGGGAGGGGAGGGGGTTGTGGGGAGGGGAGGGGAGGGGAATGGCTTAAGGGGAGAGGAGGGGGTTGTGGGAAAGGGGGTGGGGAGGGGAGGAGAGTGAGTTTTGGGGAGAGGAGGGGGTTGTGGGGAGGGGAAGGGGTTGCAGGGAGGGGAGATGAGGGAGTTGTGGGGAGAGGAGAGGGTTGTGGGGAAGGGAGAGGAGGGGGTTGTTGGGAGGGG
>NC_051410.1:5761365-5761467 GCF_015228065.2 Penaeus monodon
GTAGATATTTAAGGGTGTGTGGGGGGGGGGAGAACTGACTTAAGGGGAGTGTGTTGAGGGCGATGGGGGATGAGAGAAAGAAAGAGAAATGTAAGTTAGATA
>NC_051410.1:5761697-5761773 GCF_015228065.2 Penaeus monodon
ATGGAGTTGAATAACCAAGCGAGGAAATCGAACACGTAGATAAAAAAAAAAACGTGCAAAAAGACAAATCTCACTA
>NC_051410.1:5761888-5762132 GCF_015228065.2 Penaeus monodon
CGGATGAATGAGCCACCTGAAGCTCGCTAATGAGCCTAGGCCACCTGCAGAGCCAGGTGGTTTGGGTGGAGTGGAGACAGAAAATAAAAAGAATCATGTTACTGTCTTTGCAAGAAAAAAAATATCAATGTGACTATGCCCTTTATCGACATGTGTAGGTTTGTTTTCGGAAGGGAGAGGCTAACTCGTGAGTAGGGGGAGGGAGATGTACTAAAAGCGAGATCAAAAACAAACAAAGGGTGAT
>NC_051410.1:5762585-5762729 GCF_015228065.2 Penaeus monodon
CGCCAAACGGTTTCTCTTGGACATCCCTGCGTTCTGGTCCGCTTTGGATCAATGCTTTAATGATGCACCTGGGTTTGCAGAAGTAAAGTTATTGACCATCAGGTTTATTTTACTCTTTCTGTGGCATTTAGGGGATTATTACGC
>NC_051410.1:5766570-5766824 GCF_015228065.2 Penaeus monodon
TTAAATTAGCACTCATGATTTTCAATTTACGTATCATACTCATCTCTCTGCTTCAATTTGTTTGTGTTCATTAATTAGATTATTACATCAGCTGTAAAATTTATTTGTCAATATTTCTCAACTAATATCCGCGGAGAGGTTTCCCCTTTGAAGAGGAATACAATATTTAAGAGGAAAACCTTTTTTAATCATCTTATACTTATTTTTTTCTCAGTAGAAATTTGTGATAAATTCACACACATGCACACACACAC
>NC_051410.1:5778513-5778830 GCF_015228065.2 Penaeus monodon
TCTTTACGTCGCCACCACCACCTAAAAACCAAAATCGCCACATTTCAAAAAAACTGCATAAAAGATCAGCGACGGGGCAGCGCCACATTCTAAGCTGAGAGAAAATTTCCACGCAAAGTCCAATTTTCATTAAAAAAATGAGAGAAATATTCCATTTCGTTAATCAAAATTGTTTTTGCCGGGAGTTATTTTGTTTAAATTAAAAACCAATTAACTGCGGATTCCACACCCCTTCCATTTCTCCCTCTCCATTTGCGTAAAGTGTTTTGGGGTCGTTTATTGACTTCCCTGCCCCCTCGTATCGTGCCTTCGTGATT
>NC_051410.1:5780424-5780523 GCF_015228065.2 Penaeus monodon
TTAATATAACAAGACAAGTTTGTTGCTTCATCCCACATGCAGAGACGGAGAAAAAGGGTTTGGGGAAAAAACGTGAGAGAAAAACACACTATGATTCCG
>NC_051410.1:5780675-5780855 GCF_015228065.2 Penaeus monodon
TAGAAAAACGCGAAAGAATTTAAGGATCAATGATTTTTTGTTCAAGCTATAAAAGGAAAATACCCAGGGGCGGGGGTAACAACCTCGATTCGTATCATATTTATTTTAATTACATTCATCATAATAACCACTGAGTTATAAGTAGTAGGCAAAGGGAGCGTTAAAATTAATTTGAATTGT
>NC_051410.1:5781023-5781096 GCF_015228065.2 Penaeus monodon
ATTCAATCCACACCACAAGTCTTAAAACCGTTAAATCAAGCTACTCAAATTAAAAGTATCTTCCAAATGTGTA
>NC_051410.1:5781161-5781333 GCF_015228065.2 Penaeus monodon
CCTCATTTGTATTTGAAATGAGATCGACAAATTAGCAGTAGTAATGAAGTAGAAAATGTGTAATGTATATGGGACAAATCGCGATGTGACACTGGTGGCAGCGGTGGGATCGTTTTTCTTGCCTGTTAGTGTGATAAACGTTTGAGTAGAATTGAAAATTTTCCTTGGTGGC
>NC_051410.1:5782059-5782141 GCF_015228065.2 Penaeus monodon
TCTTTTCATATTTCCTTTCTTGAGTTCATTCTCCTCTTCTCCCTTTCCATTCATCCTCTTCCCCCATCCTCCTCTCCGAAAC
>NC_051410.1:5782190-5782611 GCF_015228065.2 Penaeus monodon
TACTTAAATATCAAACGGCATTCATTACTTGTATTTATTTGTTCATCTTTCTCAAATTTGATTCAGGATTTTACGTAATTTTCCTTGCTTCGCTGTTAGTTTCGTTTTTTTCTTCTCTTTTTATTGTATTTGTTCTAGATTTTATAAGTTATCTTCATTTATTCTCGCACTTTCTCTTCTTATCTCTTTTTTTTTTTCTTTCTAATTCGTTGTTTTTTCGTTATCCGACTTCCTCTTCTTCATATCTGTATTCCTGCTTTGGTCTTTTACTAATATCTTTTTATTACAGTTTTTAATTCCATTTCTCTCTCATCTCCTGTTTTGAGCCAACCATTTTTTCCTTATTTTCATACTGGGGGGGGGGGGAGGACTCTGGCATACGCTTTTTAAATCATAAAAATGACGGATCAAATTGGAAATC
>NC_051410.1:5782639-5782741 GCF_015228065.2 Penaeus monodon
GCTCTGTGCAAAAAGATAAAAAGACGGGGAGGGATCTTGGGAAAGGTTTTCAACGGAAGGTAAATTCTAGAAATGTTGCTGATCTTTGATATCGTGGGAACC
>NC_051410.1:5782915-5784414 GCF_015228065.2 Penaeus monodon
GCTTGTGATAAAAAAAAAAAGGATTACCCCTTACATTCTCCCTGCTTCTGTCAATTCTCCCCTTTCCTGACGACCCACTCACACTTATCTCCTCCATTGTCTCAGTACAGTATTTTAGCAACACAATCATCTGTGAAGGCGATGTGACGACACGGGAAAAGGGATGATCCAAGTCAAGTACTGTATAGCTCCGGGTTGTCTTACCTTTAAGTGGATATGATCACCTCCTCTCCACTCTGATATCCATCCGCATACCACGTGTCTAGTACAGCAGTCCTTACCTCTAGTATGGATAATTGAAAGCGGATAAAATTCCTCAGCCTGTTCGCGTATAAGTTTTAGTAATTTCCTGCGCCCAGTAATCCCATTTAAAAGGGATATGGTCCCCTCTGTCTGCAGCAGAAATCTATCCACATATCCATGCCCCGAGTTTTTGTACTCTTCGCTTCCATCCCTCTCTTTCACGTATCCGACCTACCAAAGTTTTCCACCTGTTCACCTTACCACCTGGCACACTCAACCACCTGGCCGTGCCTGTTTTTTCCTCGCAAACCTGTCCCCCGCGCTCACTCCCCTACTCCATCCTCCAACACTCCCCCATTCTCCTTCTTTTCCACTCCAACACTCCACTACCCCCCCTCTCCAACGCTCCACCATTTCACCATTCCATTCTCGTTCCTTCCAATCTGTCCTGTCGCCACCTCTCACCCCCAAACATACCTCTCCTACCATCAACATGATCCCCACAACCTCCAACAGAGCCTCCAACATAATTTCCCTACCCTCTACCACTAATTAAACCCTCACTCGCCTCTCCCCACCCCGTCCCCAACTTCCCATTCTCCTCTCCCCAACGTCTCTTCCAACCTTTACCAATTCTCCAACATACACCTGCACCGTTTCCCTCCCAAACACCCTCCTTCTCCCCCCCCCCCCAATCCATATAGATCTCTAACATATTTTTCCCCCACCACTTCTCCAACATGACGCCTCCCCCCACCCCCTCCCCTCTAAACCCCAATTCCTTCCCCCCCCCCTTCCATCCCGAACACCAACTTTTCTCCCTCTTCCTCTCCTCCCTCCTCCCCTCTCTCCCCAACCCACCCCCTCTCCCCACCCCCCCCATTCTCCCCTTTACCTTCCCGCTCTGACGCCCACCTTCACCCTCTCCCCACCCACTCATCCCAACCCACCGCCTCTTCCCACCCTTTCCCCCACACCCTCCCCTCTTTCACCCCCCACCCTCCCCTCTTTCACCCCACCCTCCTCTCTTTCACCCCCCTCCACCCTTCCCCCTTTCACCCCCACCCACATCAATCTGCATCGGACTTCTTAACCGCATTATTTATGTGCCTGAACCATGACCGCATTATTCTTCCCCAGCGAGTCCGCACGCGCGCCTCTCTTTCCCCAAGAGCAATACTTCTCCTTCAAGCAAGCCAGTCGGCCCCGCACGCACGCCAAAGCAACACGCAGACGATTCTACGCTTGCGAGACCG
>NC_051410.1:5784464-5784612 GCF_015228065.2 Penaeus monodon
AACGGTATTGACGGTATTTAAGTTGTGGTGGTTCCCTATCGCGTGTTTGCTACGCACGCCGGATTGTAAGAGGTTTAAAGCGGATGCAAATCGCGTGAGAATACGCACGCGACCGCATTCGCTTTTTCCCGGGGCTTTACGGAGACTA
>NC_051410.1:5789850-5789945 GCF_015228065.2 Penaeus monodon
GGATGGTTGGAATGGAATTTTTATATTATTTTAAAAAACCCAAAAAATTAAAAAAGGTTTAAACGTTATACATAAAATACATAAAATTTCATAAT
>NC_051410.1:5790011-5790081 GCF_015228065.2 Penaeus monodon
CTTCCAAACAGAAACAGTTTTCTATTAAATTTTCTGCCCTATTTCATTTAAGTATATATGTATAATTTTC
>NC_051410.1:5790373-5790678 GCF_015228065.2 Penaeus monodon
AACTCCTTTTTTAGCCCCGGGCTTTCCAAACTGGGGTTGGGGTGTTTTGTTGTGGCCTTAAATTTGCACTCATGATTTTCCCAAATTTTCGTATCATCCCCAATCTCTCTTGGGTTCAATTTGTTTTTTGTTTTTTAAATTTGATTTTTACATCAGCTGTTTAAAATTTTTTTGTAAAAAATTTTTCAACCCAATATTCCGCGGGGAAATTTTCCCCCCGGGAAGAGGAATCAATATTTAAGAGGGGAAAAAATTTTTTTTAAAAAAATCTTATACCTTTTTTTTTTCTCAGTAGAAATTTGGGG
>NC_051410.1:5796522-5796631 GCF_015228065.2 Penaeus monodon
ATCTTTGTAGAAAGGGGTTTTTTCTGGGGGTGTGTTTTTTCCCCAAAAAACACACAACACAAAAAAAACATATATAATTAAATAAAAAATATTATAATTATTAAAAAAT
>NC_051410.1:5797833-5798123 GCF_015228065.2 Penaeus monodon
CCCAAATTTTATATATATAAAATAAATATATATTATATATTATATAATTAAAATTTTATTATTATAAATTTATATATATATATATGGTTGTTTGTGTGTGTGGGGTTTTGTGGATTTATGTATGAATTATATATTTCCAAAACATTTCATTAAAAATTATAAAAAGATAATGTGTGTTAAAAATAAAAATATATATTTTAATTTATAATATAATATATTATTTATTATTACATATATGCATGTTTTAAAATCATTTCCCCCTATATATGTTTTTTGTGTGGTTTTATTGT
>NC_051410.1:5799573-5799651 GCF_015228065.2 Penaeus monodon
TTCACATAAAGAATATAATGGTTTTGATATATAGTATAAAAATATATTTTAATAACAATTATATTTTATTATATTTTA
>NC_051410.1:5799707-5799786 GCF_015228065.2 Penaeus monodon
AAATTGTGGTGTGTGTGTGCATGTTTTTTTATATAAAACACAACCACAGACATAATACTGGAATATGTTGTGGTGTTGG
>NC_051410.1:5805071-5805424 GCF_015228065.2 Penaeus monodon
TTAAAAAAAAAGGGAAATTTTTATTCATTTTCCTGCCGTGACTCACATCTGTGGTCCCCCAAATTTCCCGAATTACCCGTTAAAACATGTTATTGGGCCCCGCCTGTCGCTGATTTTCTTGTCCCAACAAACAATTCCTCCCCTTTAATTAACAGTGGGGGTCCCCCAGGAATCTCCCTTTCCCCCCTTTCCCCTTTTTCCCCCCTTTTTCTCTTCCCCCCTTTTTTCAAAGCTCATGCCTCCCCGTTGCCCCTCACCCCGCCCAAATATGCTTCCCAAAAAGCTAAATTTCAGTTCGTCCCCCCGAGAAACCGGGTTTGGGGTTTTTTGGTTTTTTAAACCCCCGATGAGTT
>NC_051410.1:5805488-5805740 GCF_015228065.2 Penaeus monodon
GGCCCGCAATACAACCCCCTTTTAATTTGAATATGTTGTTTGGGCCCAAAAGCTGTAAAAAACAATAATTTAAAAAACGAAGATGAACCATAATTTAAAAACGGAGTTACTTTTTTCCCAAATTAGACGTTTTATAAATGTGATTGAAGATACCAATGCAAACTAAATATTAGGATTTTCCTCCAAGTTTTCTTACGGTGTTTAAGCAAAGATGGATCTTTATTTTGCCTCTTATTATGATCGGTGAAATTT
>NC_051410.1:5805851-5805930 GCF_015228065.2 Penaeus monodon
TTTATCTTTGGGGTGTGTTGTGTGTATTTTTGCGTGTGTTTTTTCTGGATCTAAAGGGTTTTTTGATCCATCTCTCAAT
>NC_051410.1:5807637-5809373 GCF_015228065.2 Penaeus monodon
CTTACAAAAATACAAGTAGATGGGCTGATAGATCAGTCCTTCTGTTAATTTGCCCGACCATGCGTTTTTTGCAAGTATATCTGCGCTTATATGATGGTATATAGCACAGCCAACACTACTGTAATACTCTTGATCTCCTCATATCGCCAATATTGGCTCACAACGTTAGCAGTTATGTATGAAAACAGTTAACAGTTCCCAGGGAATGCGACAGCTTATGGCAACACCGGCAGTGTTGTCGCTCGGTGATCAATACATTACTCACGCCGGAAACGTCGTTAGCAGAGATGATAGTTCGCAACAACGGGGTCGGTTGCATATATACGTACATCCACAAACATATTAAAATAGACAAAGGCTGGTGAATTGCGCTACATGTAAAAATATGCACAAAGAGTTTATTGATCTTTGGATGTGTTTTCAAAATAAACGTCTTTCTCACTTCAATATATTCTAAATCACATAAATGAATGCCTTTATTTTACTATGTACTTTTCAGTGTCAGGTGTTCAGTACAAATACATAATTTCAAAAGTTTCTAATAGTTCATTTTAATAGTCAGTGACTAAATAAAGATCACAGTTATGTATTTGGGATCACTCTGAATTAGAAAAAAAATCTATGCAATAATTAATATAAATTCGAAGGGAGAATTAAGGGGGAAAATTATGGAATCTAGTGTTTAATTAATAAAAAAATGACAATGAAACACTTTGACATGAAATGTGTTTTACAAGTATTTTAGATCCACTTTTTATCGTTGTTAAATATTGCAGGTTATGATTTCGCAAGCCTTCAATAACACATATATTATAAACACATTAAAGGTTAGACAGATTAATGATTTGTGCATTTATAAAACACATGTGCATAGTGATATCATGGTGCTAAACTAATCTCTTTCATAAATAGTCAATTACACCTTTGCGAAACACGACATGCAAAATAAATAGATCTTATCTTTGATATTCAGAAGTATTTATCCATAATATGACTTCTCCGAAACGCTTACCCCCCTCCCCCCCAATCCTCCCTCATGTACGCCCATCTCAAAGGTAGTCCCCCCCTCCTCCCTCTCCATACGAAAACAATTTGCCTTTTCTCATCCCCCCCCTCCATGTACGTACATCCCACTCTTCCTTCCCCCCCCGTGAACACCCCCTCTCTGTATGCCCATCAACCCTTTCCCCATCAAGAAGACCCTCCCCCCCAATCCCCATCCAACTTCTTCCCTCCCCACATGCATACCCATCCCCCTCCGTCCCTTCCTAGTACCCCTCCCCTTCTACCCTCCCCGTGCTCCATTTCCATGCCATTCCCCCCTCCCTTTACCCCTCCATCCCCCCTAATACCAACTCCCTCCTTCCCCCCCCTCCTTCCCACCCCTCCTTCCCTCCTAATCCCCACATTCTCCCCCCTCCCCAACCAACTCCTTGCCCCCTTCCCCATCATCCCTTCTCCCCCACCCCCTCCTTCTCCCTCCCTACCCCCCTCCCCCTCCCCCTCCCCACCAGGCCTTCATCTCTCCCGCCTTCCTAACTTCTCGTCTAACGAGATTATAACGTCTTGAGCGAAGCTTGCCCGTTTAACAGCCCTTATTAAACAAACATTTTTGAACACGCGTTTTAACTTGTAAGCAAACGCCAACTCTGGAATAACAAATGGGGAAATGTGATTTTTTTTCTTTGCTTGAAGACTTACCTGTTTATTTTTATATATAATTGAAGACTGAGCTG
>NC_051410.1:5811496-5811637 GCF_015228065.2 Penaeus monodon
CTCCGTACAAGCACCGGAAAAGCGAATGCGGTCGCGTGCGTATTCTCACGCGATTTGCATCCGCATTACCTCTTACAATCCGGCGTGCGTAGCAAACACGCTGATAGGGAACCACCACAACTTAAATACCGTCAATACCGT
>NC_051410.1:5811685-5813107 GCF_015228065.2 Penaeus monodon
AACGGTCTCGCAAGCGTATGAATCTGTCTGCGTGTTGCATTGGCGTGCGTGCGTGGCCGACTGGCTTGCTTGAAGGAGAAGTATTGCTCTTGGGGAGAAAGAGAGGCGCGCGTGCGGACTCGCTGGGGAAGAATAATGCGGTCATGGTTCAGGCACATAAATAATGCGGTTAAGAAGTCCGATGCAGATTGATGTGGGTGGGGGTGAAAGGGGGAAGGGTGGAGGGGGTGAAGAGAGGAGGTGGGGTGAAAGAGGGGAGGGTAGGTGGTGAAAGGGGGGAGGGTGGGGTGAAAGAGGGGAGGGTGGGGGGTGAAAGAGGGGAGGGTGGGGGGGAAAGGGTGGGAAGAGGCGGTGGGTTGGGATGAGTGGGTGGGGAGAGGGTGAAGGTGGGCGTCAGAGCGGGAAGGTAAAGGGGAGATATGGGGGGTGGGGAGAGGGGGTGGGTTGGGGAGAGAGGGAGGAGGAGTGGAGGAGAGGAAGAGGGAGAAATTGGTGTTCGGGGATGGAAGGGGGGGGGAAGGAATTGAGGTTAGAGGGGAGGGGGTGTGGGGAGGCGTCATGTTGGAGAAGTGGTAAAGGTTGGAGAGACTGTTGGGGAGAGGAGAATGGGAAGTTGGGGACGGGGTGGGGAGAGGCGAGTGAGGGTTTAATTAGTGGTAGAGGGTAGGGAAATTATGTTGGAGGCTCTGTTGGAGGTTGTGGGGATCATGTTGATGGTAGGAGAGGGTATGTTGGAGGTGAGAGGTGGCGACAGGACAGATTGGAAGGAACGAGAATGGAATGGTGAAATGGTGGAGCGTTGGAGAGGTGGGGTAGTGGAGTGTTGGAGTGGAAGAGAAGGAGAATGGGGGAGTGTTGGAGTGATGGAGTAGGGGAGTGAGCGCGGAGACAGGTAGCGAGGAAAAACAGGCACGGCCAGGTGGTTGAGTGTGCCAGGTGGTAAGGTGAACAGGTGGAAAACTTTGGTAGGCTCGGATACGTGAAAGAGAGGGATGGAAGCGAAGAGTACAAAGCTCGGGGCATGGATATGTGGATAGATTTCTGCTGCAGACAGAGGGGACCATATCCACTTTTAAATGGCATTACTGGACGCAGAAATTACTAAACTTTATACGCGAACAGGCTGAGGAATTTTATCCGCTTTCAATTTATCCATACTAGAGGTAAAGGACTGCTGTACTAGACACGTGGATATGCGGATGGATATCAGATGTGGAGAGGAGTGATCATATCCACTTAAAGGTAAAGACACCGGAGCTATACAGTACTTGACTTGGTATCATCATTTTCCCGTGTCGTCACATCGCCTTCACAGATGATTGTGTTGCTAAAATACTGTACTGAGACAATGGAGGAGATAAGTGTGAGTGGGTCGTCAGGAAAGGGGAGAATTGACAGAAGCAGGGAGAATGTAAGGGGTAA
>NC_051410.1:5813305-5813406 GCF_015228065.2 Penaeus monodon
GTTCCCACGATATCAAAGATCAGCAACATTTCTAGAATTTACCTTCCGTTGAAAACCTTTCCCAAGATCCCTCCCCGTCTTTTTATCTTTTTGCACAGAGC
>NC_051410.1:5813435-5813976 GCF_015228065.2 Penaeus monodon
GATTTCCAATTTGATCCGTCATTTTTATGATTTAAAAAGCGTATGCCAGAGTCCTCCCCCCCCCCCCAGTATGAAAATAAGGAAAAAATGGTTGGCTCAAAACAGGAGATGAGAGAGAAATGGAATTAAAAACTGTAATAAAAAGATATTAGTAAAAGACCAAAGCAGGAATACAGATATGAAGAAGAGGAAGTCGGATAACGAAAAAACAACGAATTAGAAAGAAAAAAAAAAAGAGATAAGAAGAGAAAGTGCGAGAATAAATGAAGATAACTTATAAAATCTAGAACAAATACAATAAAAAGAGAAGAAAAAAACGAAACTAACAGCGAAGCAAGGAAAATTACGTAAAATCCTGAATCAAATTTGAGAAAGATGAACAAATAAATACAAGTAATGAATGCCGTTTGATATTTAAGTATCTTCTTCATGTTCCGTCTCCTCTCAGTTCTTCTCTCTTCCTCTTTTCTGTTTCGGAGAGGAGGATGGGGGAAGAGGATGAATGGAAAGGGAGAAGAGGAGAATGAACTCAAGAAAGGAA
>NC_051410.1:5814716-5814885 GCF_015228065.2 Penaeus monodon
ACCAAGGAAAATTTTCAATTCTACTCAAACGTTTATCACACTAACAGGCAAGAAAAACGATCCCACCGCTGCCACCAGTGTCACATCGCGATTTGTCCCATATACATTACACATTTTCTACTTCATTACTACTGCTAATTTGTCGATCTCATTTCAAATACAAATGAGG
>NC_051410.1:5814950-5815023 GCF_015228065.2 Penaeus monodon
TACACATTTGGAAGATACTTTTAATTTGAGTAGCTTGATTTAACGGTTTTAAGACTTGTGGTGTGGATTGAAT
>NC_051410.1:5815191-5815371 GCF_015228065.2 Penaeus monodon
ACAATTCAAATTAATTTTAACGCTCCCTTTGCCTACTACTTATAACTCAGTGGTTATTATGATGAATGTAATTAAAATAAATATGATACGAATCGAGGTTGTTACCCCCGCTCCTCGGTATTTTCCGTTATAGCTTGAACAAAAAATCATTGATCCTTCAATTCTTTCGCGTTTTTCCTA
>NC_051410.1:5815524-5815620 GCF_015228065.2 Penaeus monodon
CGGAATCATAGTGTGTTTTTCTCTCACGCTTTTTCTCCAACCTTTTCTCCGTCTCTGCATGTGGGATGAAGCAACAAACTTGTCTTGTTATATTAA
>NC_051410.1:5816667-5816981 GCF_015228065.2 Penaeus monodon
AAACGTGGTCCTATAACCTAAATGAAATCACGAAGAGCACGAGTACGAGCGGCTAGAGGAAGGTCAATGAACTGACCTCCGAACACTTTTACGCAAATTGGAGAGGGAGAAATGGAAGGGGTGTGGAATCCGTCAGTTAATCTGGTGTTTAATTAACAAAATAACTGCCGGCGAAACAATTTGATTAACGAACATGTGATATATTTCTCTCATTTTTTTTAATGAATTATGACTTTGCGTTGGCAATATTCTCTCAGCTTTAGAATGTGGCGCTGACCTCGTTCGCTGATCTCTTTATGCAGTTTTGTTGAACA
>NC_051410.1:5818443-5818560 GCF_015228065.2 Penaeus monodon
ATGAGAGCAGAGAGGGAGCTGGGGAGCCGAGACGCCGCACTCTGGGTACGTGTAAATACTTTCGGTTTTGCTGCATTATACTTTCAATACCTTCATTCCTCTCTGCCTTTGTTCTTG
>NC_051410.1:5819094-5819458 GCF_015228065.2 Penaeus monodon
TTCATCGCATACATGTTTAAACACATTCGCCACCTGCACCATTTAACCACCCAACCACTTATCCACCTGCACCACCTATCCATCTCCATCAATTATCCACTTTCAGCACTTATCCCCTTCCGCCACTTATCCACCACCACTACCTATCCACTCCGCCACTTATCCACTTTCAGTACTTACCTACCTCCACTAACTATCCACTTATCCACCTCGGCCACTTATCCACCTTCCTCTCTATTTCCATTTTTCTTCTCGTCAGCTGATACAGCAATATTGTATTTTTGTATCAGTTGTTCCTGTGTTTTTGTCGTTAATGATAATCTTCTGTTTTCACATTTAATGCGAGAAAGCTCTAAGGAATTGC
>NC_051410.1:5819674-5820053 GCF_015228065.2 Penaeus monodon
AGCTAGATAAGGAATATGTGCGTGGGAGAGATATATGAATATAAAACAATATAAAGTAGAGTGGGAGAGAGAAGGGAAAAATGAAAATAGAAGAGAAAAGAATAGGAAGAGAGGAGACAATGGGGAAATAGAAAGAGTGGCGGATAGTACCAGGTGGTATACGAGATAGAGTGGAAGACAGAGAAAAAGTGGATAAAAGATGAATAAATAAAGAAAAAAAACGAGTATAAAGAGAGAAGAATAAGAACAACAACAGATTTTAAAAAATGAAGGAAAGAAAGAAAGGAAGAATAAAAAAGGAAAGTAATTAGCATCTTCATCTTCTCTTGTTTTAGCTTTGTCCCATTTTCGTTTTAGCGTTGCTATTTACTAGTAAAAT
>NC_051410.1:5820422-5820705 GCF_015228065.2 Penaeus monodon
GTGAAATTAATTGGGTTCAAGAACTGTACAATACATTAAAGAAAATATCTTTATTATGTAATAATTGTCTTCATTGTTTTTCTACGTAGTGATATCATTTCAGTTTTCTTTATCGTTATATTTTAACTTAACCGTAATATTTCAATAGTTTTTTTTACTGATCAACTATTTTTCAACCAATAGTTTATCGAAATCATAACCATAGTATGAAAAGTTAAGCTACGAAAAAAATGATCTTCATTAACTAAATCATGATTGATATAACCCCTTTAACACATACGTG
>NC_051410.1:5820948-5821094 GCF_015228065.2 Penaeus monodon
GTCATATCCCCTTCGCTGTTTTGTAAATTCATGGATCTGGTTTGCGAAATCCACGAATCTCAAACACATCCGCGAATCCTGAGAATCTGATAGGAAAGTCTGTAATGCTGTATTTGGGGTCATGTGGATTTTTCAGGCTTTTTCGG
>NC_051410.1:5821354-5821744 GCF_015228065.2 Penaeus monodon
TCGAAAAAGCCTGAAAAATCCACATGACCCCAAATACAGCATTACAGACTTTCCTATCAGAATCTCAGGATTCGCGGATATGTTTGAGATTCGTGGATTTCGCAAACCAGATCCATGAATTTACAAAACAGCGAAGGGGATATGACGCTTTCGAAATCTAGATTTGCGAATGAATATGCTTTGTCAGTGATGGATAATCGAGTTTATATCATAATCTGGACCCACAGTCTTTGCTTGACAACCTGTGTATAATCAAAATAAATTATTCACAGAAAGGGGAGTAGGCGGAAGGAAAATGAACATAACAATAAACAGTATGAATAACGGAAAGAATGAAATTATTATTAGTATGACGCTTCAATTAAAGAAAAAAAAAGTACCGATAACACA
>NC_051410.1:5822042-5822300 GCF_015228065.2 Penaeus monodon
GTAGACAAGATGAGTAACGCGGCGATATATCCATCCAAGGCACATGAATATATAAAAACCCTTATGATTGGTCGGTTCGAGAATGTAAGACGCGGTATCCCATTGGCTGGCGAGGGAGAGGGGGAGGGGCTTAGAAGCTAAACCAGGTAGGAATAAAGGAGGGAACAGAGGGGGAGATGATAAAGAGATGGGAAGTAGAAAGGTACGGAATAAGAGGAGAAGGTAGAAGAGAAAAGGATAAACAGTGAACAAATACAG
>NC_051410.1:5822361-5822634 GCF_015228065.2 Penaeus monodon
CAAGAAATACCGAGTCACTTGCACGGGAATAAGAAAAAAAAAATATTAAAAGGAGGGAAAGGAAGAGACAAAAGAAACAATAAATTCAGAGCTGAAATGAGGGAAGGTTCTTAAGTGGGATTAGGGAGTAAGAAAGGGTTTTCGTCTGGCCTTATCCCTATGAAATAGCAATAATATGTGCTCTAGTGCTGTAAGACTTCGTGAATATAATATGACCCTGGATATTCCGCGGTTGTGCGATAAACCCGTCAGCCAAAATATTAACACAGTCTC
>NC_051410.1:5825763-5825955 GCF_015228065.2 Penaeus monodon
ACGCACACAAGACAACTGGAGAACCCATTCTCCTTGGCAGAAAATATTAGCTTTATCTTCGCTATAAACAGCCAATGCGTGGGCGCCTCAAGTGTTTAGGGTGAGAACACAGTGGGAATGTGTTTGCATGGAGAATGGACAGCAAGACATAGAGTGTATACATTGTATTTTAGCGTGCTATGCGGAATGCTT
>NC_051410.1:5825986-5826439 GCF_015228065.2 Penaeus monodon
ACAGTTTTACTCTTAATTGCATTTGGATGGAGGAAATAGATCGGAAGATACTGTATCGAGGGGAGTAAAATGCTCTAGGATTATATGGCAGGATTATATTACAGAATCTTCCCTGGTACGTATATTATGTTGCGAGGAGTGTGTTGTAGATTATAGCCTGTATCGAGTTTTATTGGATATCGCTCTGTATCGCGTCAAATTTACAGCACTCTATAATGGATATTGGAATGTCTGTAATCGTATAAAGGAACGATATGAACGTTCACATTCTGAAAAGAATAATCATATCCTTGCAAATGTGCCCATCTCTCTCTTCAATAATAGTTCTGTTTATGACGCAGGAGGAGTTAGACAGATGAAAAGAACCGTTTTGTCAGTGAGTGGGAATGTTGTAAATCTTTCAAATTCATAGTGTTGGATATAAGTTCGTGAGGCTGAACTTTTAAAGCATTA
>NC_051410.1:5829596-5829929 GCF_015228065.2 Penaeus monodon
CTTTTGATTACAACAGATAACGTGCAGGTAGGCAAGACACATATGAAAGGATAGATAAAAAGCAGAAAGACTATGATCAAAGGTCTTTCTTAAAGAGCATTGTCTCCGAACTTCATCGATTGATATATTTTTTTATTATTATGTATATATATTTTTTTTTGTGTGTGTCTTTTGTTCCCCCAAAATATATTTTTTTCTATGTTTCAAATGTTTCACAAAAGGTATTCTGTAAAGCTTCTTTCTCCTCCTGGCTGGTTCGAAATTCAATGGAAATATGTTGATAAGAATGAGGATAAATGTCAAAAACGCTTGGTTGGGGAAAGGGAGTGGGGT
>NC_051410.1:5832432-5832706 GCF_015228065.2 Penaeus monodon
AACTTTGGTGTTCTTTGTCGTGTTGGTTTTGTGTCTCACGGCGAGAGGGGTCTTAGTTGACTTGGGGGAGGCGGGGGAGTCTGCATGGGCCGGGGTCTGCTGGCTAGGAGCGCCGGGTGAGGGGCACGTGGATGGCTCAGCAGAGTTGAAGGTCGGCGAGTCAGCAAGGGCGCGAGGCAGCTGGCTGGCCGCGGGCAAGGAGGGAGAGTTTTGGGGGAAAGGATTGCCGGTCGTGGGTATGGGCGTGGAGGGAGTGGAGAAGGGGTTTGGGGTG
>NC_051410.1:5833628-5833777 GCF_015228065.2 Penaeus monodon
TGGGGGTGAAAAAAAGAAGATGGGGGGAGGGATAGGCATAAAAAAACCCGAAAAAAAAGAATGAGAAGGGATGGAAAGAGAAAAGAAGAGAAAAATAAGACAATAGCAACTTTCCGAGACTTTCTGAGAGGCAGATGAAGTGAAGACAA
>NC_051410.1:5835242-5835416 GCF_015228065.2 Penaeus monodon
CGCGAACAGACTGACAAACAGACACGTAAATCCTTCATCTCTGTTTCCCTTTTCTATCTTTCTTTTCCTTACTTCCCCTATACATTGCCCTCTCGTCCTGTTCTCGTGTTTCTTTGGTGCTATTTTTGTTCCTTCGACGACGCAATGGAAATGGTATATCACGTAACAGAGGAC
>NC_051410.1:5836281-5836527 GCF_015228065.2 Penaeus monodon
CACACACAAAGACTCACACACATATTGGTATCCTCACCATGGCTCTTTCGAAGCAGAACGTAACCGGGAAACGAGAGCACGAAAACTGGCGCCGACAACAGGTCACTGACCCGTTTCCTGGACGAGTCAATTCAGCTGTAAACTCGGTGGACTTCTGCAAAGCTCTCTGAAAGGATATGAAGTTATTTCTATTTATTCGTTTGTTTATTTATTGATTGGTGTGAATTGTTGAGCATGTGTTTCATG
>NC_051410.1:5837014-5837776 GCF_015228065.2 Penaeus monodon
GATCAAGGAAAAGCCATCAGCTGCAACAGTCTTTTATTGGAGCAAAGTTTCAACCTGAAATATGATATTCAGGTAATACAATTGGCAATTTAAATCATTCAAAATTACACATAAATGTTCTGAATAACTAAATAAATCTCCTATTTTGCGTCAAAAGAAATATACATGCATTAATGAATATTAATGCAACAAATAAATCCAAGTATACAATGAACTGATTATCTCACAATACTAAACTAATGTAAGGAATGCACTACACATATCGTGCGACGTAAGTAAATAATCTGCCTAACAATATCACAAATAAATCATACATTGTACATTTTCATTGAACTCACTTCAATGGCCACACTATCACAATCCATGATTCCCAGTAGTTACCGTCACGTATAATCTCAGTTACGGCACAAATCCAATCCACAGCCCATTGGACATAACACTGGCTGAAACGCATATGAAAAGTAAACACTCCAAATTATGGCCGACGCCAACACAACAAACTCATGTTCCGTGTATTTATCAATATTAATGAGGATTATCCTCTTCTGATATTAATTTGAAACCACTCAATATCCTTAAACATACCTTCATGAGTGTAAAGACTTGTGCCCAATAACTGCCACTTCTGTGAAAGGTCGACAACACAAATATTCCCTGCGAAGTGGATTCACACACGAGGCCTCAACCGCACAGCAACGTCATACGTGGGCTCATGGGTAAACAAAAAACACTCGAGATGCGCAACGTAACATCTCACCCGTA
>NC_051410.1:5838535-5838752 GCF_015228065.2 Penaeus monodon
GACGCGCACTCACAGACTGCCCCCCCCCCCACACACACACACAAATTGAATAAAACCCTAGCAATCAAAACTGAAATGTCACTCTTGAATTGGATAGACATTGACCTGATATCAAATCGAGCCCCAAATGACCTGGGGTCATATATTGGGGGGGGGGGGTGAAACAAACAAACCTCTCTAATGCTTTTTGACTTTGGATCTTCATTCAGGAATTTGA
>NC_051410.1:5838890-5838987 GCF_015228065.2 Penaeus monodon
ACATTTCTTGGCGATTTGGTGTATCCTTGACTGAAATATTGGATTGACTGGAGTGATTTTTTTTTTTTTTACTGATAATGGATCTTCCCTTCTAGTT
>NC_051410.1:5839106-5839495 GCF_015228065.2 Penaeus monodon
GTCCCTCTATCTCCAGTCATATCAGTAGCCTAATCATTAAACAAACTGTTTACCTCCAAACATACCCGAGTGCAGACAATTTGCATTACATACTTCTGCATCCTATCCAGTGTTTACTCTACCTTTTTCCCCTCAGACCAGCATATGTTCTCCTTCCCTCTGCAATTTCATAATAAACAAAAAGATATCAAAAACACATTAACGTTTGAGTGACTAAAGCAAACTGTAGAGGCATCCGCTCTCACTCAAACATCTAACATGAAAGTCCAACCTATGTAAAGTGTACCAGTGCTTAAATTCGGATGGAAGTTGTACACGGAGAGAGGAAGTTGCAGAACATTTCAGAGAAGTTAAATGCAAAAGTTAATTGATGCGATCAACATTTGTGT
>NC_051410.1:5839771-5840559 GCF_015228065.2 Penaeus monodon
TTCACCAAGTAAACCAATAGTACCACCTTCGTGAAATAAAATCTGATTAACCAAGTATATATACTCAGATCATACTATTTCCATGACAGTTGCCATAGCTTACCGGTTTACAAAACACTGCTTATTGTTAACTGATCGTTCATTTATGGGAGCTATTGGGAAAATGCTATTGAATAAACGCATAGGTGTAATATGAAGATAATAAGCCTGTTCAGTGATCACAGGGGTTACGCAAATGTGATTACCCCTTTTATTAATTAGCTGGGCAGTTACGTGAATTAAATATAAAGTGTGTAAATCTATACTAAATTGGTGCAGCAGATTAAAAGGCTAACTGATCACTATCAGCTGATTTATTCATTTATACATTGGATCAATGAACGAGTACTATAGAAGCTGGGTATATTTTTTGGATAAATTAAAAGAAAATTGTCTTAATCAAATTTGCTAATGACAAAAACAGTATAACCGAACCAGTATACTTCAGCTCCTATTGCAAACAAATATATAGATATATTGAAAATCACTATTTCTGTGAGAATTAAATTTCGTCAGGGATAGCACTTGAACCAGATTTAGAACATAAGTGATTATATATGGTACTGGGTGAGTAGATGTGGCAGTGGGTGATTGGATGTGCCACTGGGTGATTAGATGTGACACTGGTTGATTATATATGGCACTGGGTGATTAGATGTGGCGCTGGGTGATTAGATGTGGCACTGGGAAAGGAAAAGGAAGAGACGCATGCTAGAAATTAATTGATATTAATAGAATAAAAATATGAA
>NC_051410.1:5841643-5842038 GCF_015228065.2 Penaeus monodon
ATATTACCTTCGTAAGAGACAACAAGTGAAATATAAAATAGTTTGTAGATTTTAATTAATTGGCGCGTTACTATCTTAGTGATTACTATCAATTGCTCTGTCAATCAAATTAGATCATTAGATTGTTACTTAACAAGCTGGAAGGTATATTCTATGGCCTTTAAACAAATTTCCTTTTCCAAAAAATATTATCCTGTCTTTTAGACTTCAGTTTTTAACCTATGCAAAGACATATAAGTTAAATCATTTTTCATTTCAATTGGAATTGCAAATTGAGAAAACGCAATAGGATAAATATTTACCTTACGAAATGATAGAATTAATTTTTCTTGTTTTACTGCTTGTTATAGAACGTTCCCTATTAGATAAAATTTCTTTCAATCGTAATCTTTTCA
>NC_051410.1:5842120-5842515 GCF_015228065.2 Penaeus monodon
TCGTTTTGCGTCCCTCCAACGAAGATAAATGAATTTCCTTCTTAAACGGTAGCAAGTAAAGTGTAGCCACATCGATCAGTCACGTAACACAACAATGCTTACCCTAGTGATTTAGTAAATTGATCGGGTAATGGAGTGAATTAGCGGTTGTGTGGAGATGGATCGATCATAATAAGAGAGCGAGATTTAAGCAGGTTGAAAGGTTAAAGTCTAGGGATTAGGTCAGCTTGTGGGGTTGTTTTAGACTACGATGTTGCGAGATGTTGCATTTGTTGGTCACATCTTACTATTGCGATATACTGTTTTCGATTTTTAAGCTGTATTAATATATATATATTTTTTAATAGTTTACCGTATATATTCCTGTGAATAATTTCAACACTCTGATAAATAAA
>NC_051410.1:5842787-5843052 GCF_015228065.2 Penaeus monodon
ACAATGGTGAAATTAACAAACCAAACTAAACCGCATCCGACCCATTGAAACCCACGTAAGCAGAACCACAAAACCCCATTAAGCACGCAAGACCAGCAGCTAAACCGGTGAAGTGTATCAGTGCTTACGTTTAGCCGGCAAGGTACGTACATTAATTTTATGGAACGTAGCTTCAAGTGCATCAGCGCTGAACTTGATGAGAGCGTGAAATAATCAACTCCAAATTCCCTTTACAACTAATATATATAATTCAATAATTCAAGTA
>NC_051410.1:5843304-5843381 GCF_015228065.2 Penaeus monodon
GTAAGATACGTTCGCTGAAAGTTTCATATAAAAGAAACTGCCTTCAATTGATGTTTATCTTCGTCTGTGTTTACCTG
>NC_051410.1:5843809-5843895 GCF_015228065.2 Penaeus monodon
GTAGCAGTAATAACAATACAATACAATAACTCACATTTATTTCTACGAATTCCTGTATAATTGGTTATCGCTCCCCCCTCCCCCCC
>NC_051410.1:5843977-5844204 GCF_015228065.2 Penaeus monodon
TGCCGTTTGTTGAGTCAGCACTGTTTTTACGACCAGTGTGATTAGTTAATATCACTTACGCTAGTTACTATGATTCCATCGTTATTATTATTTCGAGTTTATATACACGTATTACTAAAAATATATATACTGTCTCGTATTTAATCTGCTTTCATAATTGTTTTTAACAGTTTACTGTTTATATTCCTCACGCTCTGAAGGGATCTAAATCTAAACACTTTTAATAA
>NC_051410.1:5844546-5844831 GCF_015228065.2 Penaeus monodon
ACGAAGCTAAAATCACTAAACTAGCTCGTCCGTGGGTGGCATAACACAAGTGCCAAGCTCCCTCAACGCAAGCTAGATAACAACCAGGAAATAAAATATGACTTGGAAATTTAATTTGTCACAGTGTTACACAAAGCCTCTTAGTCCTGAGTTATTCCTGGCATTATTCAAGAAAATCCTGAATGGTAGATAGAGTTTAGTGAGGAATAATAATCTAGGATGAGGCAGTGTGTTAAAGGGACCTGGGGTACATTTCAGTGTATTAAGATGAAAATAATCATTTTA
>NC_051410.1:5845425-5845627 GCF_015228065.2 Penaeus monodon
GAGTGTCTGTGTTTATTCATTACATAAACATGAAGGCAGTGTCTATCCCGTGACGCAAGTCAAGAAATAACCAAAGGGTTCTGGAAGATCCCAGACTCCATGACCTGATAGCTGTCTTCTAAATAAACTATACCTTAAAGCTCAGGGGGCAGAGAGACACAGGTAATATGTATTTTTCGACGATTTTGTGCTGAAATGGGGG
>NC_051410.1:5845765-5845951 GCF_015228065.2 Penaeus monodon
AAATGGTTGTCAAGAAGAATAGTTTGATTTTTCTAATAAGGCCATTGATAACCGAGTCTCTGGGAGGATTTTAGTATTGGTGCGTCTAGACTCTCCAAACCACGACCATCTAAGTAAACACAGTAAAAATAAAGTTTAAGAAGGCTTTATTCACTCACCATGATCTTATAGACCGGCGGTCTTGCA
>NC_051410.1:5846059-5846642 GCF_015228065.2 Penaeus monodon
CTGATTCGCTTTTAAATGGTTTGTCTTGTAAGGTTTTAGGTCCCTGTTTCCCGGGGCGCTGGAGCAGTGAGAGTAAATCCCAAGGGCAGGGGTCAGGGATGAGATAACAGGTGTCGAAAGTGACACTGCAAGAGAGATTGCCTCGTTATTTCCTCGTAATATTTATGATTATTTTGTTAAGGTACGGTTACTTTTAGTACTGTTGTAAGTTATGCAAATGATTTAAAAAAAGGATTTATCAATTTTGGTGTTACCTCGCATCAAGTTTTTACATAATCCATCATTTCATCAGCTAAAAAAAGGATCAATATTTTTACAGTTATTTTTCCCGTTTTTAGTTTTTTGTATTTTTTTCTTTGTTCCATGAAAAATTTTTGTTGACATTAAAAACCTCATTCATAAACAGTTAAAATTCTTAATAGTACACTGCAAATTTTAATTTTTTTCATATGCAATTTTTTATGAGATGAAAAAACCCCCTTAGAATAGCAAATGAGTTCCATTGAGGACAATTGGCAACAGCAAAAAAAAATTGCTGTATTTCCCCGCCCCACTTTTTAAATTAACATTAATCGTAACGTTT
>NC_051410.1:5847037-5847236 GCF_015228065.2 Penaeus monodon
ATTCATTTTAATACTGCTAATTATTTAAGCATCCTCTACACTTTCTCATTAAGTAGGAGTAAGTCATACACAAAACGTTAGTTTATAGTTCCTTTCATATAATATCTGATTTATTTCATCTCCATAACTCAAATTTACTGTTTAGATATATTCAAAATGCTTCATTCCCAAACAGTTTTACCGACGATATTGTTTAGCT
>NC_051410.1:5847259-5847546 GCF_015228065.2 Penaeus monodon
TTATACCCACATGTAAGGATTCATAGGGTCTTGCATACGATACTGAAATGTACATTGTCGGATACTCTTAATATATACAAAATGTTATGTAAATGTAATTTGGAATACGAGATCGGCTCTGAGTATCTCGTTTCTTTTTATTTTCATTCTGGTTGGAGCTATCAATCATGTTAATGAGGAATGATGGAAGTAGAAAACTATCGTGAGAGAGATAAAAAGTTATTATTTGATTTTCCTTGCCTGTGCGTTTAAAACGTTAGTCCTCTGTTTAGTTTTAATATAAACTT
>NC_051410.1:5848489-5848721 GCF_015228065.2 Penaeus monodon
CCAGTCATGGAAGGTCAGAATAATTCATTCGTGTTTATACAATTTCAGTTTTATTCAAACTCTAAACAAAATTCGAACAGCTAAATGGTAAGAAAACACTAAATTACATAGCAATGAAAACATAGAAATTATTAAATAACTGAGCAAGACAAACTTACAAATTTTGTTCAGTATTAATAATATTCATTACATACATATTGTATCCAAAGAAAAAAAATGCTGTTTAAATCCG
>NC_051410.1:5850732-5851104 GCF_015228065.2 Penaeus monodon
CCTCATCACCAAAAATTTCAAAGTAACCCAAATTTATATGAATTAAATAATTAAATTAAACTTCCCATTTAAAACGAAAACGAAGAAAGTTAAAGTACTTTATTTACATAACAACTAAGTCAGATAATTAATTTATAATGTATTTACCCCATTAAGTATTTTTTTTTAATTTCTCGTTGCTTACATGATTTGTGTATTTCATAAATGTTTTAATATGATGTAGTTACAATTGTCATGTTTTTTTAAGCGTCTCTGGACGTAGAATGCTCGTATAAGTATTTATTATAATTATTGTTGTTGTTGTTGTTCTTGTTGGTTTTGTTGTTATTTATCTGTTTATTTATATTTTTACTTTATTTTCTTATTTTTTGT
>NC_051410.1:5851263-5851510 GCF_015228065.2 Penaeus monodon
TTTTTTTTTTTTTTTTTTTTTTTTTATGTTCCTAAATGGACTAAAAGAAAAAAAATGAGAATATCAATTTCATTATAAATTTGAACATTAAAAAGCGGAGAAATGTTACACTTCAAAAACTAGTAATAAGTCATCACAACCTTCTTTTATTTTATCCTCGTAGAGTTATCCATCACTCAAGACATTTTCTATTGTTTTCTTCACTCAAAATTCCTTTTATTATATGATTTATAGCGCCCCCTTTCAC
>NC_051410.1:5851736-5851802 GCF_015228065.2 Penaeus monodon
TCGTCGCCACGAATAGCACAAATAACAGCGAGAAGAAAGGAACGCTTTATTGTGTAAATATGAATT
>NC_051410.1:5851833-5851948 GCF_015228065.2 Penaeus monodon
CAAAGGAGCTGGATTCCATTACAAATGAACGATAGGGTTATAATCCCCAATATTGTGCGAAAAATATGACGGCTATGGTCCCATTGTACTTTGTGATAACAATTATAGGTAGGGT
>NC_051410.1:5852817-5853006 GCF_015228065.2 Penaeus monodon
AATGTTTGCACATTGAAGCAATAGCCATGCAATTATTGTTGCTATTGAAGACTGGAATGTGTTGAAAAATATTACATAGATAAGACTAAACGTTATTCTCACTAAAAAAAGACTTGGAAAAAAAGAGCAATCTAGTGGTTTTATAATAAACATGAATTAACGGATGACCTCGGCACATTCAATGAATTC
>NC_051410.1:5853169-5853589 GCF_015228065.2 Penaeus monodon
TATAGTACCAAAGTTTGTTTGTTTGTTTTGTTTTTCTATTATAATTTCTCATTTATAATCTTTTCCTCTTATACATTCTATTTTCTTTTAATTTATAATTACTCTTTTATTATCTTTTTTTCTGTCATCATTTATTTTTTTCTTTTATTTTACATTTCTCTATAATTCACCTGCTTTCAAATGAAGCACACACGTATTAAAAGTGAATATAGGTGACATTAGATCTAATTTACATAATAAATCTACAGATACAAAAGTTAAACGAATTAGCTTCGTTCAGCATGCTATTAAAATTTCGTAATTAAGAGGAAGAAAAAATATCACAAGGGTTAACCATGACGCATCAGCCTAACATATCATGAAGTCTTAATAACCTCCGTTATTGATAAAAAAAGAGAAAGATATATTAGTAAACAAGGA
>NC_051410.1:5853906-5854214 GCF_015228065.2 Penaeus monodon
TGATAAGGAAACGATTGCCATTTTCCCCAAAAAAAAATTAACACACACGCCATATTAGCTATTCATTCAGGTTACAAAAATGTCTTGTATTTTTTTTTCTTTTTCCAAGTCTATATCGGAAATTTTCTTTGTATTGTACATTTGCTCCTGAACGAAACAAAATGCAATAGGCCGAAAGAGAGTGAAACATTAAACAACCAGAGAGCGGTCATCTAAAATTAGATCTGCGTTAGTTCATTTTAAAAATGTTCATCACAACGGGAAAATCCATTTTACTGTTTACGAATATATAAAATGCATGAATATTA
>NC_051410.1:5856743-5857277 GCF_015228065.2 Penaeus monodon
TCACAAACAACGAACGTATATAGTGGAATGTGTCGAGATGAAAGAACAGTCCGTGGATTCTAGTCTTTAGGAAAATAGGAAATATTAAACTTGATTTGCAGCCATTTGTAACTAATTTGCTTGTCATTGAGACCAGCTACGCATCTGGAGTGAAGTACAGATTACATGACTTTACAAAATCACAAAATGAAGAATTAATTGCAGTTGTTATTGATTTCTTTTAACAGAAGCTTGACGGGAAAGTTTACCTTTATAAAGCCGCGAGATTTAGAGAGACGCTTTATTGAAGATAGTCTGATGAATTTCTAAGATTTCGTTACATATATTTTGATTAATAAGTTTCTATTGTTGTTGGTATTCTTTAAGAATTGTGTTTGATATATATTCAGTGTCCATGTGACAGCGTCCAAAGTCAGGAATACCCTAGTATGTTTGCATTTTCCACTAATTTTGAAATAGACTCGTTGTTTTGTTAATGTTCTCTTGCATTTTATAACCATATTGCAATGTTTATAAGCGTCCCCCCATCCCATG
>NC_051410.1:5857321-5857547 GCF_015228065.2 Penaeus monodon
TCCGCTCAAATTTCTTCTCGACAACTGTGACATTATAATCTATATAATCAAAATTGCAAAGTGAATATAGAAAAAGAACACGAAAACTGTATTTCACTAAAAGAAAATAAAACCCGTGTCTCACTACATACGCCCTTACGTGCTTCTCAAATTAATGTTAATAATTTTCCTTCAGTGATTGTTACACCTGGAACCATACGGGTAATTGGTAGTAAGTAACAGCAGT
>NC_051410.1:5857988-5858285 GCF_015228065.2 Penaeus monodon
TATGACTAAATATACTTCGTTCAGTCACAAAGGAGTTGCATCATTGTAATTTCAACTAATTAACTGATGAGAAGGTGCATTTCCTTGATTAATATCTAAAAGAACTCCGTCTTGACTTTATATATAGATAAGATATGTTACGATGAATCGGGAATCATTTGTTATGTGACTTATTACTGTTGACATATTCTCTTAAAGATTAATAGTAAAATAGACATTACCAAAGTAGCACTTTTAAAGTACAGTAAGTGAAAATACTTATAATGATTATGAGGATGCTCCAGATAGCCTTTAAGA
>NC_051410.1:5858407-5858719 GCF_015228065.2 Penaeus monodon
ATCACATATTACTATGTAAGGTAAGTAGTTAATGTCAAGAAATCCTTGCAGAGTTTCCCCAGTAATTTAATGTTAATTGACACGTTCACTGATAATTATGAATAATTAATGTGCACCAAGCAAGCTTTTCCTCGTGTGTTTTATTATTAATATTTTCCTAATAAACAGATAATGGACTTTCTGGATACGGCTGTCATTATGGAAAATGGAGGCGATGGACTTTTAATGTCCAGGAAAAAAGGCAATGTTTATCCGTTTCCTTTCGCCATCTTTATCGCCGCATCCACTTCCAGTACAATTTGTTGTGTTAGT
>NC_051410.1:5861394-5861611 GCF_015228065.2 Penaeus monodon
CAGCGATACAGAAGAGTTCAATGTATAATTTGAGAGTAAATTCATTCACTAAAAGATTTTATTTTTAATGAGTTTCGGAAGGGGATGCAATTTGGGCCCAAGGAAACATTCAAGACACAGGAGTATGAGAAGAAGAGGAGGAACTTCACTACGACTTTTATGGGTAAAGTCGGTTGAATAGATGCATAAATAATCTTGGTTGAATTAGACATTAGTG
>NC_051410.1:5861683-5861925 GCF_015228065.2 Penaeus monodon
GAATTTAATAAGAGAGGCAAAGAATATGTACGAGTTTGCTTGTTTTTTTTGTTTCTTTGCACTGATTTTCCTGTGTACTTGTGGTTATGGATTTGTGTGTATAAATCTATCATTTTTATTTTCACTTTAAATGCATTTTAAAATACAAGTCTCCAGTATTATATTGGTGTGATATAATCAAATTGATATGATTTGACGGGAAATATGACTGTTGCCTGACGAACCCCAACTCTGACTCCGGG
>NC_051410.1:5861973-5862120 GCF_015228065.2 Penaeus monodon
GAATGATAAATACTAATAAATGAATGAAAGATAAAAAGAAGCTGATTCTAATACTTTCGATGTCCTCCGAAATGTGTTAAAAAAGGGGGGACTGTATCTAGATTAATGATGTTACTTATGATTTTCATCATGCCCAAAAAAACACCC
>NC_051410.1:5862515-5862708 GCF_015228065.2 Penaeus monodon
TTTTTTTTTTTTTCTGGTCTATGTGTGCAAATATAAAGAGAAAAAAAGGGAATAATGCCCTTAAAAAAGGGACCAATCTGTAGGGCACCAGAATGTAAAGCGTTTTTTGGAAGAGAAATTTCACAAAACTAATTGTTGATGAGAGGGTTGAAATGGGAGATTAAATTTTTATTACGTCTTTTCAAACTTTTTT
>NC_051410.1:5863963-5864600 GCF_015228065.2 Penaeus monodon
TTACCAAATATTTCAATATCCTAATTTTTAACAAAATATCAAAATTTTGATCTTCAAATTAAAATGCGTTTTGAAGATATGCAAAGTTAATGGTACTCTGGGGAATCCCAAAATATTTGTAAGAAGCAATTGTAATTCCTTCTCTTTGTACTTTTAAGTTCATATAATTTTAGTCACAAGGAACACATTCTAAATCGATAGTTTAAATGTCTTGCTAAAAAGGTTAATCGTTAGAAACAGCATAAATTTCTGGACACCAGCAAATATTTTCGTTGGTAGTAAAAGATTATAAGTGTTCGCTTGCAATTTATACTTGCTTCTTAGTGGTAAAATATTTCCCTGATGATATCTAAATGCAAAACAACGGGGGATTTTTTAGAATGATTTTAAGAGAAAAATTCTAGAGACATTGTTTCGAGTGCGTTATCAGTATTCTTGTTCTGTTGCATTGTTTTCTTCCTTTGGGGTTTAAGTTCTTTTAAAGCGAAGTTTATGTGCCTGGGAAAGAAGGGATGTTTCATTCCCGAAAGCAATGCAGTGGCAGTAAGTGGTAAAAGACAGATCTGGAGAATTCCTTTTGGAGTTTCGATCGTAAACTGTTTTAAAGCACGCAAAATACACGCATCCACACACAGGG
>NC_051410.1:5864725-5864887 GCF_015228065.2 Penaeus monodon
TAAACGCCCTACAAACACTAATACATACTACATATATTGTGGTGTGGGCTGCTTATTTTAACTTCAAACAATAGCATCGCAATTATATCACCCTAATACTTCGATTTAATTCTGTCCCTTATGATTGAATACCAACTAGAGAAACGAATCGTATCCCGCTAT
>NC_051410.1:5865008-5865584 GCF_015228065.2 Penaeus monodon
TTTTTTTGTTTGGGCCCCGTTTCCCGGGGCGCTGGAGCAGTGAGAGTAAATCCCAAGGGCAGGGGTCAGGGATGAGATAACAGGTGTCGAAAGTGACACTGCAAGAGAGATTGCCTCGTTATTTCCTCGTAATATTTCATGATTATATTGTTAGAGGTACGGTTACTTTTAGTACTGTTGTATAGTTACTGCAAATGATTAATATAAGAGATTCATCAATTTCGGATGTTATCCTCGCATCAACGTTTTTACTATAATCCTTATCATTATCATCAGCATTAAAAACGGCATCAATATTATTACAGTTATTGTTCCTGTTTTTATGTTATTTTTGTATTTTTTTCTTTGTTCCATGAAATTTATTGTTGACATTAACAACCTCATGTTCATAATACAGTTACATTCTTACATAGTACACTGCAATTATAATTTCTCATTTCATATGCAATTTCTATTTATTGACGACTGAAAGAACCCACTTAGAGATTAGCAAATGAGTTCCATTCGAGGACATATTGGCAACAGCAAACAAAAAATTGCTGTATTTCCCAGCCACACTTTGAAATTAACATTAAA
>NC_051410.1:5866540-5866766 GCF_015228065.2 Penaeus monodon
AAAGTTACGTTTAATTTTAATTAAAAGTGGGGGCGGGGAAAATACAGCAATTTTTGTTTGCTGGCCATTGTCCCTCTGGAACTCATTTGCAAATCTCAAAGTGGTTTCTTTCATCGTAAATAATAAAAATTGCTATAAAATTAAAATTTTAAATTTTGCAGTGACTATGTAAAAATGTAACTGTATTTGAACTGGGTTTGTTAATGTAAACAAAAAATTTCAGGGC
>NC_051410.1:5866804-5866920 GCF_015228065.2 Penaeus monodon
CTGTAATATATTGATGCCTTTTTTTAATGCTGATGATAATGATAAGATTATAGTAAAAACGTTGATGCGAGGATAACATCCGAAATTGTGAATCTTTTATATTAATCATTTCGTAC
>NC_051410.1:5866964-5867405 GCF_015228065.2 Penaeus monodon
AATATTACGAGGAAATAACGAGGAAATCTCTCTTGCAGTGCACTTTCGACATTTTTTCTACCCCTACCCCTCCCCTTTGGGGGATTTACTCTCACTGCTCCAGCCCCGGGAAACGGGGCCCCAAAAACCTTCAAGCAACATTTAAAAAGCGAATCGAGTAGCAACGACCCCAAAGGCCTTTTCCCGGGGGAAATTTATAAATCGCCCCCCCGCGGGATCCCACACCTTATTCTTTTAAGACAAAAATTGTTTGGGAAAACTGCCTAGCAAGACCGCCGGTCTAAAAGTCCAGGGTGATGAATAAAGCCTTTTTAAAACTTTTTTTACGTGTTTACTTGTTTGGTCGTGTTTGGGGGTCTAGACCACCATACAAAAACCCCCCAGAGACTCGTTATCAATGGCCTTTTAGAAAATAAAACTATTCTTCTTGAAAACCCATTT
>NC_051410.1:5867532-5867739 GCF_015228065.2 Penaeus monodon
GAAATTCTTCCCGTCTTCACAAAAAATCGTCAAAAAATCTAAAAACCTGTGTTCTCTCCCACCGGGTTTTAAAGGGTATAGTTTATTTAGAAGACACATCGTCATGGAGTCTGATTTTCCCGAACCCTTTTGGTTTTTATTTCTTGACTTGCGTCACGGGATAGACACTGCCTTCATGTTTATGTAAATGAATAAACACAGACACTC
>NC_051410.1:5868434-5868762 GCF_015228065.2 Penaeus monodon
TAAAATGATTATTTTCATCTTAATACACGAATGTCCCCCGGCCCCCTTTAAACACTGTCATCCTAGATTTTTATTCCTCACAAAACTCTACACATTCGGGATTTTTTTGAAAAATGCCAGGAAAAACTCAGGACTAAGAGGTTTTGGGTTTAAAAATGTGAAAAAAAAAATTTCCCAAATCATATTTTATTTCCTGGTTTTACTCTTGCGTTGAGGGGCTTGGCACTTTTTTTATGCCACCCACGGACGAGCTGTTTAGTTTTTTCTTCGTTCATTATTCATTTTATTGATACGTTTTGGGGTGTAGCCACTTTTTGTTTTGATTTTT
>NC_051410.1:5869057-5869672 GCF_015228065.2 Penaeus monodon
TTATTAAAAGTTTTTAGATTTAGTCCTTCAGAGCGTGAGGATATAAACGAAAAATGTTAAAAAACATTTAAAAGCAGATTAAAATCGAAAGTATATATATTTTTAGAAATAGGGTTTAAAATAACTCGAATAAATAACGATGGATCATATAACTGCGTAAGTATTTAACTAATAAAACCTGGTCGTAAAAACATGCTGACTCAACAAAGGGCAATAATGATAATGCTGATTTTAAATTAGATTGAAGATAAACGGTGATTTTAATGTTTTTTGATATATAATCCGATGGCGAGGGGGGGGGGGAGCGATAACCAATTATCAGGAATTCGTAAAATAATGTAGTTTTTGTATTGTTTGTTATTACTGCTACAAAAGATGTTAAAAAGAAGAAAAAGAAAAAAAGAAAAAGATAAAAAAAATAAACAGAATACGAAGAAGAAAAGAGAATATTAATAAAAATAAAAAGAAGAAAAAAGAGAAAGAAAAAAAGAAAAAAAAAAGAAAGAGAAGAGAAAAAAGAAAAAAAGAAAAAAAAGAGACGAAAAAGAAAATAAAGAAAAAAAAAAAAAAAGATAACAACAAAAAAAACAACACAACTAAGAGCCAAAAACAAAA
>NC_051410.1:5869743-5869900 GCF_015228065.2 Penaeus monodon
CTTAAAAATCCCTACGGGTAACAGGGGGTGATATCACTATAAAATCACCCCCCAATGATAAAAAAATAACAATAATGATAAACCCGGTAAACACAACAAAATAAACATCAATTGAAAGGGGTTTTTTTTATATGAAAATTTCAGCGAAATATCTTAC
>NC_051410.1:5870193-5870425 GCF_015228065.2 Penaeus monodon
TAGTTTTAAGGGAAATTTTGGGGTTGTTATTTCACGCTCTCATAATTCAGCGCTGTGCCTTGAAGCTACGTTCCCTAAAAATTTAAAGTACTACCTTGCCGGCTAAACGTAAACCTGATCACTTCACCGTTTAGCTGCTGGTCTTTTGGGGGTTAATGGGTTTTTGTGGTTTTGCTTTCGTGGGTTTTTAAAGGGGCGGATGCGGTTTAGTTTTGGGGTTTTTTAATTTCCC
>NC_051410.1:5870680-5871136 GCF_015228065.2 Penaeus monodon
CATCCCCATCCCATCACCCACCGTCCCCCTCCCTCCCATCACTATCAAACACATTTCGCACCATCACCATTATAAAATCATTTATTTATCAAGTGTTGAAATTTTCACAGGGAAAATAACGGTAAAAATATTAAAAATATTATATATTAAAACAGCTTAAAAAACGAAAACAGTATTCGCAAAAAGTAAAATGTGACCCCAAAAGCAAAATCTCGCAACTCTAGTCTAAAACAACCCCCAAGCGACCAATCCCTAGCTTTAAACCTTAACCCGCTTAAATCTCGCTCTCTTTTATTCGTCCATCTCCCACAAACCCCTAAATTTACTCCATTACCCATCAATTTACTAAAACACTGGGGAACATTGTTGTGTTACTGACTGATCGATGTGGCTACCTTTACTTGCTACCGTTTTTAAAAAGGAATTCATTTTCTTCGTTGGAGGGACGCAAAACGA
>NC_051410.1:5871255-5871655 GCF_015228065.2 Penaeus monodon
GGTGAAAAAATTACGATTGAAAGAAATTTTTTCTAAAAGGGAAATTCTAAAAGCATAAACAGAAAATTAATTCTATCATTTCGTAAAGGAAAATTTATCCTATTGCTTTTTTTCAAATTTTCAAATTTCCCAAATTTAAAGAAAAAAGATTTTAACTTTTTGTCTTTGATAGGTTAAAACTGAAGTCTAAAAAACAATAATTTTTTTGGAAAAGGAAAATTTGTTTAAAAGGGCCTAGTATACCTTCCGCTTGTTAAGTAACAATCTAATGATCTAAATTTTATTGACAGGCAATTGATAGTAATCACTAAGATGTAAAGCCCAATTATTAAAATCTACAAAATTTTTATATTTCATTTTTGTCTCTTACGAAGGTAATATTCTTCGTAAAGGAATTTTT
>NC_051410.1:5872741-5873693 GCF_015228065.2 Penaeus monodon
AAGTCATAGGGGTTCATATTTTTTATTCTATTAATATCAAATTTAATTTTTACATGCGCCTTCCTTTCTTTCCCAGTGCCACTTCTAAACACCGTGCCCCTATAATCACCCATGCCCTATATAATCCCCATGCCACATCTATCACCCTGCCAATTCGATTTCCCCGTGCCACATCTAATCACCCCCCCCACATTATCACCCTGCCACATCAATCCCCAACCACATTAATCACCCATGCCACATCTAATAACCCGTGCCCCCTCTAATCACCCATGCCATAATAACAACCAGTGTCACATCTAATCACCCAGTGGCACTCCAAACACCCCCTCCACTCTACTCCCCATACCATATATAAACATTATTTCTAAATCTGTTCAGTGCATCCCGACGAAATTAATTCTAAGAAAGGTTTCAATTATCTATATTTTGTTTGCAATAGGAGCTGAAGTATACTGGTTCGGTTTTTACTGTTTTTGTCATTAGCAATTTTTATTAAAACAATTTTCTTTTAATTTATCCAAAAAAAATACCCCTTCTTAGTCTCGTTCATTGATCCCAAAGTATAATGAAAAAATCACTGATAGTGATCATTTTGCCTTTAAAACTCTGCCCAATTTAGTATAATTTTCCACTTTAATTTAAATTTACGTAACTGCCCAGCTAATTAAAAAAAGGGGGAAACACATTTGCGTACCCCTGTGATCAAGAACGGCTTTTTATCTCATATACACCAAGCGTTTATTCAATGCTTTTCCCCAAAAGCTCCCCAAAAAGAACGTCAGTTAAAAATAACATGTTTTGTAAAAGGGGAAGCTATGGCAAATTCATGGGAAAAAGTATGAAACTGAGTATATATACTTGGTTAATCGATTTTATTTCCGAAGGTGGTACTATTGGTTTACTTGGTGAAAGAGGAATACTGAATGAATCTTCAGTGCAAATGTGTATG
>NC_051410.1:5873841-5874299 GCF_015228065.2 Penaeus monodon
CCAAAAAACAACAAACCCACCACACACACACATTTTGTAATTTTGAGATGCAGGGTGTAAAAAAAATTGAATAAAACCACACGATGATCTTTTCACAAAAGTTATCGCTCAATTAAATTTTGCATTTAACTTTTAAAAGTTCTGCAACTTCCTCTCTCCTTTACAAAATTCCACCGTTGCACTGGGACACTTTACTAGGTTTGGGCTTTTATGTTTAATGTTTGAGTGGAAACGGTGCCCCTACAGTTTGCTTTTTGTCCTCAAACGTTAATGTGTTTTTTTATATCTTTTTGTTTATTATAAAGCAGAGGGAAGGGGAAACTTGCTGGTCTGAGGGGGAAAAAAGGGAGAGTAAAAAACTGGATAGGTGAAAGTATTAAAAGCAAATTGTCTGCACTCGGGGATGTTTTGGGGGTAAAAAGTTTGTTTAATGATTAGGCTAAATGATATGACTGGGG
>NC_051410.1:5874479-5874702 GCF_015228065.2 Penaeus monodon
GGGGCATGGGGCTCCGGATGCTTGCGCAGTGGCACCCTTGCGCCTCCCAGTGACGCCCAACTTGATGTTTTTTACCAGCGTCCTGAACTTATCTCAAGGATCTCAGTGCCGGGTTGCAAGTGTTTACAATTCTGTTTTTTTACGTCTTTATTCAGTTAACTAGTTTTCTGTTATATTACTTTGCTTTCTATTTGTGTATACTGAGGTACCTATTTATCTATCA
>NC_051410.1:5875997-5876213 GCF_015228065.2 Penaeus monodon
AACAGCGATACAGAAGAAGTTACAATGTATAATTTGAGAGTAAATACATTAACTAAAAGAATTTATTTTTAATGAGTTCGGAAGAGATGCAATTGCAAGGAAACATTTCAAGACGACAGGAGTATGAGAAGAGAGGATGAACTTCACTACGTAACTTTTTCTGGGTGAAGTTCGTTGAATAGATGCATAAATAATCTTGGTTAATAACATTAGTGA
>NC_051410.1:5876286-5876538 GCF_015228065.2 Penaeus monodon
GAATTATAAGAGAGGTCCAAAGAATATTTACTGTTTTGCTTGTTTGTTTGTTTTCTTTGGGAAAAGGGGGGGATTTTCCTGTGTACTTGTGTTATGGATTTGTGTTTATAAATCTATCATTTTTTATTCACTTTAAATGCAATTTAAAATCCAAGTCTCCCATATTATATTGGTTTGAATAATCAAAATGGATATGATTTGACAGAAATATGACTGTTTGCCTGATGGCGAAGCCCCAACTCTGACTCCGGG
>NC_051410.1:5876586-5876695 GCF_015228065.2 Penaeus monodon
GTAATGAATAAATATACTTACAATGCTGAAAAGATCAAAAGAATCTGATTCTAATACTTTCATGTCCTCGAAATGTTTAAAAGAGGGACTGTATCTAAATTAATGATGT
>NC_051410.1:5878846-5879061 GCF_015228065.2 Penaeus monodon
CAGCGATACAGAAGAGTTCAATGTATAATTTGAGAGTAAATTCATTCACTAAAAGATTTTATTTTTAATGAGTTTCGGAAGAGATGCAATTGGCAAGGAAACATTTCAAGACACAGGAGTATGAGAAGAAGAGGAGGAACTTCACTACGACTTTTATGGGTGAAGTTCGGTTGAATAGATGCATAAATAATCTTGGTTGAATTAGACATTAGTGA
>NC_051410.1:5879133-5879375 GCF_015228065.2 Penaeus monodon
AATTTAATAAGAGAGGCAAAGAATATGTACGAGTTTTGCTTGTTTGTTTGTTTTCTTTGCACTGATTTTCCTGTGTACTTGTGGTTATGGATTTGTGTGTATAAATCTATCATTTTTATTTTCACTTTAAATGCATTTTAAAATACAAGTCTCCAGTATTATATTGGTGTGATATAATCAAATTGATATGATTTGACAGAAATATGACTGTTGCCTGACGAACCCCAACTCTGACATCCGGG
>NC_051410.1:5880004-5880191 GCF_015228065.2 Penaeus monodon
GAATAATGACCTTAAAAGACCAATCTGTAGGGCACCAGAATGTAAAGCGTTTCTGGAAGAGAAATTTCACAAAACTAATTGTTTGATGAGAGATTGAAATGGGAGATTAATTTTGATTACGTCTTTTTCAAACTTCTTTACGTTTTTAAATCTAATTTCCTTTATAATTACTTATTTCCATTTATTG
>NC_051410.1:5881190-5881816 GCF_015228065.2 Penaeus monodon
TACCAAATATTTCAATATCCTAATTTTTAACAAAATATCAAAAATATGATCTTCAAAATATAAAATGCTTCTAGAAGATATGCAAAGTTAATGGTACTCTGGGAATCCCAAAATATTTGTAATGGAAGCACATTGTAATTCCTTCCTCTTTGTATCTTTTAAGTTCAATATAATTGTAGCTCCCAAGGGAACAACATTCTAAATCGATAGGTTTAAATGTCTTGCTAAAAAGGTTTAACTCGTTATAGAACAGCATAAATACTGTGACACCAAGCAAATATTTTCGGTTTGGTTAGTTAATGATTAATAAGTGTTCAGCTTTGCAATTCATACTTGCTTCTTAGTGGTAAAATATTTCCCTTGATAGATATCTAAATGCCAAACAACGTGGATTGTTTAGAATGATTTTAAGAGAAAAAATTCTAGAGACATTGTTTCGAGTGCGTTATCAGTATTCTTGTTCTGTTGCATTGTTTTTCTTCCTTTGGGATTAAGTTCTTTTAATGCGAAGTTTATGTGCCTGGGAAAGAAGCATGTTTCATTTCCTGAAAGCACATGCAGTGGCAGTAAGTGGTAAAACGACAGATACTGGAGAATTCTTTTGTGGAGTTTCGATCGTAAACTGT
>NC_051410.1:5882054-5882162 GCF_015228065.2 Penaeus monodon
CAAATAGCATCGCCAATTTATATGCACCCTAATACATTCAGATTTTATATTCTGTCCTTTATGATTTGAATACCAACTAGAGATAACGGAAATCAGTATCCCTGCTAT
>NC_051410.1:5882196-5882766 GCF_015228065.2 Penaeus monodon
TGAAGCCTCAGTTTTATGTCTGCATTAAAGGCAGTTGCTTGAATGGGTACAGAATATGAATAGTTTTTTTTATCGTAGTTTCTCCTTTGATTCCTTTTATTTGTCACTATATTTATTCATTTGTTTTGCTAGGCACTTTTTTCCATTGGGTCTGAATCACTGTGTTATTTCGAAACCAAGTTATTATAATTATGAGCAATTATCAAATTACCTCCTTCTAGCCTAATCCAATTTATATTATATTTTTCTATACATATTTTTCTATACATATTTTTTTTCCCTTTACCTTTGGTCAGATTGAGGTTCCTATTATTAACATGACTTTGAAATGACTTCGTGACTTCTGTAAACTCATTCTGGAAAAAAGTTTTTTAATAATGCTCAGCTATTCCAAATCTCCCATCAGCGTTTAATGTACCATGAGATCCTACTCAATCAAATATTCTCTCTCCGTCTATGAAATGCAAAAAAGATGAATGTTATGAAGGATGCCGGTCGAATCTAATCCTTTTATTGGCAGTATGAAGGGTAGCTGGATTATAAAGCCTTGATGCTTGTTTGTTTTATTTC
>NC_051410.1:5883351-5883619 GCF_015228065.2 Penaeus monodon
CCCTCTTCCCAGTAGACATAACAATATCTTCAATCAAATGGATTCCAAAAACATAATGGAATTTTAGATAAGCTGAATTGGAAAAGTTCATCCAGACAATAGAGGCTGTATGCCTACGTTATCCCCGGCCTGACAATGACGTTTCCGTCGCTAAAAAATAATAATGATAATAAAACTGATAAAATAAAAAAATGATAAAAGATAAAGAGTGCGAACAGTCACATCCCAAATGGAGATTGTGCATAGTATATTTCGTGAGGGACGTTAA
>NC_051410.1:5884095-5884432 GCF_015228065.2 Penaeus monodon
TCCACTCGTCCAATTTCCATCACTATACCCATTACCTTCCCACTTTCTTAGCAAGCACTCTCACCCTACGTACGTGCAGTCAAGCGTTCAATTCTGGACCTTAAGGACAATGTGGAATCACACGATTATCCCCCGAAGCTGCTTAACGGCGCTCCTCGTCAAGACAGAGACTGAGTTTATAGTTATTGGTGTTGGTTCCTCATAACGGGCGAGACCTCATAACACCAGGGCGCAGGAATGAGGATATTGTCGCTTGATGCGTTATACGTCTTGTGTTCTGTTAAGACGTCTGCGGCTTAAGAAGTTTCTTCAAATGTTTATATTCGCTTACTATCTC
>NC_051410.1:5884900-5885186 GCF_015228065.2 Penaeus monodon
TGATAGGTACTTCACAATATCAAGGGAGTCTCAGGTATGGACAAGTGAATCCAAATGAATTATAAGTAGAGTTTGGGTTTAATATTTAACGCTAAAAAATACAGAGATGTTATCTAAAGCCAAAGATTTTCTGTCGTGAAATAATGGTCATCGGATTCCTAGTGACCTAACATGCGAAATGAATCATTCATTCTATAGCTATATTGGAAAGAGTTTTTTCTTTCTCTGAACCTCGTCCACAGAAGTGAAATAGAGACATTTTCTTTTTGAAAAGAGCTGAGATTTT
>NC_051410.1:5888304-5888373 GCF_015228065.2 Penaeus monodon
ATCAATTACTGCCATATCCACGGAAAGATCAAACACTAACGATATTATAGTCTATACTTATGGTAATTC
>NC_051410.1:5888419-5889116 GCF_015228065.2 Penaeus monodon
GTTGCAAATATGTCCCTCGTCTTGTCAACATATAAAGTCTTAACAAGGGACAGTTTACTCAATGCCAAAATGTAAGTGAGTGGTGAACAAGGGACGTAGATTGGGGTAAGGCTTAGCAGATAAGTAGATAAGTAGGTGAGTAGATAAGATAAGTAGACAGTGAAAGAGAGAGGGGGAGACGATGTAATACGAAAAGAAAATTGTTTTGCGTGATTGGCAGGACAGAAGGAAGATAAGGAGGATGAAGATTAGGGTAGAATTAGGCGTGGTATGAAGAAGAATGAGGAGGAGGAAGAGATACAAAGGAGTGGTAAACGAATTAGAACTTTAGGGGTGGGGTAAGAGGGAAGAGGGAAGGGGAAGAGAGAGGTATTAGAAGAGAGGGCAAGGGAAAGGGAGGGGAGAAGTAGGGAGGAGGGTAGGAAGGGTAAGAGAGAAGAGAGGTAGGGAGGGAAACAGGAAGGGTAAGATTAGAGAGAAGTGGGGAGGGAAGTAGGAAAGGTAAGGGAAGAGAGAGGTAGGGAGGGGGAGGACGGGGATAGGTAAGAAAAGGGCCATGTAAGGGAGAGAAGAATTTGGGTAGGAGGCCTGAGAAGGGTAAGAGATGGATAAGGGGAACAGAATAAAGTAGGTAAGGCCTGGCGTAGGGGAATACAGGCTGGGGTGGGCAGGGGAGGGGGGGAAACAAGTGAAGAAT
>NC_051410.1:5889167-5889292 GCF_015228065.2 Penaeus monodon
TGGGGGGGGGGTTAAGCAGGGGAGGTTTAATACGAAAAGAAGGCTTAATATAGGACGGTTTTTTGTCTCTCTTCAGTGGACAGTAGCGTGATACGGCAAAAAAATCTCTATCGTATCTCTCCTCA
>NC_051410.1:5889460-5889593 GCF_015228065.2 Penaeus monodon
AAATCGCCTATTTATTCTGTTTCTGTTTTCCAACTTTATACAAAAACCTACAGTAGTTGTTTTTTTATGTCGTATTTTACATAACAAGAAGAAGTGTATTTACCGGTCCGTAAAAACTACAGACAAAACTGTA
>NC_051410.1:5889678-5889867 GCF_015228065.2 Penaeus monodon
TCTCCCATCCTCTTCTTTGTATCTATCGTAATAACCCTCATGAGTCATTATAACCTTTTAACAGCCTCTTATATATTTCCGACATCAGTCTCCCATTAACTTCGTAACGTTAGTTCCGTAACGAGGTCAATGGCGGTTCTTGGATGACGTAAACAAGTCACGTAACTGCTTCCTCTTTTTTCTTTGCTC
>NC_051410.1:5890301-5891120 GCF_015228065.2 Penaeus monodon
TTCGTCTCCCTCTCGCTATTACCCACATCCCTAACCTTCCCCCGCTCCCCTCCCCACCCTTCTATTCTTCTCCCTCCCTAATTCCTCATTCCTCCTTCTCCTCCCGCTTTCCACCTCCACCCCACTCCCTCCCTCTCCTTATCCCTCCCCCCTTCCCTCCTTCTCCCCATTTCCAATCCTCCAGTCATCCTTCTTCCCTCCCCCCATTCCTCTTCCCCATTCACCATCCCCCAATGCCTCTTCCCTTCCCCATCTCCTCCATTCTCCCCCTCCCCATGTTTGTCCTTCCGTTCCTCCCCATTCTTCCCCTCCTTTTTCCCTATCCTCCTCCTCCCCATCCCCTGTCTATCGAGACTTGTGAGTGATTACCTACATCGATCACTTCCGTAGGCCTAAGAAAGGGAGAAGGACAGGGGGGGAGGGAAGGAGAGGGTGCGGAGGGAAGGAGAGGAGGAGGGGAGGAGGGAAGGAGGGAAGGAGGGAAGGAGGTTAGAGGGAAGGAGGTAAGGAGGTAAGGAAGGAAGGAGGGAAGGAGGTTAGAGGGAAGGAGGTAAGGAAGGGAGGAGGGAAGGAAGAGAGGATGAAAGGAGGGGAGAAGGCAAGGGGATAAGGAAGGGAGGAAGGAAGCAGGAGAGGAGGGAAGGAGGGGAGGAGAGAATAAGGGTAGAAAGGGAGGAGGGAGGGAGGGAAGGGAGAAGGAGAAAGGGTGAGATGAGGGAACGTTTCATAACTAGAAACTGTTTGTCCTGTGAGCGGACTTTTTATCTATTCGTCAAAAAGGGGAAACGAAAAACAGTATTAGATTTTTTTTATTTATTT
>NC_051410.1:5892909-5893633 GCF_015228065.2 Penaeus monodon
CATATATGTTTCGGTGTGAAAACGACAAAAAACATATTAGTCTCATCTGGAGACAGTAGCGCCTTGACGATGTAATTATGTTAATAGAATATTCACGTGTTGAGCATGTGTCTTTGTAATAGTATCTGCATCACGCCAAGACCCTTGTTATTACTATACAACTAAAGGTCGTTGTTCTTAAAGCAGGTATTTTTTCGTTATTCCGTTTTTGCTCTCACTGTTACTACATACCGTATCGGTGTCGTATTTTGTATGCAGATTGCCAACACTCGAGGGTACTACATGTAAAGTAGGCGAGCGATCTGATTTTTCGTTTTTTTTCTTCTTTTTTTGACGGTTATCGAACTACACCGTGTTGTCATCCTGCGTACAGTGTTGCCATATGAGCTATAGTATTGTTTTACCATACATGTTAAATCACTCGTTTTATTCCCTGTCGGTGCAATATCCTCTATTATCGATTTCCTTTTGTTATCATCACTAAATAATATTCATGTTATTGCTTTTCCTCTAAATTATCATTATTATCATTGAAGTTACATTGAAGTTACATTGAAGTTACATCCATAAAGCTACGGAATCGAGTACAATGACATACAAGAAAATCAATCCGTCCGAATAATAAATAATTGAGTATTAAAATTTTGTAGATATCCGGAACATACAGTCCGGGTCGATCTTTTATTCACTTAAAAAGTCTGTCCTAAAATGTCATGAATTGCTT
>NC_051410.1:5894072-5894325 GCF_015228065.2 Penaeus monodon
TCATACACGCACCCACATATACGTTCTTTCATTTCTTTTCCAACGTCGCCGCCAGGTATTCCAAACTCCTCGTTAG
Source organism: Penaeus monodon (assembly GCF_015228065.2). Classification (NCBI taxonomy): domain Eukaryota; kingdom Metazoa; phylum Arthropoda; class Malacostraca; order Decapoda; family Penaeidae; genus Penaeus; species Penaeus monodon. The sequence goes on from NC_051410.1 coordinate 5,894,149, forward strand.
GGAAGCGAACCAGCGAGGGGTATTTAGGGAATGTGTTCGTAATATTGGGCTTTCCGTGACACATCGACATATTGCCGTGACACCTCCCCTCCTCCCTCCTTGCCCTCCCCCTCCCCTCCCCTTCTCTCCCTCTCTCTTCTCTTTCCCTCCCTTTCTCCTTCCCTTCGAATCCCTTAC
>NC_051410.1:5894394-5894709 GCF_015228065.2 Penaeus monodon
CCCCCATTTTAGTCTTTATTTCCCGTCTCTTGCGTCTTCTCTTCGCTCTTATCTTCCCTCCCTTCTGTTCGCCGTTTACTTCTGTTTTTCACTTCCCCCTTTTCCCTCAGTCAGCTTTCGTCCCCTTTCCCCTCCATCAGCTCCCTCGCCCTTCCTTCCCCTTGGCTTGATATTCTTTTGATTTTCCCTCACATCGCCTTCTCATTCTTTTCCCCTCAGGTCCCTCACTGGTTGCCCCCTCCTCACCCCCCGCCCCCTCCTTCCCCTCGGTCACTTCCCCACCTTCTGTTGACTCATCCCTAAGCCTCTGTTCCC
>NC_051410.1:5894771-5895904 GCF_015228065.2 Penaeus monodon
CATTCCATTCCTTCTTCCCCTTTTTCCCCTTTCTCCACTCTCTCGTTATCCCTTTTCTCATCCCCGCTTTCCTTCGCACCCATCGCATTACCCTTCCCTTTTCCCCTCTCATCGCTCATCTCCCCTTTTCCCTTCATCCTCCCCCTCCTCTCCTCTCATCACTCGCTTCCCCTTCCCCTTCATTCTCCACCTCTTCCCCTCACCACTCACCACCCCCTTCTCCTTCACCCCCCCCCCCTCCTCTCTTCTCATCACTGGCTTCCCCCACCATTTCCAAATATACCCCTCTCCCCTTCTCATCCCCCCCCCTTCCCTCTCCATCATCCGTCAATCTGTAACCCTTACTTTAGATATACCCTCTCATTCCCTCTCACCCAGTCGCCATCCCCCCCCCCCCCAAAACCCACTCAAAACCCCGCCCCCTTCATCTCCCCTCACTTTTCTTTCCCCTACTTTCTCTAGCTCCCTTTAATCCCCAACTCCCCTCAACTACCCCCATTCACCCCTCTCTTTATCCCTCTCCCTCTTCCACCCTTCCTCCGCACCCCCCCCCACCCCCTTTGGCGATCATTTCCCTTAATCCCTCACTTCTATCTCATATTTAACCCCCCCCCCTTTCCCCCACCTCCCTCTCCCGTACCCCTCTCACTATCCCCATCAACCCCAACCCCCCTCCCTCTCCCTCCCTCTCGGCCCCATCAATCCCTCCTCTCCCCCCCTTCCCCCCCTCCCCCTGCAACCTAGTTTCACCTTGTGCAACGGAGCGACCGCCTCCTAATCCCCAAGTTATGTAATATGTGTGACGTGTTCTCCAATTTATTGTTGACTGATGATGTAATTTGCATTGACAGCCTGTCAAGGAGCGCATTCCAGCATGTGAACACACCTGATACTTACGGGGGGGGAGGGGGGAGGGGGGTAAGGGAGGGGGAGGTAAGGGAGAGGGTGGGTGGGGGTGGGAGGAGGAGGTGGAGGGAGGGGGAGGTGGGGGCAAGGGGGTGGGAGATTGGGGGGGTAAGGGAGAGGGTGGGTGGAGGTGGGAGGAGGAGGTGGAGGGAGGGGGACGGGGTGGAGAGGGGGTGGAGGATAAAGGATAGGGATGACATCTGAATAAGGAAATGGTTGGATAAATG
>NC_051410.1:5896012-5896626 GCF_015228065.2 Penaeus monodon
CAAGACATCCGGAAGAGACTAGAAAAATATAAAGAAATGTGAAAATATGAATAAAAGAAAGGCGAAAAAGAGAAGACGAAAGCAGGATAAATAAAAACAAAGAAAGATGCCAAAACCAATAAATCAATAATGCCATGAAACCACCAACAACAATTAATCTTTATTCATGGATTAGATAAAACGTTTTTTATGTAAAAAGGGGGGGGGGTCTGTTATCAGCAATCACCCTAATGTCTTCTTCTATATTTCCTCTCCTTCACTTATCTTCTTTTTTATCTTTCCCCTCCACTCTTCCTATCTTTTTTTTTTTTCTTTCCCTCACATTTTTTCCCTCCTTCTCCCATCACCTGGTTTTTTTTTTCTCTCTCTCTTTCTCTTTCTTTTCTCCTTCTGCGTTCTTTCTCTCTATTCCTTTATTCCCCTCTTCTTCTATCTTCATTCCATCCTTTCCTCTTCGCCTTCTCGGTCTCCTCCTCTTATTTGATCTCTTTTCCATTTCTTTCTATCCCTTTCCATTCCTTTTCTTTCTCTCTTCCTTCTCTTCCTATATGATTTCTCCATTCTCTCCTTTATTTTCCCTTCCTCTCCTCTGTTCCCTCCGTTATTTCCCCCAT
>NC_051410.1:5896676-5896808 GCF_015228065.2 Penaeus monodon
TGTTCCCTCCTTTCGTATGCGGAAGGTCCTTGTGGCTTCTCATATTTGTCCCTCGAGAGCCTCTTCACACGCCCCCCCCCCCCCTGAGGACTGAAGGACCGCTCTCCACCCTTTTCTTGGAGGATATGGGCC
>NC_051410.1:5896908-5897037 GCF_015228065.2 Penaeus monodon
TTAAAAGCCCTTTCACCTCGATTTCGAAACGGTCGAGAATTTTCCCAAACTGGCCCTCCTGCCCAACTTCGTGTCTCAAAACCCAAAAGATGTGGTTTGTCCATTTGCCGAGCTTTTGGTTTTCCTCCT
>NC_051410.1:5897454-5897618 GCF_015228065.2 Penaeus monodon
TTTCTTTTGATTACCTTTGCTAATATTTGTATATATTTTTTTTTCTTATTTTTATGCACTTATATTTGTATTTTTGTCTTTTCGGTCTATTGATTTACCTGCCGGCTAATTTGAATATCCTTCCGCTCCTTTACTCAGCTGCATAATTATGTATCTCGCCAGTT
>NC_051410.1:5899522-5899801 GCF_015228065.2 Penaeus monodon
ATCGTCGGGGGTTATAGAAAAAATTTAAATAGGGGGCCTCTCGCCTTTTGTATTTTTTGGAAATGATATTTTCTTTAAAATGTTAGTCTTAACTATTATCCTTTATTCTTGTATTTGGGAAGGGGAAAGGGGGGAGGGAAATGAGGGTAAAAAATGATGTGATTAGCGGGAGAAAAATAGTAAAGCACAAAGGGGAAGGGAGGAAAGGGGAAAAGCGGTAAACGTGTGTTGTTTTTTTAATCTATTTACGGCATATATCTATTTCTATACATACGTGTA
>NC_051410.1:5902663-5902834 GCF_015228065.2 Penaeus monodon
AAGCTTTCCTATCACACCTTCATCTCTTCTCTTGCAAGGATCGTCTTGAGTGGTCAGCAAGTCTCTTGTTCCCTTCTCAAGTCTTAAATTTCCTGGAACCAGCAGCACTATCATCAGCTGATGTAAAAGGACTTCGATCTTGCATATTGATCTGAGTTTTGTAACGCGACT
>NC_051410.1:5902875-5903005 GCF_015228065.2 Penaeus monodon
TATTATTCATTGCATTTATATTTATTACTTTTCTATAATAAGTGTATTTGTATATTGTATATTTTGTGTAAATGTGGGAAATCTTTGACATGCGTATTATCATAATACGAAATATCTAACTTAAGATGTA
>NC_051410.1:5903819-5903911 GCF_015228065.2 Penaeus monodon
AACTCATGTTAATGAAACAAAAGTAATGAATTCGAAAACCAAAGTCGCTCAGACGCAACTAAGGAAGCAGACTCAATAACAATCACCCCTGA
>NC_051410.1:5903960-5904833 GCF_015228065.2 Penaeus monodon
GTAGTGCAGTGAAGGTCCAGGTTGCGTGTCCCGTAGCATGCGATTCTAAACACGAACATGTCTACAGTACGTATACAGGTATACGTACAGCGCAAATAAGAGTGGGTGAATGTTAATATGGATCGCTGTAACACCTAAATACACTCTACTTTCTTTACGAAATCCACAAGCACCAAGGCAAATAAACAAATGAATATAGAAATGCAAAATACTTAGATACGCTGTACATAATAGAGATGCGTAAATTATGTAAAATACCTAACATCCCATCATCTAATTATAGAACCTCGAATTAGCGAGATTATACTTATTTCGAATTTTAAAAATATATATTGGAGAAAATTGACCTTCCCAAACTTCAAATTAGCTTTAAGCCTAAACCTTAAACTGAGCCTAATCCTTGAGTTTCTATCTACCGAGCTCGAGACAAAACGCACGAAGAGGGGGGAGTCAGAAGTTAAAAAGAGAGGAGGAAAAGGGAGGGAGGATAAAGAAGGAAGGAGCACAGACGGGTGATGGGAGACGAAGAAGGGGGGAAGAGGAAAAAAGAAGAAAATGAGTTAGAAAGATCGAAAAATAGAACATCTAATAGGGAGAATGAAACGAAAATGAAGAAGAACAAAAGAGAAAGAAGGAAGAAGAGGGGAGAGTAAAGGGCGCCCCCCCCCCCCTCCGCATAAATCATGACAGACGTGAGGATTTAAGGACATCATAATGCGGCCTCCACCACTCATCGGGGGGGAGCGGCGCGGGGGAGACTTGACGTCGGCGCCGAGCTGGCACGGAACTCGGGGAAATATCGGTATATTCTGTCTATAGATTTACCTATAGCTGTCTCTCTATCTATAGACCTATACACGACCACTCATTGAA
>NC_051410.1:5906232-5906470 GCF_015228065.2 Penaeus monodon
TTCCCTCTGTTTCATTATTCTCTATATTTCGATTCATTTCCTTTTATCACAATCTTCTGTTCATTTTTTTATGATAATTCTAACGTTCTTATCCTAATAAACTTAATTTCTCACGCACCTTATCTCTCTATTCATTGTTTCTTTTATGTTCTGTTTTTGCCAATTTCTCTGAGCTTTCTTTTGTTCTCTCCTTCTTTCTTTCGTATTCTTCTTTATTCTAATCCTTTAATCATCTCTC
>NC_051410.1:5906499-5906654 GCF_015228065.2 Penaeus monodon
CCTTCTCTAAAATAATTTCTAATTTCTTTCTTGTATTTTCTCTTCCTCCTAATCCTTAATCTTACCCATTTTGTTCTCTCTTAATTCAACCTTACTTCTTCTTCTTTATCGTCCTCCTCTGTTTTATTCCTTATTCTTTCTCTCTGTTGACTTCC
>NC_051410.1:5906779-5907159 GCF_015228065.2 Penaeus monodon
ACTTCCTATTATCCCATGTCTGAAACACTTTGCTTTTGCCAGGTCACAGCAATTTTGTCCTTAAAAAAAATACTTTTTTCTAAACCTTGGATGGGCAAAATAAGGTCAAGGTTATTTATCTTTTTTTTTCATCTCCCTCTTCCTTTTTTTTTTATCAATCTCAACTTACGATTTAAACGCATAATTCTACATATATTAAAAAGAAATAGAGAGTGAGATGCAAGAGCCGCGAACTCCTTATCTGCCTTAGCATGGACGCGACCAACCACTGTTAAATCTGCTTTTATGAGCCTTGTAATCCAAGTTTATTTCTATCTTAACTTCCGGAAAATGTCTTCGCAAATTCTGTTTTCTTCTGATTTTAACGCGTTCCTTCCTCC
>NC_051410.1:5907221-5907327 GCF_015228065.2 Penaeus monodon
ACTTGATCGATTTAATCATTTTATACTTTTTTTTTCGCTTTTTTTGTCAAAATCTTTTATTCCCTTTCATTATTTTTCTTCTTCTTTATTTTTCCTTTTCTCTCTT
>NC_051410.1:5907365-5907435 GCF_015228065.2 Penaeus monodon
GGGTAACAATTTGAACAATGATGATATTTATAGAAATCACTATTACAATAATAAGAAAATTTAAGTAATG
>NC_051410.1:5908077-5908168 GCF_015228065.2 Penaeus monodon
GAGCAAAAGCAAGGTAACAGTCATGCAAGCAGACAAAGGAAGAACGCCATGTAAAACCTAATTTCATTCCAGAGTGAGCAGGCCTTGTGTA
>NC_051410.1:5908512-5908758 GCF_015228065.2 Penaeus monodon
GATAATACGATATATTCATAGATTCTACCTTCTTTTGCTTCATAATTTTAGCCAAACACAATGAAACACAATCCGTTTGAATTTAGGCTATGAAAAAACATATCAACAATTGTAAATGCTTTTGGAGACGAAATATTTTAAATATACTTATCATTAAAGAAATATTCTTAGTGGAATCTATTTGCTTATCGCTTCAATGAAAGTAAATGTATATCAGTGAAAGGAAATTATATTGATATATAAGCT
>NC_051410.1:5913003-5913149 GCF_015228065.2 Penaeus monodon
GGAAGTGCCATGTAAAGGTACAAGGCACACTTTACACCATCAAGTGATCTGCTAAAAGACCTTACCGGAAACGATGACAGACAGGCGTTGAATGATATGGTAATTGCATAAGTTGAATAGAAGATGAGGATGGTACCTGATATGAG
>NC_051410.1:5914121-5914194 GCF_015228065.2 Penaeus monodon
GTTTCAACTTCTGTGAAACCAGAAATCCCTCAAGGATCGCTGGGAAATGGAAATGTCTGTGAGGCAAAATGTC
>NC_051410.1:5914240-5914305 GCF_015228065.2 Penaeus monodon
TACTATAAAAAAAGAAAATGGAGATATAAAGGTTTGGAAGACAAAAGATCAAGCTCAATAAATGG
>NC_051410.1:5914494-5914713 GCF_015228065.2 Penaeus monodon
ATGTCATTTCGAGCATCTTAAACAGGTCATCTGTTCCTTTCAGTCTTCCTCTTTCTCCCCAGCATCTTTCCTCTCTCCTCTCGTCCTCCTCTCTTCCACAAAGCCTCTCCTTCTTCTCTCGCTTGCAGAACTTGAATCAGAAGTCCTGACGAATGACGGATAACCTTTTGCATTCAGTGTATAATGCTTTGTTAGTGACTATTCAGCCTCCCTTCCTTG
>NC_051410.1:5917399-5917642 GCF_015228065.2 Penaeus monodon
CGCTGGGATCATATTCATAAAAAAACAATGCAAGCGTAAACCAGCTCATCATTGTAGACTTTCCTTTTCCCCGACTATATCAACATCACCACCATCTCATCTCTTCTTTTCCCCTTCCCTCTTTCCCCTTATGGGAGGGAAGGAGAGAATGGGAAAGAATAAACGGAACGCTCAAAGACAATGCCAAATACTAAGTTTCAATTTTTATTTCTTATCCATTCTTTATCACTTTCTCCTCATCTC
>NC_051410.1:5917840-5918100 GCF_015228065.2 Penaeus monodon
AGGGCCTTTTTATAAGATCAAACGATTTTATCATCATTAAACCATAATTCACTCAATATCGAGGAAATTACTCTACGCGATTACCATGTTATATTGGTAATTTGATACTTTTTAGCATAATTTCAGGGTCCAGAGGTAATTTCCTATCAAGTCGTCATATTTTAAACATTTTTTTGGTGAATAATGATAAAATGACAAGCTTTTACCAGGTTAAGATAATGGTTGACGCAAAGTTATGATGATCATTTTCGCTGTATAAA
>NC_051410.1:5918212-5918480 GCF_015228065.2 Penaeus monodon
GTGGAAGTTCATTCGAATGTATATGCGTTTATGTGCATGTTGCAAAAATATTCCTCTAGTATAATTATTAATATCAGTAGTAACATTCAGGCAACACATTTGACATTATCGAGGAGGTTTCCAAGATATACATAAATATACATTATTTAAGATAATAGAGACCATGATCGTTAGGAAAATCTACCGCAACCTTAATAATTCACAAGCGTTTAGATTTTCACTAGGATCGATGTATGATTTTCTTATTCTCTCACATTTCAGCTAGTAG
>NC_051410.1:5919521-5919651 GCF_015228065.2 Penaeus monodon
TGCACGGGTGACGGGATTCCTTCAACAGTTGGACAGTACTGCTTGCAATTAACGGACAATGGCTTTACCTTCATGTGCAACAGCCACCGGCTGCTCTTTAGGAGAGATCTCCTAAATGGCCGAGTTCCAT
>NC_051410.1:5920236-5920391 GCF_015228065.2 Penaeus monodon
TTCTCCACGCAATGTATCTCGGCGACCGCTATTTCAACATGACATATGTGTTTCGCGTATTTCTCCTCCAAACGTCTCTTCTCGGGGGTACATTCGCTGCGCAGATAATCCACGAGGAATGAGCGAGGCGGAGGAGAGGACGGAGGGCGCGCTTA
>NC_051410.1:5921355-5921555 GCF_015228065.2 Penaeus monodon
TCATACTCAAATTTACCCATAAACCTGTTAAAAAAGGAGACAGAAAGGAATTTACACCTGCAGTGAGCATGTACTTGTTTGGACTTGGATAAATAAACCAGTAAATTTGTGATGGTCTGGGATTGGATGCTCAGTTGTACGTATATATTTTTTCTTGCAGCTACATGCTCTGTGTTTGTTTATGAGTATGTGGATATGGA
>NC_051410.1:5921964-5922207 GCF_015228065.2 Penaeus monodon
TCTTTAACCATGATTAAGCAGCGTAATAAAACTGCACGATCTCTCTGTTGATTCTGCAACGATTACCGCGTCTACCACAAATCTTACCAAACGCCTACCACAACTCCTACCACAGCCCTAGCCACTGCAACCAGGTCAACAACAGCAACCACCACACCTCGTCTTGGGGATCAATACAGCATCTTGAGACACTCCTGATGTAAACTAAGTGTTTGACGTCCCCAGGTGCCAGGCCGCTATGTT
>NC_051410.1:5923569-5923779 GCF_015228065.2 Penaeus monodon
TCGTATACCAAAACAGCGTTCCAGACGAACCCTGCAGTTCGAACACAAAGTTAGCAAACATGCAACCATTAATTCTTATTTGCATGATACAAGCAAACTTCCCCACAACGCGGCGCAGGTTCTGTTGCCTCCGTTGGCACTGCTGGCACTGTTGGCACTGTTGCTGCTGGTGCGACTGCTGCCGATACCGAAGCGGAGTCCAATCCTTTT
>NC_051410.1:5924177-5924292 GCF_015228065.2 Penaeus monodon
ATTCTCTGGCGAAATTGCTTATTTTCTGCACGATTAAATGGTGTTGCTCTTTCCAATCGAAACCTTTTGTTTTCCGATAATCACCCAAATTTTCAGTACCTTTGAAACATGCGCT
>NC_051410.1:5924342-5924594 GCF_015228065.2 Penaeus monodon
CACGGAATTAATTAAGTAATCATGCTTTACCAAGGGCGGCTTTCAGGGAACATAGAACGTTATTGCAAATTGCTCCGAGGGTTTGTCAAATCTTTTCGTGCGATCCATCCCGGGTTTATGAGAAAATTTAAAGTTCCAGATGGTTTCGTCCGTAGATTGTGGTGAAAGCCTGGAATATGTAGTATGGAAAACATGGACGTGTGTGTGCTTTAAAGTGCTTGGTTGTTTACGTTTATTCTCACTCTCTGTTAA
>NC_051410.1:5924960-5925169 GCF_015228065.2 Penaeus monodon
TCCACTCTCCCCCCCCCCCTACCCACGTCCCAGCGGTGCCCAAGAGTCAAGCAACGTCATGCCCGACTGTGCTTCATTTGCATAGCTAAATTCCTGAAGATAACTTTTTCGCGCTTAATGTTTAGGGAAGTTAGGAAATTCCCCGGAGAGATGTCGACCAGCAATATTTAATTTGCCAGAGTTATCCCTCCCGAGGAGATAGTTCTCGT
>NC_051410.1:5925804-5926354 GCF_015228065.2 Penaeus monodon
AATGAGTTCTCAACCTAACAAAGGAGGGGAGACAGGAGCCCATCTCGACTGGAACAAGTTCGTACATGTTCGAACAAATAATGCACAAGCTGTCATTCTCTCAGGCATTTTTATCATTCCAGCGTTGGCTCTCCGTGAGTGAGGACGGCGCCTTCCGGCAAAATGAGTGAAGTTGAAGAGCGGGCTGGGATAAAGTTTTCCGTGATTCAAGGGAAAGCGCCAGAGCTGATTCACGAGGAATTGAGGATAGCAAAGGGAAAGGGCCCTATCCTATTCCACTGTTGGGCTGCTCTCTTCAAGCAAGGCTGGCACTCGTGTGAGGATGACCCCGATGTAGTGGTCCATCAACTACAGTCACCATTGAAGCTGTGCCTGGGCGGAGAGCATGGTCATAGATAATCACAGAATCTCAGTGCAATGCGATGCGATGCTTCTCAGTTGGGGATCAATAGTGGATCCTGTTTTACTAACTCGACCTTTCTAAAGTGTCCGCCCGTCTGACGCCAGGGCAGAGGAGGATAATGAAGGATTTATGGCCTGAATCGTAACC
>NC_051410.1:5926964-5927063 GCF_015228065.2 Penaeus monodon
TTAGACTGAAGTCACAAGAGCCTGTCTCACTAAACCTTATATCATTATCATCAGAAGTATTTTTATTATGCACACCTCTAAATATGATGTGTGTGTGTG
>NC_051410.1:5927306-5927422 GCF_015228065.2 Penaeus monodon
AAATATACGTATATACACACAAAGAACTCTAATATAAGAGAAAAATAAGAAAAAAGAGAAAGAATAAGAAAACGAAAAATACAATGAAGATTATTCTATGAAAAGACACCGGACGT
>NC_051410.1:5927492-5927773 GCF_015228065.2 Penaeus monodon
CGAAACTAGGACTGGAAAAAAATAAGATTATACGTCAATGAAAAGAAAACAGACAAAGAGACAAAATGAAAATCAAAACGAGAGAGATAATAAAAATAAAGGTAAGGTGAATAGCAGTTGGAGTAATAGAAGAAAAAATAGAGATGTCGTATGAAGAAGAATACCAGAGAATAATAGACAACGAAAATAACACAAAAAGTAATAAAAATCTTCGTTCACCTGACATAACAACAGGAACAGATGACGAGAAGATGAAGGAAAAGGAATGAAAAATAATTAAT
>NC_051410.1:5928160-5929341 GCF_015228065.2 Penaeus monodon
TCGCGCTTGAGTGTTCACTGATTTAATCTGCCGAAGAATCATTCATCTCACGTCATGACATGAAAAAGTATGTCGTATAGTCATGCAGCGGGGTGAGGGTGGGGGGGGGGAGGAGGAAGCAAGCATGGGAGGATCAATCATGCACGATGAGCATAGCATGATGGATTATGATGATATGAGGCAAGTAATTAATTTAAAAGTTGAGTATCAGTGATCGTATATAAGTTTACTGGCACCGGCATCATCTTCAGCCAATCAGCGGCAAGGTTTCTCCTGGCCAATCACAAGCGCGAAATCTCAGCGGTTACATGTGAATAGGAGAGAGGAGGGGTATTAGGAAGGGGGGGGGGGCAGCGGGTGGAGGGAGGGGCAAGCGAAAGGAGGGGAGGTGGATCAAGGGTAGGGGGGAAGGGAGAGGAGGGGAGGAAGACAGGGGGGATATAGGAGGTGGGGAGATGGGGCATGTGCATGACGTAGGGGAAGCTAGGGCAGGGGCAAGGGAGGGGAGATGGGGCAAGGAAGGGGAGATGGGGCAAGGGAGGGGAGACGGGGCAAGGGAGGGGAGATGGGGCAAGGGAGGGGAGATGGGGCAAGGGAGGGGAGATGGGGCAAGGGAGGGGAGACGGGGCAAGGGAGGGGAGATGGGGCAAGGGAGGGGAGACGGGGCAAGGAAAGGGAGACGGGGCAAGGAAGGGGAGACGGGGCAAGGGAGGGGAGATGGGGCAAGGAAGGGGAGATGGGGCAAGGGAGGGGAGACGGGGCAAGGGAGGGGAGATGGGGCAAGGGAGGGGAGATGGGGCAAGGGAGGGGAGACGGGGCCAGAGAAGAGGAAGGGCAGGGACAGGGTCGTGGGAGTGAAGGGTACGTTTGGCGAAGGGCAAGGTGATATAAAGAGAGGAAGTGAAGTAAAGAGAGGAGAGAATAAGATGAATGGGGGGGGGAGGGGGAGGGCTAGAAAGAAAGAGTTAACGTATTGGAAATTCAGCGCAAATAAACTATCCTTTTGCGAAGAGCTGAAAGTGTCAGGCCTCGTATTTTTGTCCAGGCTTCTAAATCAAATCCGTCTGCTTTTCTGACCTAATATTGTTGCTTCAGCACTTCATAACTTCTGTAATAGCATTAGCCGGGAGGGAGAGCCTCTCCTTCCGTGCAAAGATTGCATCCGCACACACACGCACTCA
>NC_051410.1:5929383-5929454 GCF_015228065.2 Penaeus monodon
ATCACCCCCCCCACTAAACCCCACTCCCACACCAAACCCCACCCCCTCTACCCTCTACCCCCCCCCCACAC
>NC_051410.1:5929485-5929571 GCF_015228065.2 Penaeus monodon
GGTTCTCGACGCCAAACACGAGCGAGTTTTTGGCCCGAACTTTTCTCGAGTACTCCGGGTGTGGAATGCTGATCGAACCTGATTTC
>NC_051410.1:5929946-5930229 GCF_015228065.2 Penaeus monodon
ACACCGGGCGTCGAAAAGGGAAGAGGAGGTAGAAGGAAGTGTGAGGTAAAGAGGATAAAAAAAACACTCCCCCCCCAAAAAAAAAAAACGTTCCTGTGATAAAATCCTTCAAGGCTGTTCTTTTGCGATGCGGGGTCGGTCGAGGCGGCCAAGAAACGCTTCCAATGACGAGGAAAATGGCATGAAAAAAGACAAGAGGAATTTTGTTGAATCCTTCTGAGTGAAAGGAAATTATGGCCGGTTGGGGACGAGATAACCGAAACCCGGAGAATGAATGACGGTT
>NC_051410.1:5930902-5931182 GCF_015228065.2 Penaeus monodon
TTCAAAGTTTTATTAAATTTATTTATGACATAAAGCTGGGTATATTTTCTTTCCATTTTATCAGGCTTTACGATTAGTGTGAATGATTTCTTCACGAAAACCATTCACTTTGAAGTTGTTAGTCTTTTGGAAATACAGCATCTGACATGCTTGTTTATATCATGAACATTCAAATATTCATATTCAAGTAATGAATTCGTAGATTGGCTTATCTTAAAACTTATCTTTGTCTTTTAACTTGATGGGGCTTTGGGATATGATAGATTTCTCTTTGTGACTG
>NC_051410.1:5931215-5931319 GCF_015228065.2 Penaeus monodon
AGGTATGAGATTAAAAAGATGTTCACAGCCCAGTCGTAATAAATGTTTTATTAATTTAAATGTTCATATTTAAAACAAGAAATACAGTGCATTAACAGAAACCA
>NC_051410.1:5931786-5932050 GCF_015228065.2 Penaeus monodon
CCATACTACGATTAAGGGCAAATGAGCGGAGTAAGTTTCTTTCTTTTCATCTGCTTATCTTGACGAGACGTACAGAAAAGGAGCGAATTACTGCTCCTCTGGTCTCGAGGAAAAACCTTTGTTATCACTGTTATCTCCGTTATCAGAATTTGGTAGGTATGAATGGGGGGTACAGAGATAAGGAAGAATAATTTACCGTATTTGAGAATCTATGTCTGTGGTGACAGGATAGAATGAGTAATGATAATGGGAGGGACGTATATT
>NC_051410.1:5932204-5932460 GCF_015228065.2 Penaeus monodon
CCATACTACGATTAACGGCAAATGAGCGGAGTAAGTTTCTTTCTTTTCATCTGCTTAGCTTGACGAGACGTACAGAAAAGGAGCGAATTACTGCTCCTCTGGTCTCGAGGAAAAACCTTTGTTATTACTGTTATCTCCGTTATCAGAATTTGGTAGGTATGAATGGGGGGTACAGAGATAAGGAAGAATAATTTACCGTATTTGAGAATCTATGTCTGTGGTGACAGGATAGAATGAGTAATGATAATGGGAGGGA
>NC_051410.1:5933034-5933134 GCF_015228065.2 Penaeus monodon
CCGAACGATTCCCGCTCAACCGTTTAATTCTATCGATCAGACCGGCTACGTACGCTCATCAACATCAGGCTGGAAACTGTACACAACACGCGCATTTCCC
>NC_051410.1:5933706-5934357 GCF_015228065.2 Penaeus monodon
CCATCTCCTGTTTCGCCCCCCCCCCCCTCCATCGTGCCATTCTAGTTCAATCATGTAATTGGAAATTTCTTTACCTCGTTTTATTGCTTGTTCATCCGAGCGTTTGTTCTTCCTCCATTTATATCATCTAGTCTGTCGTATCCTCTTTATCTCTGTCTTTTTCTCCAGTTTCTTCCTTTTTTCTCTCTATTACACCGAGAAACTCAGCCTGATTCTTAACATACCTATTTTCTTCTCTCTTCTCTCTCTTTTAATATTAATAGCGTGTAGAGTACGATTCTGTAGACGATTAGCTGATATCATAGAGTTAATTCATATACCTGTCTATTTTCTACACTATAAATATACCTGTTGAATATCCTGTCTATCCTCTTCTTTCGTCTCTTCTCTACTTCTTCATTACTGATCTATCTGTCTAGGTTTAACTTCTTAGCTTATTCTTGTTTATCAACGTCCTCTATCCCTAACCCCCATACACCCCCCCCCCCAACGAAAGCCAGTATCGTGTGTACATAACGGGGGGCTTTTAATATTAATAGCGTGTAGAGTACGATTCTGTAGACGATTAGCTGATATCATAGAGTTAATTTCCCTCTTTACGTGTTTTTTCTTCTCTTCTGATGTCGGTTTCTTTATTTAGTGTTCCTTTAT
>NC_051410.1:5934705-5934994 GCF_015228065.2 Penaeus monodon
TCCGTGAATAAAGCCTTTCTTGTCCGACATATATATACACGACACAACTAATTTCAGCGAGAGAAATAATCAGAAAATTTGTATGTATTTATCTCATTATCTGTATGCTTAGTTATTCGTTCATTTTTCATCGCAACTGTTTACACTTTTGACTAAAACTGTTGAAATGAGTTGACATTTTGATATTGATCGCTGGGTTTGGACTTTAACCTGTGGGAGTATTTAAAAACGCTTTTCTCTTCTGCATTTGTCTGATGAAACTACTGTTAAGCCAGCATTTATTATCAGT
>NC_051410.1:5935083-5936074 GCF_015228065.2 Penaeus monodon
TACTCGTTATTAGAAAAAAAATCACTCATTCGAATGGCCCAAAAAACCCTTCACTTCGGGAATCCACAAACGAAAATCTAACTAAAACCGGAACATGAGTAGCTTTACGAATCATAACATGTTCTGCAGGCAATAGAAATGTAGTAATTGCCCAGATGTTCTCTACACTCCCTACAACACTGTCAGCCACTTCACGCCAAAGCATGTGTGATCCTTGAAAGAGAAATACGATTATAATGCCCTTGGGTAGTAGAGTGCCGATTTACATTGAAAACGAGACAGGAAAGACTCTGAATATCCCCTCGATTATCAACATTCACAGTGTATTATTGGTGTTTTAATTTCACTCCTAGTACATTCGATCTCTTCCATACTAACACACAACCAAACCTAAACGGAGCTATCTTCAATCAAAACTACAAACATGTAGATGTAGATGCAATATAACTCTATATTCTACCGATGCAGATTCATGCCGGTGACCTGATTTGACATACCAACATTCTGAATCAACTATCTGAACTCAACCAGGCGAGGAACAGCCAAAGGTCAACCAGCCAGCCAGGCATGGGAGACGAGTGGAAAATCTTGCAGCTTCCAGAACGTGGATCTTGCCGCCCTTCGCGTGGGGAAAGGTGAACGGAAGGGAAAAAATATAAACTGGAAAACTTGAAAATGGAAAAAGGGGATTTCTAGCAGATTTACCTGAGTCTTTGTTTCAGATTGACACAGTGAAAGGAAAATAAAAATATTGAAATGTCACAAAAAGATGTAAGCAATACAAGTACACTGACCTTTCAGGGTATTATATCGTTCCGCCATTCACAAATGAAATGTAATCAAAGCAAAATGAAACACAAGCTGAAATCTATTGTTGCTTTTTCCTCGAATTTTATTTTCGAGGCAAAACATCTTACTGATTATGAGAGATGCCTAGAACAGGAGGATATTTTAAGAGCAGTTATGTATGTACAAGTGTATGTAAACTGTA
>NC_051410.1:5936206-5936346 GCF_015228065.2 Penaeus monodon
CAGTTAAAGTGAATTGAAAAATCTAATCTCATCAACAGAGCATGTGACGAATACATCCAGAAAGGTGTAAATTCATCCGATATTCAAGTCTCCATAAATCCTTTTAAGATCTTTAAGCTACATTTACTGTTCAAAGGTTA
>NC_051410.1:5938700-5938847 GCF_015228065.2 Penaeus monodon
TATCTGGACTATGAAATCGAAAATACTTTGAACTAAACAACAACACGGAATGGCTGCGGATGTAATTTTAATTTGATTACGTCGATTGCAAATGGCTGGTTTCATATTATTTTTATCGTGATATACTTTGATTCCGCTTTATATGCA
>NC_051410.1:5939397-5939800 GCF_015228065.2 Penaeus monodon
TTAACATAAAGGGAAGGAAAATAAGTAAAAAGAAAGAAATTCGAAAGAGATCAGCTGCTCCTCGAAACAACGATAGACCTGTCAATTCAAGAAGCAGTGAGTCAGTCACCTGATTTACTTGTACGAGTGTTGCTAATTTTCTCTTTTTTTTCTTCTTCTTTATTCTTTTCTCTTTCTTGTGAGTATTTTTATTGCTCTTAGAATTTGGAAAAGAGGATGTTGTGTCTCAATTCTGCGGGACTGTGAAAGAAGTGATACCTCGTAGTACTGGAAGTTATGGGGAAAGATGCTCCAGTGTTCAGGCTTCAGAATAATAAAAAAAGTTACGAGATTGAACATAAAATTATGGGACCTGCAGTAATATACGTAATACTCATGAAAGAGCTAGAGAAGGGGAAACGTT
>NC_051410.1:5939873-5940084 GCF_015228065.2 Penaeus monodon
GGGGGGGGGGGAGAGAACTGAATCAGCAGCAACAAATGCGAAGCTAAAACGTCAAGAAAAACAATGTATCCTGAATAAGAAAAGACGCAAGCGAGAGGCAAAATGTATTGTGTTTAATGGTTGTTTAATGCATTGTGTTTAATGTTTAAGACAGAATTCGTCAGAAAGGTGGATAGATATGAAGTTAGATACTGTCCTGTGTATTTAAAAG
>NC_051410.1:5940988-5941084 GCF_015228065.2 Penaeus monodon
AAGATATTATGATGATGCCAGTAGCATATTTGGAATGCACGCGAATAAATGGACACTGACACACAATTGCACACAAAAACAAGGTCATTAATTTAC
>NC_051410.1:5941173-5941251 GCF_015228065.2 Penaeus monodon
TCTAAGTTGCTATAGAAGTATGGAACGAGCCGAGTTGATATATCTCTGAATCGGGAAACCCCATATTTCCTTCAAGTC
>NC_051410.1:5941799-5942134 GCF_015228065.2 Penaeus monodon
TTAAGAGCAAATAAATGTTGCTTGTTTCTATCGAATATATGCCTTTTGTGTATGAATGCGTTTCTACTGAATCGTTATGTTATTGCAAAGTTGTCTTTTCAGTGCAAACCCAGTAATCTATTGTCCTTTTGACTTGCACATGCACTATAATTAAACTATTACTCATCCATAGTTCAGTTAAATGGGGTATGTAAAAATAGATGAAAAAGTGTTTAAATTAATGAATAGATAGATAGATGCATGAAAACATTTTTTTTTTTTTTTTGACAGATTGATAACCTAAAAAAGTCTTAGCAATAGTGTTAATCAAAAAGGTTTTCAATCTCAGTTTGTAG
>NC_051410.1:5942155-5942246 GCF_015228065.2 Penaeus monodon
GCCTCACTTTCCTATTCTTTTCTTCCTAAATTCCCTTTCGTTGCCTTTCCTTTTCCTTGCCTATCCCTTTTCCTTCATCCTCACCCTACCT
>NC_051410.1:5942426-5942884 GCF_015228065.2 Penaeus monodon
CTATTGGGATAAATAGTTAAGAGGAGAGGTGGACGTCGAGATAGGGGATAGAGGAGGAGCAATGAATAAGAAGGAGGATAGTGGAGAGTGACTAAGGATTGGGACAGGAGGGAGGGGAGCTCTTGAGGATAGGAAATTGGGGATAGGGATAGTAAAGGGGGAAGAGGAGGGGGGTCATGGGGAGAGTAAAAAGGAGCGTATGTAGGGGAGGTCGTGAGAGCAGAGTGGGATGTCCTCTAAACCCTGGGAGTAGGGGAGGGGAGAGGGGTATATTGTAGAAAGGAATAGAGGGGAGGGGGTTAATAAAGATCCATTATTAATTTAGAAAAAAGAGAGGGAGGAATAGAGGCTCAAGGTGGGGGTCGAGGCTATGAATATAATGAAAGAAATATAACTAAGCGAAAATCCAGACAGAATTGAATTTCGCACACACCAAAAGAGAGTCCGGATCAGATCAG
>NC_051410.1:5943739-5943964 GCF_015228065.2 Penaeus monodon
TACAAGTGTAAGGTACTTACTCTGTATAATGAAAGTCAAACAAAAAAGGAAAAAGGAAAATTCGATGGTAGGAGTAATGTAAGTCAAATGTGGGTTGCATTCCGCAGAGTTAATGAGAAACCATACAGAACTCTACGGAAGAAAACCCACGTTTGACTTACATTATTCCTGTCGTCTAATTTTCCTTTTCGTTCTTTAGTAGTTAATCCATAAACACATACGAAC
>NC_051410.1:5944678-5944750 GCF_015228065.2 Penaeus monodon
ATAGCATCCTGTAATCTCAAGTTCATCATTTCAACTCTCCTTTCAAAAGTATTCATAGATCAATACACATTG
>NC_051410.1:5948379-5948880 GCF_015228065.2 Penaeus monodon
TTATCTCTCACCCGTTGCTTTGAACAGCCTCTGCTCTCATCTTATTGGGTCCTAATCTCTTTAGCACTTTCTTGCCCACCATAAGCCCCGATACGCTCGTTAATCTCATTCATAAAAAAGGTTACAAAAAGTCTCGTCCATTAATACCAAAATGCTATTATAACCCGCCTCATCCTCGCCATTAGCGACCTGCTGCAGCGTGCGGCTCACTCTCCAGACTCTCGCGAACTATCTATCGCTTCTGGAAGCTTCGACGAGGAAGGTTAATACTTAGTGGCGAAAAGGGGGCGAAGTTGCTCTCACAGGGTTGGGTTGTTAAGGTTGAAAATCCTTCTTGGCGTTATAGTAGGTTTCGACTTACCGGAATACTAGTTTTGGTTCTTGCTCGTTCCAGTGTCATGTTACCAATAACGTCCAAAAGGTCATTGGCAAGTGACGGGATACTCGACCTTACGTCTTTACAAGGTCAGTTGAAGAGGGAGGAGGAAGACACTCAAAGAG
>NC_051410.1:5949465-5949586 GCF_015228065.2 Penaeus monodon
ACTCACCACACCGACGAGGCACGAGGAGCCAGGTCGTCGAGGCAGATTAATCATCAGCTGTTTGGTCGTGCAGCCAAGCGAGGGGAGAAGGAGGGGAGCATAGGTAGTGATTTAGGGGGGG
>NC_051410.1:5949636-5950483 GCF_015228065.2 Penaeus monodon
TGTATTTGTGAAAGGGAGAAAAAGAATAGGGAGGGGGAGAGAGAAGTGAAAGGGAGAGATTAGTGGTATAAAGTTGGTAGCGTGAGTGGTATAAAGTAGTGGTGTTTTTTTAATGTAGGAGCGTGAGTGGTTAATGAGGTGTGTGACTTATTTACTAGTGACGTGTGTGAGTAGTTTATTAGTTGGATGTGTGAATGGGATATTAGAGGCATGTCTAAGGGGTATATGGGATATATAAGGTATATAAATGGAATGTGTGAATGTGGCACACACGTGGTAAGTCTTAGTGGTATGTGTGATTGATATACTAGTGGAATGTATAAGTGGCTTATGTTTTAGGGTGTACTAGTGGTATATTAGATGTGTGCTACACATTATAAGTATAAGTGAGTGGTGTAAAGTATAATTAGGAGGTGTGAATAGGAAGAAATAAAGATGGAAAGGAGAGGGAAAAGTGTGCGGAGAAATATGCGCGTCCATATGAAGGTAAAATAGAGGAAAGCGAAGAAAAGGCAGGATGAAAAAAAATGAAGGAGAAAAATGTCTTGCATAAGTGGCAACAGATACGTCGATAATGATAAATAACAAACCACGTATGAACAACAACAAAACACGGACGAGAAATAGGAGAGAGAATATATCAGGAGAATAAGTATAAAAATGTTTACAAAAAAGCATGCGTGAGTGGCAGAGAAGAACGAATGACTAATTGCAAGAGGGGAAAATTCAATAATGATAAAACATACCAAGGCGAGAAAGCCAGAGCAATTTTATCAGTTTGGCAAATAGAATCGCAGTCAATATTCGATGCAACGTAATAATAATAATGACATCCAAATAAGTGTTG
>NC_051410.1:5950517-5950683 GCF_015228065.2 Penaeus monodon
AAGAGGGATAAACCGATTAAAACGCCTACAACTGTCAAGCTAATTACCCCAGTAACAACCCAATTATTGCAGAAATGAGGGAGATAAGGTAATTAGCGAAATGACATTAAGGAAATGAGCGACAAACCGATCAGATATGCGAAATAGATAAGATTTCTCAATTGCA
>NC_051410.1:5950868-5951164 GCF_015228065.2 Penaeus monodon
CTTTACACATATTCTAGAAGTCATGAAAAGATAGATCGATAAACAAATGATAACATTAATATCAAAATAAAGGGAAATGATCAGTCAAAACCACTAAAAGGGATTACTTACTTTATCATAATTATTATTGTATAACCATGACTAAGCACTTCATCGAACTTTTTTATTTATTTATTTCTAAATGGTCTTAGAAAAAAAACGTTTGTACTTTTACCCCGAGGACAAAAGGTAAATCAGAAGGTTCCCAGCAGCTGTCAGTTACACACGGTAAAGTCAATTAAAAATAGGTTATTCGA
>NC_051410.1:5951193-5951310 GCF_015228065.2 Penaeus monodon
GTCCTCGTGCTTTTTCGTACTTTTTCACGAAATGATAAAATAGAAAAAAAAATCGATACAGTTGTTTTATCGTAAGAAATGTAAACCAAAATAAAGAAAAATCTGATGTCATTACTA
>NC_051410.1:5951825-5952112 GCF_015228065.2 Penaeus monodon
ACTCACGCACACACAGGCAGTAAAAATTCCAACAAGCAGACGAAGCCCAAGCAGAAAAAAAAAAGAGAGAGAGAGAAAAAAAAATACCCCCCAAAAATAGAAGTCATGCGCCGAATGCAGGAAAAGAACGAAACAAACAGAACTCTGACCGAAAAAGTCGAATCGGTTTGCAATCAGGATTCCCGTGAAGGTTGCCTATTAACCTGAACGTCACAAGAGGATCTGATTGTTTTAGCCTCCGGTTTCAGTCTTTTTATAATGCAAGTCTGGCCTTGGTGAGGAATGGA
>NC_051410.1:5952836-5953450 GCF_015228065.2 Penaeus monodon
TTTCTCAGTAACTGTGTAAAGCAGGCGTGTGTGATTTTTCGTTTTTTCTGCCAGACTTTCAAGTCATTTAGTTCCCTTTTTATCTAATTTTCACTCAACCTTCCTTCGGCTCACGTGTTCTCTCATTTCATATTTCCATTCTCTTGTTACCTCTCGCGTTTCTTCTGTTTCTCTCCACTTTTACATGCTTCCTTCTTCCTGTTTATTATTACGAGAGTGAAGGTTTTTCTCTTAAGAACCCTGTGCAATTAGACAGGAGAATGTATACGAGGAATTGATAATATGAATGACTTATGGAAATAAACAACGCATACAGTTTTCATTCATATTTTTTAAAGAGTTTTAGGTCATTCTATTTTTCAACTCAACCTTTTTATCTTTATATCTGCGTTTTTTTTTTTTACTCTCTCTCCATGATACGAAAACGCGGGTAACAAGCAAGGAATTCCATGTTTCTTGACAAAGTCTCATAAATTACACATCCTCCCTTGTGTATTTGCTCACACAGACAACTTAATGAGGGATAATTATGCAAAAGAACGGAAGTAAACACACGTTAATCTGCTTTCTTATACGAAAAGGACTCGGGGAGCAACACGTGCCTATAAACAATA
>NC_051410.1:5953503-5953886 GCF_015228065.2 Penaeus monodon
CTCTTCTTTGGAAGAAATTGCAAAAGTTTTTTTTCTTATTCTGGGGATTGCAAGAATTCATGTTTGCATCCTGCGTTTCATGTAAGGATAAGCAATGTCTGTGTCTCCTTTGCTAGCAGATATATATTTACCATTGAATATGCTGTCGTCTTTGTTATATTTGCATATGTTTTACGTCCACTATACTGTTAAAGGCTGTTTGCTTAAAGAAGAATATTTATATTACATGCATCTTCAGGCATGAGGAATCAGGCTTTCCATGAAAAATATGTCTCAAGAAGCGTGTCATACAGCATTGAATTAGGAATCATGTAAATCTGTTTCGTTTGCGGTGAATAGCGTGCATGTGTGCATGCGTGTTGGTGGATGGATGTTTGTGCTTC
>NC_051410.1:5953951-5954123 GCF_015228065.2 Penaeus monodon
CTCCTTAGGAGCGTATGCGTGCGTGTGTGTGCGCGCCTTGTTGAAGATAAGTAGAGCTTAAACTAATCGATATTAGACAAACACACACGGATAAATACCAGACAGACACGTATCAACATTTTTTTCTAAATCCCAATAATACTAAAAGAACTTAAAAAAAATATCTATCAAG
>NC_051410.1:5954159-5954499 GCF_015228065.2 Penaeus monodon
CCCATCCTTCACATGGTCTCAGAGAAGCTATTCATTCAACATAACCTCTGACCTTGTTTTGAAATCTTAGCCTCCTCCCCTCCCCACTACACTAGCCTCCTCCCTTCCCCCTCCCCACTACACTAGCCTCCTCCCTTCCCCCTCCCCACTACACTAGCCTCCTCCCTTCCCCCTCCCCACTACACTAGCCTCCTCCCTTCCCCCTCCCCCCTCCACTCTTCCCTTACCCCTCCCCCCCTCTTTCCATCCCCTCAAACAAACTCAGTCTCTCTCATCCTCTCACATGAGAAGGACGTCGAGGCTGGAGTGGGAGGAATGTAGAAGTCAAGCCGTAGGTGCA
>NC_051410.1:5957405-5957643 GCF_015228065.2 Penaeus monodon
AATATTATCTCTCAGCCGGAAATGGACTGCTGCTGCATATGTGATACTGGAAGCGGCGGCGGCTGGGCGATCAAGAGTCTGCTCCGTGAATATTGGCAGAAGGAAAGCAGGATGTGATGGCGGCGCGGCTCTTGACCCGCCGTCCTCGCCTCCTTCGCCTCCCTCGCCTCCTTCGCCTCCTTCGCCTCTCTCGGCTCTCTCGCCGCCCTCGCTTCCTTCTGCTCTCTCGCCTCTCTCG
>NC_051410.1:5958978-5959107 GCF_015228065.2 Penaeus monodon
CCGGGACAGTAAACACGAGGGACGTCGGAACAACAATACGTTCGTCGAACTCGACCGGATTCTGGGGCATGCGGGACTGATCGTCTGTTGGAGTAATTGTTTTCGTTTTTCAAAAGGAAATGTCAGAAG
>NC_051410.1:5959868-5959954 GCF_015228065.2 Penaeus monodon
CACATGTGTGTGTGCACACATCCATCATATGCACATGCTCACACACGGATTTACATATATTAGGTAAGTCTAACATGAAGTGGGAT
>NC_051410.1:5960055-5960121 GCF_015228065.2 Penaeus monodon
CGACAAGTCCTTTCTGTTTTCTGTAATACATTCTCTCCATGAAAATCTATTTATCCCATGTTACAC
>NC_051410.1:5960659-5960780 GCF_015228065.2 Penaeus monodon
AATCTATCCGACACTCTGTCAGATAAAGAAAGAAAATATATCCCTTACCTGTGTCTCAAAGCTTATGCATTTTAAATAATTTCGAAAAAGCTGGAAAGTCAAAATCCAACTGACCATAGGT
>NC_051410.1:5961285-5961387 GCF_015228065.2 Penaeus monodon
CACCTACAAAGTGTTCCAAGTCGATATTCCATTGTACCAAAAAGATGGACAGAAAGATACAATTAAAAAATGTGAACGTGGTATGGGTATATATAAACAAAC
>NC_051410.1:5961526-5961674 GCF_015228065.2 Penaeus monodon
TGTAAATGTACGTATTTTTCTGAGTGTAAAAAGTTTTTTTGTGTGTATGTAAATTTTTCCTCTTTTGCAGTTTTAGAAATAAATCTCTTGAAATCTCGCCTTTCCTTTCTTTTGAACCTTCATAAGCTATTTGATCCCCTGCCCCTTC
>NC_051410.1:5963117-5963332 GCF_015228065.2 Penaeus monodon
TAAAAGTAATAGTAAGAGGCCAATGCGTGAAAGAGGGAAATAATTAAAAAACTAAAGCGGCGCGTGTATTCTGACGCTTTTTCATGCAAGCATTTTGATGGAAAAGAGCTTAAACCACCTTTGCCGCCCGCTAATGTCTGTGTCAATATGCACTAGGCTTATGTACATGCGAAAAATCTCGTTGTTATGGTAATGACGATAAGGATGGCTGAGAA
>NC_051410.1:5963964-5964162 GCF_015228065.2 Penaeus monodon
CTTAGAACCTATTATCCCCATTCAAATGTTCTAAAACATACACTTTGCTCATGCAACATTTGCAGACTCTTGCTAGATATTTTGGTCTCTCCCTCCCGCCCTTTCTCCCTTTCTATTTTCATTTTCCGTCCCACGTGCCTCTGGCTGTCTTTTTCCCCGTAGTGTCCTTTTTCAGCTTAAAAGCCTCGTGTCTGTGCA
>NC_051410.1:5964252-5964456 GCF_015228065.2 Penaeus monodon
GCAGAAAGATATGAGTCAACATGTTTCGAATGAGTGCATTCATGCTTCTCAACAGGCATGCTGTACTCATTTCTGCACATTTGCATATCTTACTTATGTAAACATGTGAGTAAGAGAGAAACATTTTAAAGAAAACAATAATGTAAACATCATGATTAAACAAAGTAAATATTCTGTTTGCTATTAATCTGACGGTATGTTCTT
>NC_051410.1:5965085-5965332 GCF_015228065.2 Penaeus monodon
GTTCCCCTCTCTATTTTTTCCCTGTTCTCTAATTTTTCGCCTTCGGAAAAAGGGAAAAGACACGCTCCTTCACACACTCACAAAGTCCGTCGGAATAACTGCAACAGAACGGCATGCTTCGTCGCCCGTGCTGGACCTGAACTTCATTTTCCTTGGGTGTTCTTAAGGTTCGGTTTCATCTTATATGCAACGGCGTCTGGGTCTTCAGGCATGCAGCAGTGTGGGTGAGGGTGTTTGGTGTCTAGTT
>NC_051410.1:5965850-5966051 GCF_015228065.2 Penaeus monodon
CTCAACGGAAAATAAATGCGGTTCCATTATTTTCCAGAACTTAATATTGTAACTGTTTTTTCACACTTTCTTTTTGGGTTTTTAAATGAGAAACCGGAGTCTTGATGCAGGAGGTGTTTTGTATGTGGCCCAGGAGCGGGTATTACGTATGGTCGGGATTCTGTATGTAAATATACAGCCATGTTTTATGCTGGCGAGATT
>NC_051410.1:5966215-5966686 GCF_015228065.2 Penaeus monodon
AGGCATTGGGAACTATGTGGAGGGACCTGTACATATATCCTCTATTTTCGTATATCTTAGTGTTGCATTGTAGATATATTTTCCAAAAGAATTTTCTCCTGATAAAATTGCAGTAGGAGATTGCGCATAGAGTAAAATTGTGGTATTTATATGTCTAACTTGCATACTGGTGATATGAAACTAGTCGAGTATACTATCGGAAAAGCATTTGTCGGAACAGTTATAGCAAGAAAGAATACTGAATCCATTGTTTATCATTTCAAACTTAATGTAAAAAAATTACTATAATGCTAATCAACAAAACCTTTTATATGAAAATGTTCAAACAGAAGAAAAGTGTGTTCAACATGCATATCCGAAATCAGTCTAAAGTCTGCATAACAGTTTACTATGTTCTTCAAGTTAACAAAGAAAAAATTAATATGATTATTAATTCTATCGTAAACAGTGAACGCTAATTCTGTGAGAATC
>NC_051410.1:5966740-5967020 GCF_015228065.2 Penaeus monodon
CTAAACGAAAGTTATCGAAGTGAAAGTCATTCTTCTTGCTAACTTCTATTTTCTTTTATATCAGACCGAAGAGATTTTAAATAATGATTCCGCATTCAAAGAAGTCAAAGTTCAAATCGAGTCCAGACTTAAAGGAACAACTTTGTTAGGAGAAGTCTGTGGAATTTTTAATGATGTAACTTGTTGGTCAAAAGGACTGTGGTCTGACTCGTCCCTTTGCTGTTCCTTCAAGGAGCAACCACCTTCCACGCCTGCTGGTTGGGGGACTGTTCTCTCGCCG
>NC_051410.1:5968582-5969013 GCF_015228065.2 Penaeus monodon
CTGTTCGTCGTACCATTTTTCTCTATTTAAAAATTCTTTCTTATCTCACAGGGCCAATTAGCCTCCTCACGTGAAATATAAATAAAGGAGATTATGAGTACGTTAACATCCGAGATCAAAGCGTTATCTTGAAAGAAATTTGAGGCTTTAGACTTAAGGCGATACAAACTTGAGCCCGGGTTGATCTGATCTGCGGTGGAACAGAAAACGGAACTGGATAGAAAACGGAGGAGATATGGACAGAGGAGAAAACGGGAAGACAAACTGAAGATGAGAGAAATTAATAAGGAGAAACAGAATGAAGATGGAGAAGGATATGAGAGAAAATGAGAGACGAGAACGAGTAAGAATAAAACTGAAAAGGAGAATATGAGAGAAGTTAAGGTGGATGATTAAGATGGAAAGGGAATGGAGAGAGAAAGCTTTTTTCT
>NC_051410.1:5969092-5969186 GCF_015228065.2 Penaeus monodon
AACTCATAGAATGAGAAAAAACGACAAGTATATGTGATGGAATGGAAGCATAGGACACGGGATAATGATAAATTGAAAGAGAAATACTGTAAAC
>NC_051410.1:5969318-5969843 GCF_015228065.2 Penaeus monodon
GAATATCGCCAATCATCAGATAGAAACCCAAACATATATAAAACAATTTCGTGTGAGGACTGAGAAAACAGAATAAAAAAAGCGGAGGAAAAAAAGCAGACTCACCCGATCTAGATCCAGGATTTAATGGCATTCAACCCAAAGACAGAGGGGTTTAGACAAGTGGTTCTTAACCTTTTTACCACCACGCTCGGGCGCCCTCTTTGGTTGCTGGTCCTTACCCTCTCTCCCTCCCCCTCATCGCCCGCTAAATTAAGATTTTGTCCGGAATTTAAACGAAGTAATAATTATTAATGATAATGTATATAAAACGTTTATTTAAAAAAGTCCTTCTAATGCGTGTAAACAACACTCATCAACATACTGCGATATTTATGATGAGTGTTCGAAATTTATTAAAAATCGTTCCTGATTCCTTTCTTTTCGACTCCATCTCTCCCTGGATATCGCCCACGCCCCCGGGATATGAACAAAGAAGCTTCTTAATTGTTTTCACTTCATGCACAAACATCTCATTAATATTAG
>NC_051410.1:5969868-5969936 GCF_015228065.2 Penaeus monodon
GCCCGACGGTAAGTAGAGTAAATGCTTGTCATGTACAAGAGTGTGCACGTGACAAGGGCATTCATTGT
>NC_051410.1:5969965-5970813 GCF_015228065.2 Penaeus monodon
GCCACCCAACACATACGCACAGTCAAAAACATATCCAAGCGTATGAAATTTACCTCAAGTATATAAAAGAAAGACTCCCAATCATTTCTTATTGTTAAAAACAACATAAAATTTTCGTGTGTGTGTGTCCGTACGTGTCTGTGTTTACATGCTTGTATCTATTATGTACATCCCGTGTGACTACTGCTTATCTGTTTATTATTAGTGCTTCCTCGAGCCTCTCTCGTCCATTCCCCTCCCTCCCTCTAACTTTCTCCTCCCTTTTCCCTCCTTCCAACTCCCTCCCTCTCTCCTTCCAACTCCCTCCCTCCCTCCTTCCTTCCCTCTCCCTCCTCATCCCCCTCCTTCCACCTCCCTCCCCCTCCCCCTCCTTCCAACTCCCTCCCCCTCTCCCCTCCTTCCACCTCCCTCCCCCTCCCCCTCCTTCCACCTCCCTCCCCCTCCCCCCTCCTTCCAACTCCCTCCCCCTCCCCCCTCCTTCCACCTCCCTCCCCTCCCCCCTCCTTCCACCTCCCTCCCCCTCCCCCCCCTCCTTCCAACTCCCTCCCCCTCCCCCTCCTCCATCACCTCCCTCCCCCTCCCCCTCCTCCACCTCCCTCCCCCTCCCCCTCCTCCACACCTCCCTCCCCCTCCCCCCTCTTCCACCTCCCTCCCCCTCCCCCTCCTTCCACCTCCCTCCCCCTCCCCCCTCCTTCCAACTCCCTCCTCGACGACAGCTTGACAAACCCCTACATCGCCTCTCATATTAGCACCAGAGAAGTCTCTCATCGACATGACTTTTTTCATCTTCATCTGTGTTATTTATGTCATGTTAGTTTTTCCTTATACGTGAGCAGACTGGGACCCCA
>NC_051410.1:5971461-5971571 GCF_015228065.2 Penaeus monodon
GCATGAGGCCTGCTGCCCCTAGGCCGTCAGGTGCGGCGCCTCATCTCAGAGCGACAGGTAATCTCCTCCGGTGTATGTTTCCTCCGTTTTTAGGGGAGATCGGGATATTA
>NC_051410.1:5972377-5972479 GCF_015228065.2 Penaeus monodon
TCTGTTCTCTCATCTTACGGCATCCATTTTCAGGTAAAGTATTTATCTGATGCTGGATATTACAGATACATTTCTTAGTATTGGGTTTCTCCCCCCCCCCCC
>NC_051410.1:5972833-5972998 GCF_015228065.2 Penaeus monodon
TGCTCTGAATTTGTTTCTCTTTTGCTCTAATGGGAGGTCAAAACGAGAAAGGTAAAGGTTTCGATTTTTTTTTTTCTAAAAGTAATTCTTTTCTAGTGATCTGCTTGTTTGTGTGAGAGAGAGAGAGAGTCCGTGTGAAAACTGTGTGGGTGGGTGCATGTTGGC
>NC_051410.1:5973065-5973134 GCF_015228065.2 Penaeus monodon
CTTTGCTCATAATTATGAAAAGGAAGTGGTTTTTGTGTGTTTTTATATGTTATGACTGGCCTGAGCTTA
>NC_051410.1:5973171-5973239 GCF_015228065.2 Penaeus monodon
GGGTTTACATGGGTATGTATGAAATACACATCGTAAGTTTTAACGTGAATTTAAACTGTATTTTGACA
>NC_051410.1:5973590-5973693 GCF_015228065.2 Penaeus monodon
GTACGGCGGGCAATCCAGATCAAATAACAGTCTGTGTCAGTGACGGCAGGAGTTGTTGAGATCAATCATGGCCAGAAACGTTTTATGGAGAGAAACGTTTTTC
>NC_051410.1:5974201-5974270 GCF_015228065.2 Penaeus monodon
CGTCTTTAAAGCGCTAATGGATAGCGGGAAGTCTGTTCTCAGGCTCCTGCGCCTTTCATAAGAGTGTGA
>NC_051410.1:5974294-5975103 GCF_015228065.2 Penaeus monodon
TTGGCAAAAGGGGGATTGGATAATCACAAGGGTTTTGATTAAGCGCCCTCCCCCTCTTTCCTCTCGCCTCTCTCTCTCTCTCGCTCTCTCTCTTCTTTGTCCTCCCTTCTATTCCCTCTCATCTCTATTCTCATTCTTACTCTTTCTACTTCCTCAGTTTTGTTCCCTCTATCTTCTCCCTACTTCTCTTCTTACCCTTCGTTTATTCCCTCTTTGGTGATCCTCTTTCTTCTCCCATCTCTCCCTCTTCTATCTTTCCTCTCTCCCCCTCTCTTCCTATCTCTCCCTCTCCCCCTCTCTCTTTTATCTCTCCCTCTCCCCCTCTCTCTTTCTATCTCTCCCTCCCCCAATCTCTTCCTCTTTCTCCCTCTACCCTTCTCTCTTCCTATCTCTCCCTTTCCCCCTCTCTTTTCCTATCTCTCCCTTTTCCCCTATCTCTTCCTATCTCTCCCTCCCTCATTCTCTCTTCCTATCCCTCTCTCTCTCCCTCTCTCTTCCTATCCTCCTCTCTCCCTCTCTCTTCCTATCCTCTCTCTCTCCCTCTCTCTTCCTATCCTTCTCTCTCTCCCTCCCTCTTCCTATCCCTCTCTCTCTCCCTCTCTCTTCCTATCCTTCTCTCTCTCCCTCCCTCTTCCTATCTCTCCCCTCCCATCAGGCCTAACAAATCTGAGGTATATAAACAAATAAAATCAATACACAACGGCGAATAAAGATGGCGCATAGACTAACCCAAAAAAGACAAATGTAGGATCGAGAGCTACTCTGCTAGATTCAATTCTTAATTGGATTCCCTATAAATATTCGCCCAG
>NC_051410.1:5975641-5975903 GCF_015228065.2 Penaeus monodon
GCTCCGTTTCTCGCTGTCATACGTTATTAGTTTCTATCGTTTATCAACAATCAGTAAGATAACATCAGTGATTTTACATTAATCAGCATTCGTCTCTTTCACACAAAACAGTCTAGTCTCCTGCGTCGTTATTGTTATCAATACCATTATCTTGATTAGCTTTTGCAATAATCAATCCCTCTCCTCTGTAATGCTTTCTTTGGTTGCTATTATGTGCCTTTTCGCGATGAGCAAATTGCTTGGGCAGACCTCGAAATACAAG
>NC_051410.1:5975943-5976085 GCF_015228065.2 Penaeus monodon
TATATGTTTGGATTAGTTTCCCCCTCGGAATGTCCGTCAAGTGCTTCCATTTCCCCCTCCGAATGGCTGGAAAGAGTATGATTAATTTGTGTTTTAGAGTTATGCCTTTGTGTTTTTAGTGTTTTGCGTGCGTGCAGCGCGC
>NC_051410.1:5976217-5976502 GCF_015228065.2 Penaeus monodon
TTACTTACTCATTATTTATCCATTTATTTTGCTGATGTATCTATTGATATAGTAAAAATATCAACGATTAAATTCAAACACACCACTCCTAACCTGCCGTCCATAACAACACGAGTATCATTAATGAATGTGCAAATAAAAAATGACCACAATAGCACAGATTCTTAACCATTGCAAAAACGATCGACCAGTGAAACTCGTGATCAAAGTCCTCCCCGTAATTATAGCAAGCTGGGTCATTAGTCGAGGTAATTTACCTCCAGCCCTTAATCTATGGAAGAGCGA
>NC_051410.1:5976851-5976937 GCF_015228065.2 Penaeus monodon
GTTGGAGTACACGTAATTCGTCGAAAATTATTTTTACTCTCTGATGACTTCAGTTTATGTGCTTCATTAGGGTTTAGGAGTCGGTG
>NC_051410.1:5979433-5979751 GCF_015228065.2 Penaeus monodon
TACTTTTATTTTCAGAATTGGTGTATTACCTTTTGTATTTCCCTCAAAATAGAAAATGGATTTTTCTTTTTCATCAATCCATTTTCGTTCAATTTTGTGCTTTTTTTGGTTATATATCTTACCAAGAAAAGCTCTGACAACATTTACATTAATTTTGTCGATGCATTTTGAAAGGAAGTTATTCTATATTTTTATTTGACACCTTTTTTTTTTGGTACAGAAACTTTTGTATGTATGATATGTTAACTCAAGGTAAAACTGTGACATTTGATAGTGTCAATTCTAAAAGCTCCCGTGGTTTTGTGTGTTTTTTTTTCT
>NC_051410.1:5980140-5980428 GCF_015228065.2 Penaeus monodon
CTTAGATTTTATAGTACTTGGAAATCCCATCCAAAACTACATAATTAAAAAAAGAAAATTGGAAAGCAACATTGATTAATCATCTAACGATTTCATCAGTGATTCTCGCCGGCTTTACACTGATCAACAGGATATTGCAAAACATACGCCAGAGATTTTATTATCTGTAATGATCAGATTGACGCAAGTATATAAAAAAATTATAGTGATAAAAAAAATAAAAAAATAAATCTTATAGAAAGCGGAAATTAAAAGAAAGGGTTCATAGTTGATAAAAATGTAGACGGT
>NC_051410.1:5980681-5980874 GCF_015228065.2 Penaeus monodon
CTATTGATTGCACATCTCCCATTTACGTACCAGTGATAAACAATGGCAGACGCCCTCTGGGAATAAAATCAAAGGATATTTCGACGCCTGGAACATACCTGTGTTTGTGTTTGTGTTTAGGCC
Organism: Penaeus monodon; assembly: GCF_015228065.2. Classification (NCBI taxonomy): domain Eukaryota; kingdom Metazoa; phylum Arthropoda; class Malacostraca; order Decapoda; family Penaeidae; genus Penaeus; species Penaeus monodon. The sequence goes on from NC_051410.1 coordinate 5,980,805, forward strand.
TCAGCGCCAGAGAGCCTCGGCCATCAAACATCAAACATGGATCCGGTATAAAAAAAAAAAAATCCTACAG
>NC_051410.1:5980926-5981169 GCF_015228065.2 Penaeus monodon
CAAACGGGCCATTAAGCAATGGGTGAAAATTTCAAACAAGAAATTAAAAGAGGGTTGTTAATGGTCTCGTTTATGTAAGTCACACGTTTATTGTAGATATTATGATTTTTTTTTTATAATTTTGATGAGTTTTTGGAACTGTTATCATTATTTTTTTCTTCTTGTTTTATTTGTGATCGTAAATCCGTTATCATTTTTTATAGTATTACCGTTGACATCATAGATATAGTTCTTTCTGTTACT
>NC_051410.1:5981234-5981437 GCF_015228065.2 Penaeus monodon
TCTATTTTTTGTTTAGCACCCCGCCCCCTCCCCCTCCACCTCTTTTTGCATGTGAAAACTGCTCATTCGCTGTCAGTCACGTGTCAATCATATTACAAGTTAACATCCGGGAACTTTCTGGTCCGCTGTCACTCTCTTTGGCAATTTAAACTCGTGCTGCCCTTTGCAACTGTGGGGGCCGAGCGCTGCGAGGCTGCAACATC
>NC_051410.1:5982264-5982371 GCF_015228065.2 Penaeus monodon
GGGGTGTGTTCCGGTGTTTTTGTTCGTGAATGTTAGGTGGAATTGACTTACCTGTCCTGCCCACCACAGGTAATGTTGTTACACGAGATTGGATCCTGTTCTGCCCA
>NC_051410.1:5983703-5983867 GCF_015228065.2 Penaeus monodon
TAAAAGAAATAAAAACATCGCATCAAGAAATAAAAAAAGACATAACATTTTCGCCTGGAAGAGTGTGTCTCGCGAGTCACCCAGAGAATCGTAAGTGAGAAGTTATTGTGACCTGGGGAGAGGCAAGTCCAATCCAGGTCACCATTTTACACTCTCACCCCCGA
>NC_051410.1:5983948-5984421 GCF_015228065.2 Penaeus monodon
ATTACTAACTTTTCGTTCTCCCCCTTCTTTCTTTGCCACCCCTACCATCCTACCCCCAGGTCTACCTCCTTTGCCCCTTCGCCTCTCCCCCCCCTCCTAATCCCCTAATTAGAATAATTCTTTTATTCTAATCAGGTTCTTAGATATGTCGTGAAGCCCTTCGTTCTGAACAATTTGGGTTTTGGCTTGATAAAATGTGAAATTAGCATTATCATTATTTCTATTACACTCCCGTCCTCCACAACCCCCCTAGAAGATCAAGACGGTCAAAAGCCAGCACCCATGTCACGGGGTCATGTACAGTAAGGATCGGACTAAGGTGGGTATATTCTTGGTCGGATTTTAAGGACTGTTCGAGGTATGTTCGTCTTAGCCGACAAGGGGAGCTGTTTTGAAAGACTATTTCGCAAGATCTGATTTGATTTGGCAAGATGATAGGAAGGTGTAGCCTTTGGCGATAACCAGCAACAATG
>NC_051410.1:5984509-5985074 GCF_015228065.2 Penaeus monodon
GAAGATAATAAGCTAGTCAATCATAGCTTATAACATCACCCATGGACAAAAATATAATGTCCAAGGGTGAAGTAAACTTCGGAGGAGAAGGAGGAGTACCATGTACTTCTGAAACTTCCAAGATGAGTGTTCGGAGACCCCCTCTCTTAACACGCACTGCAGACAGATTGTAAGTCAGTAACAATATGTTGTACCAAACACTGGGTGCTGTTAGTGCGGTTGGGGGACCATCCGACGATGAAATAAAAACGATCAAGTGCAATGAGAGGCGAAACAGGGTCGAAAACAGAGCCACCTGTGCATAGAAGATAAGAAAACTCATATACGCCAATGCTGAGGACTTGTTTGTTCTCAGTTCACTGGCAAGACGGAATTAGGTCCGATGGCAACCGGGTAGCGTCACTCCAGTCTTCATATATTTTCCTCTGCTCTTGTCTCCTCCTGCACCTTTCCTTCTTCTCCCTTCTTCCCGCATTATTCCCCTCCCTTTCCTGCTTCTCTTAACACTTTTTCCATCTCCACTCCTCACTTTTTTTCTCTCCCCTCTCATCCCATCTTTCTCTTC
>NC_051410.1:5985703-5985785 GCF_015228065.2 Penaeus monodon
ACAAATCAACTGAACAGCCAACAAGCGATGCGTCACAAAAAAATATGTAATATTAAGGAAAACTTTTGAAGAACCAAATACG
>NC_051410.1:5985864-5986064 GCF_015228065.2 Penaeus monodon
GAGCAACCAAAAGTAGGAAGAGAAAGCAAGAGAAAGGACAAGAGAGACTGGATGCTGGTCAGCTCAGCGCCTTTGTTCAGCCTCTCATTGTTCAGCGAAGGAAGGAGTGAGTGTAGACGGCACGTGGTGACCCTCGCTCCCTCCCCCCTTCCTCCCCCCTACACACGAAGCTCTATCCCCCTCCTCCCCTACACTGGAAG
>NC_051410.1:5986133-5986305 GCF_015228065.2 Penaeus monodon
GACGACGCACCCTTTCCTCAGCCGTACCCTTCGCCTCTGTCTCCGGCCTTTCATCCTTTCGACTTTTTAGATCTCGGAATCCTGGTCTAATATGGTTTGTAATTTCTTTAGAGTATGAAGATAATACTTTTATGGACGGTATACGTACTGCATTTGTATGATTGGGTGCTAG
>NC_051410.1:5987536-5988059 GCF_015228065.2 Penaeus monodon
CATCTACCTACCTATCTGTCCGGAAAAGCGCTTTCTCCGTCGCCTCCTCGCGATACAAGCGAAGTCCATCGCACAAAACGGCCTCCCGGCACACTCGCAGTAAAGTACGAGATTTATGAGTCGCGACGAACATCTCCATTACACCGCTTTGTATCGAGATGGGGGGGGCATCTGGCCAGACTTTGTTGACTTGTGCACAGCGAAGAATTGCAACTCCTACGGATTGCTAGGGTAATTTCCGCTGATTTGTAGCGATGCGCTGAATTGTGGCGATGGTGATCTTTCTTTTCCTTTTTTTCGTAGTTTTGCGTAGCGGAAGAGCAGAATTTTTTTTTTTCCAAATAAGATCATGTATAGAAAACATGTTCGATACGTTCTATGGGTATTTCATTATGTTATAAGTCTCTCATTTTCTTTCTTTGTTCATTTAGGTATCACATTATTTTAAAATCTCGCCTGTAGCCATCCACATGAATTTAATCACAAAATACTGCCGCCTTTCCTCCGAGAAATGCATGCGTGC
>NC_051410.1:5988492-5988847 GCF_015228065.2 Penaeus monodon
CACTTAGACGTGTAAGATCTACATTTCGGGCAAAGGAGGAAAAGAAAGTGTTATACGAGAACAATTATAAATAACATGCATGTGAAAAGAAAAAAAATCTAGGCGATTCGAAAAAAAGAAGAAAAGACATTATGTGTAATATATATCACGTTATTACTGACTAGATTGAGAAGGAACGAGGGAGAAAGGATCTTATGTTCGTTAGGGGGAAAATGAAACTAAGTCATAAAGATGATAATGAAAAAGATAATAAATCTCGCTGCATATAGAACAGACAAAGAAATGCTGGCCGGTTTTATCCTACCGTCTCATTACATTTTCCCTTTAGAAGAAAAGCCTCTTGGCTGTATATTTA
>NC_051410.1:5989094-5989526 GCF_015228065.2 Penaeus monodon
AGTAGTTTGAATTCCTATAACCCAGTTAGAAAATATACATTACACCTACAAATTTACTCCCCCAACCACAAACATACAATACCATCCCTTTATCTGACCTAGATTCAGGAAACTACACTTCCCAGAAAACGATACACAAATACACACACGCAGCACCTACGTAGGAATCTCATTAGAATTATGTTATATCGTCATTAAACAGAGGAGTCCGTTCGTGGCAGGGTCGAGGGCGTGGCAGGGGAACACGGGTTTCCAGCACACGAGGCGGAAGGGGAGGGGATGCTGACAGAGGGGAAACGGTAAGGGGGTGACTAGAGGAAGCGAGGGGAAGGCTGTGTCGAGGGCAAAAGTACGGGAGGTAGACTGGGATACACATAAGAGAGCAAGCCTATGATTTTGATTCATATATATGTGTCTACCTGTTTGGTATCT
>NC_051410.1:5989601-5989705 GCF_015228065.2 Penaeus monodon
ATGAATTTATCTTTTATTTATCTTTGGGAAGTTATATGTTGGGATATCTAAAAGATAACAAGCTAGTGATTCATGTTCATATATACTGTCCATTTACCTGTAGG
>NC_051410.1:5989738-5989875 GCF_015228065.2 Penaeus monodon
GGTTTACCTTTTGCAACACGTTTAAAAACTCCGTATTTGATATTTACTTGGTTCGAAATATGTAAGGTAGAAAATTTTGAAAAAATTGGGAATAAACTAAATCAGAAAACATTTCTGAGGGTATTTTGATACTTTGA
>NC_051410.1:5989904-5990140 GCF_015228065.2 Penaeus monodon
ACTCTCGTTTTCTCTCTTGAGGTTATTAAGCTATTATTAATATCATTGATTCATTATTGAATTAAATGTGTATGTATGAGTTCGTTGTGTGTATAGACATCAAGGCAGATAAAGAAATGCAAAAGGAAAAGTAGGGGATAAAGCTGACGAAAAAGATTGAAACAAAAAAAAAAAATGAGAGAGAACGAAAAAGAAATAAGATAGTATCACCTTTTCTGCCCATATCCCCCCCCCCC
>NC_051410.1:5990884-5991021 GCF_015228065.2 Penaeus monodon
TTATTTTTTTCTTTGTTTTTCAGTTCACATTTTTCTAGTTTCATGCTCCGTTTTCTACAATTTTCACACTCAGGTTAAACTCGGATATTTTATATTATGTATCAGTTATATGTATCAGTTAATATGAATGTTGTAAA
>NC_051410.1:5991156-5991452 GCF_015228065.2 Penaeus monodon
CAGTTTGAATGTTTCTAGCCGGAAGTCCAGGCGCGGTATACGTATATGAATACTTTTTAAAATCAATGTATAATCTATAACCTTTTCCCATTCTACAGTCAAGGGCATATACAGGCATTCAGATCAGAAACTGCTTTTAATAAAATACTTTCTGGTCGTCTACGAGGAGAAGCAGGCAGATACTCTTATATACTAAATTATGAATGAAAATATATTCTTATGCTAACTCCACGATACGAGATTTCACACGCGACACAATGCATATAATGACACATATATATCAGACACAGAACATG
>NC_051410.1:5991527-5991759 GCF_015228065.2 Penaeus monodon
TAACAGATACAGGACATGTATCGTATTTCCTAATACCCATAGTGGATGTGATAATCAATCCTCAATCAACAGAAACAAGAATAATGGGTTGTAATTACTTAATTTAAATTTAGCTTGTTGACACGTGATCAGTGATACGTCTTTTTCTATTAGTAATATTTCTAGCTATATCTTCCTTGTGGCTTTTGTATGAATGGTTGCCTTTTACTTTTAATGTGATCATAAAATGGGG
>NC_051410.1:5992392-5992581 GCF_015228065.2 Penaeus monodon
CTCATTAAACTCCAGTTATATTATCCTTATCAGAGCAAAGTCGAGGGCGATAGGGGGGGGGGATGTTGGGGGGTGTTGGCAAATGGGAAACCGGGGGGGGGGGGGTGAGTAGATGAAGCGTGGGAAAGGGGGGGGGGGGTGCGGAAGAGATAGGATAGGATAGGCAGAAGAGAACAAGGTTATGATTTA
>NC_051410.1:5993077-5993588 GCF_015228065.2 Penaeus monodon
ATGGCATTTCCTAAACCGTGTCAATCCGATGTAAACAATAACCGCTGAGCGAATTGGCTACAACAAACTTCCACAAAGTAAGAAATTTACGACTTGAAACTAACCACCATCACCGTACTTTGTATCGAGATGGGTGGACATCTGGCTAGACTTTGTTGACTTGTTCAGGTAAAGAAATGTGCCTCGTACTGATTGCTGGGGGCTTTTCCGCTGATTTGTAGCGATGCGCTGAATTGTAGCGGCGTTTTGTTGTCGTTTTTTTGCGCTAGTTTGCATGACGGGAAGGTCGTACCGTCGTTTATTTCCAAGTTAAGTGTATGTTGTTGAAGATTTAGTAGGTAGTCCATCATTGCTTAGTTGTTGTTGTTTTTTGGTGGAAATGGATGAATATTTTGATGTTTTGCGAAGAAATAATGGAGGTATTAAGGTATTTAGAATGTGAAGGAAAATGTCAATATTAAGGATCTTAAACAAAACGAGAGAGAGCGAGAGATCAACTGGAAAAAGAGCA
>NC_051410.1:5994393-5994615 GCF_015228065.2 Penaeus monodon
ATATGTCTCTGTTAAGGCAACCTCTCAGTATATTTTCCGTCTGTGGATAGGCCTCGATTGCGTATTCAAAAACCAGTCCATTAGTTGGTCTTAATCTCCCTTCATTCTTGATAGAGTTAGATAAGTTGATTCTGTTAACTTCATTCTAAGATTTAATATCTCATATTAGACTTTCTCCAGGGTTTTTACCCCAAATTGCTTTGAATTTAGCTAATTTAGCTA
>NC_051410.1:5994662-5995746 GCF_015228065.2 Penaeus monodon
GCTTTGAGGTGTAGTTAAACAAACACACACATACCCATAATCACCAATGCTTGTGCGTGTCTGTGTATACTTTACCGCCATAACATTCTCATAAATATAATAATTCACATTCACATATTCATGTACGTGTGCGTGTTCATATGCATTCTACATCCATACCATTCTCCTAAATACAATACATTCACATTGAGTCGCATCTCATAATTCTCAATATATTGTGATATATATAATCCCCATCCTTTCACCGCTACAATGTATTTTCTCGGTATATCCCCTGGTAGAACACATTTCCGCCTCGTACTGTACTGATCCCAGCACACACCTGCCTCTGCCCCTTGCCGCTTCTCTTGCTTCCTCTGACCATAAATCTTCCCAAACCTCACCTGTGCCAACGCCCCCTCCCTTCCACGTCCCATGCTGAAGCCAGGGAATCCTCTGCCACGCCCTCGACCCTGCCAGGAAAGGGTTTGCGCTCACGATCATATAACACGATTTTAATGAGATTCCTAGCTACGTGTTGAATACCCGTGTGCGTGTATCACATCCGGGAATGTGGTGCGTAATCTCATTATTTGGGCTGTATGAGAGATATTATTGTTGGTGTGTGTTTGTGTGTGGGTTCTGAGGGGGGTATTAGATTTGTAAGTGTGATATAAGCTTGTACTCTCATTATACTGCTCATAGTAGCAAGAGAAGGTGTAAGAGAAGGGACTCTTGTTGTTAAGATTGTCTGGGACTCTCATTGTTAGGATTGTTAGAATTGTTAGGATTATTATTGCCTCTCTAATCCGTCTCTTTATCCGCAACGGTAACTAAAATCATTTGAAATACAACACGCACCATTTCAGATTGTGTAACATATAACCTCACCTTTTCATCAACACCTAAAAAAAAGATATATGCAACAGAAACCAATGCGTTTGAAAAGGTATGCCAAAAATGCTTAACTCTTGCTGAATTGAAAATTTCACTGAATCTCTGTGAGGTGATCTCAGTCAAGTCGCAATATTGTGTTCATTCATGGAGCGGAATCTGACATTTAGCAATTTTATCAGGTGTGCGTTGTCTCTCGCTTCCTGCATTT
>NC_051410.1:5995921-5996502 GCF_015228065.2 Penaeus monodon
CTTATGCCTTTAATCGTTCTTTTTCTACTGAGTTTAAACACTAGGATCCGTTCTACTGACATATTTGTGTTCTCATTAACATATACTAACATTGCAAAATACACAAATATGCATGATATATTTGCAAGCAGGAGGATAGTATACACATTTATATATATCGTGTGCCTTCCGTTAATGTACAAACTTTTCTCTAGAATTAGCAAGAGCATCCACGAGGTTCAAATTGGCCAAGTATTTATTTGCAAACTGTACACTTTCTACTGGTCCGTTGGGAGGATCATATAATTTCCTGAATTAAAAGCAAAATGAAGTAATTACTTATGTAAGAAAAAAGACAAAAATATTTCAGAATGAGCTTGAATTCATCCAAATTCAATACGCACTTGAACTCTGCAAATAAACGACGCACAACTTCCCTTCTTATATCTTGGAGCAGAAAAAGTTGCCAGATACCGCCAGCATCGCGATGTCGCCCTGTGCCGTTTTTTGCACATAATGCGGACCCATGTTGCACTCTTTGCAACATGGGTCCGCAACACGAGAAGGCTTAATTACGCATAATTATCCCTCATCAACTTGCC
>NC_051410.1:5998691-5998856 GCF_015228065.2 Penaeus monodon
TGGATAGACAGACAGATAGTCTTTTGTTCTTTAGTTGGCAAATAACATTACGTCATCTCGGTCTCTACGTCAACACACCTGCTGACGTTGTTTTGTAATGCTGGGTTGGATTTGCATGTGAAGTTATACAGTACTCTCTAGCTTTATTGCCCTCCAGATGGTAGA
>NC_051410.1:5998877-5998963 GCF_015228065.2 Penaeus monodon
ACGTATAATAACGCAGTACCTCATATCCTCCTGAATTATATGCTATTTTTCTCTATCTTTCTTCCTTTTTTGTTGCTAGTTCCATT
>NC_051410.1:5999122-5999587 GCF_015228065.2 Penaeus monodon
TTCCTTTTTTTCTGTTTCGTTTGCTGAAGGGAAAAAAATAATGAAAAGGATATAAATAAAGCATAAGCCACCAATAAATGCTAAAAAAAGAAGAAAAAAACAAGAGGAAAATGCCAGGACCTTGTTCTCCATTTCAAGTGTTGCCAGAAAAGGTCTCCGGGTTGCAATGCATTAATGAGATTCTAATGAGATATCCTCTTGGGATGCATGAGCGTTGGCAACACTTGCAGGGCTGCGGTTCCAACAATGCTTGATTTGTGAAGGAGATCGGAGGGACGAAGGAGGGAAGAACGTGCAACTAAGGAGGAAGGAGGATGGAGGAAGGAAGGGTGAAGGAGAAACGAAGGAGGAAGGAAAATAACGGAGCAAAGAAGGAATGAAGGAGGAAGGAAAAGGAAGAAAACGAAGGAGCGAAGGAGGAAAGGGTGAGGAATTATTCAGTACAGGTTGGTATTCCTGTACGTT
>NC_051410.1:5999756-6000106 GCF_015228065.2 Penaeus monodon
AAACGCACACCTGTGTGGTGATTTCGTGTGTTCGAGGTAGTTACATTGCCGGTACGACTTGAAGCTAAATATACAACGCATATAATCGAACACATAAATTATACATTACACAGTGAAGGAATTCATGTCTCTAATTCACACAAAAAAACACCAAATAATTCTTTGTGTTCGTTGTAGTATTTCACCTTACACGTAGTTACGTGAGAGAAAGCATACAGGTGGGTTCGTAAATCATAATAATTATTTCCTCTAGAAGCATATAATTCCATAAGGGGTCATGAAAGTGCGTAAGATTAAAGGAATCAAGGTGATAATCCAACTAATTTTCCTTCTTTTATATTAAGTAAAAA
>NC_051410.1:6000132-6000399 GCF_015228065.2 Penaeus monodon
GAGGAATGTGTGAAGATTAAGATATTACATTTATTAAGTTAGATCAAAATAGAGTAACATGATAAAAAGTAAACAGAAAGCATCGTAATATATGATGAAACCCTGTCTTAAATATCTGTTTCTTATGGTTATTTGTCGCTATACCTTGAGAGAAGGGTAGGGGGGGGGGCGAAAACAAGGAGGTTTCCTTTTGATTTACGAAAAGCGGTGTCTATGTACGTGGTTGAGGTTTCCAAACGCAGAAGTACATAAACGCACACGGTACGA
>NC_051410.1:6000845-6000917 GCF_015228065.2 Penaeus monodon
GCAAGCTACATAGTTCTATAGTAAATATATTTTTCTTGCCCTTGATTAATCTACTTGGAAAATGTTCTCATA
>NC_051410.1:6000993-6001709 GCF_015228065.2 Penaeus monodon
CATTTTCGCTGAGGAAAACAAGCCAACGACCAAATCCCTCGTCTCCCTATTGCCAAAAATGTCCCAAGAAAGAAAAGGCGAGAAAAAAACGCAAGTCACTCCTGTACAATGAAGCGAAGGCTCCTCGAGAATCTGAGCGCACGCGAAACCTCCTCGGCAGAAATCGAGGCGTTGGCGATTTTAAAACACACTGGAATGTTTTCGCCGCTGAATTAGAGGGAGCCTAACGCTCCGCTGATCAAAGTATACTGATTGCTAGACTGATGCAAGACCTGACTGAGGAGACTGTTGCAAGATAAAAAGCATGCAACACGGGTCTATAACTAACTGTAAGGACGTCAAGATTGCATTCATAAACGATAAGACTCTGCAAATGCAATATTGAATGATATTCTGCATTCAATATTGCAAGCTATTTCTAGCATTGTTCAACAGCCTACAAAAGTGCACGTGCATACCTGCTTTTGTTTGCGAATATAAGTTTAATGACTAGTAAATAACTGCAGGTAGTATTCAGCCATTCTGTTGAAAAGCGAAGCACAATGGAACAAAACAATGCAAAAATTCTTGCATAAAACATATGTACATGTCCCATACATTTAACATGAGCACAAACGCACACGAAACACATCCACCAAAATTGACATAAAGATCCAAGAAGACCCGGATTTACATTTACATTTTTTCATGAAAAAATTGTAGGTTTTGTGATGAAC
>NC_051410.1:6002468-6002734 GCF_015228065.2 Penaeus monodon
TCATGATTCCTAGTGAAATAGAAAACACAATAAAACGGCAAAGTTCAACTGTGCAATAGAAATACATTTACCTACATCGTTTTATTGCAATAATTGTGTTTGAAGTATACAAAATCTAAATTTAAAAAGGTTACAAAATCCACGTAGAATAGCAAATTAGAATGTTAAAAAACACAAATAAAACATGCAGCAAACAAACAGGCAAATAAAACAAAGTCAAGGCATACGTGGAGTCAACTTACACATAAAATTGAAAACTAAAATTG
>NC_051410.1:6004024-6004916 GCF_015228065.2 Penaeus monodon
ACTGTTCAGATTTAGACGAAAAGTTGAAACGTAAGCTTTGTTCTTAATATTACTGTAATTTGCAAGTGGAACGAAACAGTTCAGTGGACTAGACTTTTCTTTTTTTCTGTCTAGATATTCAACTCATATCAACTCATATTTTCAAAAAATATTTTCATGTACAAAAAATTCAAGTCTCGTCAAAGTTTCGCGGAAATAATGTGGTTTATGGCTTTGAATTTATCCACAAGGAATTCAGAATTCCTTTAGATTCCTTTACAAAAATAAAGTTTTTGCTATGCCACACGCATTCACATCTAAAATAAATCCTTTTTTCAAAAACACAGGACGCTCACAAGGCTGATTTAAGTAACGAACTAACCTAGTTTGCCTAGTTAAACATGGCACTTAAACATGGCACTTAAACATGGCACTTCAACATGGCACTCGCTGATACTCGCCATTTAACTCTGAACTTGTTGGCTCTGATAATGTGCTCGCATATCCTTGCCCAAAACTCTGGCGAAATGTGGCACCGACAGCTGATGTTTTTCTTTCTTTTTTCAGATATATATTGTATGTCCCTGTATGTCCGAATTTTTCACAGGCGAAAGAGGGCAGCCACTCAAAAAAAAAAAAAAATTAACATAAAATTATATGTAGGCTAACGCTACGCCATTTTTTTTTTTTTTCTTCATTCAAGTGTGTTGTACAGGACATCAACGTTACTGGAGCAACGCTAGATCTATAGATAAATCAGCTAAATCCAATGTACGAGAAAGACAAAAGAATAATAATATTTTATATCAGGATAGTAACCAAAGTGCTGGCTGGTAACATTTGTATGAACTTTCCTCATTTTCATCATTAAGAATTTACCCTTGATTATTTCAGCTGAGCTCTCTCCCTTGGA
>NC_051410.1:6005032-6005127 GCF_015228065.2 Penaeus monodon
AGGTTCCTTTGTGTGTTACCTTTACTTCTATAAATTCATTTCAAATTTCATTAAATGCATCTCGTGATCAAAGCGATACATGACGATGTATCTAT
>NC_051410.1:6006054-6006333 GCF_015228065.2 Penaeus monodon
CTCGTTGATTTATTCATTTTTTATTGTTGGTGATGAGTATTTCATGGTACCTCTATCCACGTATTATTCAGTTGTTCAACAGAGGAAGAAAATTGAATAACTTATAAGACATTGGCAAAAGCTGTGTAGTGTATACGAACACAGAATGTAGTTGGCCACTTTGTACAAAAAACAGAAGGACAATCTCGCACAATAGCAAAATTAAAACAGGAAATCCTGTTCGGCTGATGAGGAAAAAAATGATGCCTTTTGTGCGTGTGAGAGGGAGAGGCAACACAG
>NC_051410.1:6006497-6007212 GCF_015228065.2 Penaeus monodon
CAGAAAGGAGATTATGAAATCATATACCGGCACTAATCATCATCTTAACACACTCGTATTCGAATAATAACGAAACCAGTGGACTTCTCAAAGGCCTGTGCCCTGTTATAAGGCAATATAAAGCGCTATGATGTTTTATTCATGTAAACTTCCCCAAACAACGTCCTTATATATTTTTCTTAAGGTCTTACAGGTAATGTCAATGAGCTTTTGGCCTCCAGTATATTATATATGTTTATATATGTTAATATGTTGATATGTTAGACTTCAGAGATGTCAGAATTTTGAAGTGTTAATGTTTGGCTTCAATATGTTAATATATAGATATATTAGACGTTAGATATATTAGACTTTTGAGGTGTGACTTTTGATATGCTAGACTTTAAAATGTTAATATATTTATATGTTCTATTTCAGAGATGTTAGACCCCACCATGATAGAAGATATGCTTATGTTACCTTGCATTAACAATTAATGTTAAACAGCAACACCCGTATTGTATATGGACTTACATAATTAATCTTTCGGATTAGCATGATCCTGGGTACAACTCGTAGTGTAATTTGTCATTGACAAGCAGAGTGCAACCATATTATGGCCGTGACATTTATTACATTTAGAGATATATCAATTTTACATTCCTCTGAACCCAATGAATATATGGGTATATATAAAACCAGTCTACATACTCATAAACACACTGACAGACATACA
>NC_051410.1:6008667-6008838 GCF_015228065.2 Penaeus monodon
CTCCCTCCTTCCTTCGCTGCCCCTTTTCCAGCCTCCACGGACCCAAAGCATCCGCGGGAGAAGCCTTGCGGATGCTGCTGTATCCCGTGAGATGAAATCTGTCCATTCGCGCGCTCGCCGTCGGGGAGATGCGGCGAAGAGAGAGAAAAAAAGGATAGATATTGCCTTGTT
>NC_051410.1:6009045-6009139 GCF_015228065.2 Penaeus monodon
TGTCATTGCTGAGAGAGGAAGTGGGGGGGGGGCGGTCTAAGTTCATGGTTCATGCAGTGAATGTATCCCCTTAGAGTGAACTTCTTTGGATGAG
>NC_051410.1:6009199-6010205 GCF_015228065.2 Penaeus monodon
AAGGAAAACCAAGAAAGGGAGACGAAAGGAGAAAGAAAGAAGAAATTAGAAGTAAAGAAATCTTTTTATCTTTTTCTTGATTTTTCCCCTTTCGCTCCTTCACTTTACCTCTTGCATTACCGAAGAAATGATATCCTTGCCAACTCGTTCCACAATGGCGCTTTTCCTAAATAAAGGGTCATAAATACGTACTTTCTTATCTTTTCGGAATTCTCAGTCATTAGCAGGTGATTTTAGCTTCCAGAGGTATTGTTTTCATTCCTTCTTATCTAACAAAAGATGCAGAGCAGCCTTTGAGATTATTCACGTTGCAAACATCCAAGTAAAGTATTTTAGTCCCGTAGCCCCTGGGACTCTCGCGGACACCCAGATTTAAGTGTAACATTTACAAAATATTAATGTTCAACTCATGCTCATTAGCGAGAGTGCCACGACAATTAGCGCAAGGGCGAAAATTTCTGAAAATGAAATGTGATGACCGCCCTTAATTACTCGGCTTTGTTCGACTTTTTTATTTTCTCTCCTTTTTCTTCCTCCGCCGTTGAAATCTTCCCGCCAAAAAGTTTCCCGCCAAAAGTTACTTTCCGTGTTAACGGGATTGCGTCCATTTTTATACTAATTGGATGAATGTCTGATTATTTAACGTTTAAAAATTCTCGTGGAGCATTTCTGGTTCTAAGGCAAGGAACAGTGGAAAGGAAGTAAAAAACAGATATACACAAGAGCAGCCGAAAAGACTTCTCAACTGTGCTATAAAAGTTTTAATAAGCTCGTTTCTCGCTAGTCTCAAAGGGAAGTTCTATACAGACTCTTGATGGCTTAGCTTTTTACTGATGTAAATACATGCGCATCTGTTATTGCTTATGTTCTTCCACCGTTTTCTTGCTTTCTCTTTTTTGTCTGACTCTTTCGCCCAATTTGCCCAATTCCTTTCAGCCTTTCTTGTTATCCCTCTATTGTTATCTACTCTCTTCGTCTTTATTTCGTACCGTCACGCGAAAACTGA
>NC_051410.1:6011517-6011666 GCF_015228065.2 Penaeus monodon
ATCCTTTCCATTCTCGTAGACGAAATTGAAATTCTTCGACGGTCTCGCGTCAGAGATAACGTAAGGAAGACAAAATGACGCATGAGATGACTTTTAAGTGAAGAGAGATTTGAAAAGTTTCGAAAGTGTCAAGACTGCGGAGTTTTCCC
>NC_051410.1:6011706-6011772 GCF_015228065.2 Penaeus monodon
ACTGATTCAGGACTCGCTGTACCCTGATGCTGGGCTGAGATAAGATGTATATATTGGTTGAATGAG
>NC_051410.1:6011918-6012098 GCF_015228065.2 Penaeus monodon
TGCGGTGGGTTTTAATTCTCTTAGGGAATTAGTTATGGCTTTTGGATTATATTACGAATCGTTGTATAGGATTAGCATGACTAATTCTCATTGTTAGATTAAGGTACATAATTTCCCTTCTATAAGGTGATTTTATTAACTTGAGAATTATTTCGTCATGTAGAATGTTCCTCTAAAACA
>NC_051410.1:6012342-6012558 GCF_015228065.2 Penaeus monodon
ACGGAGAATGCATCTATTTCAAAAATAAAAACACTTTACCTCCCCCCCCCCCCCAAAAAAAAAATAAATAAATAACACTAACTTTATGATAAACTACAATTTGATGCCTACATTCTATCAAGTCATACATGCATATTACGTACAAAATGGACAAAATATTTGTTTTTTTCTCTCTCTCATTAGTGTATATATTTATACACACACATACGTGTGTGC
>NC_051410.1:6013013-6013198 GCF_015228065.2 Penaeus monodon
TATGCATTCTGATTACCAGCGAACGCACATACGCACTAAGCATATTTGAAAAGTGAACGGGAGAAGCAGCGCTAAATAGCCTTTATACATCGACCATACAGCATTTACATTTGCTCACTGAAAGGTTTTGGAAATAGTAACATCACCACGTTCTCGTCCTGATCACTTTCCATACAAGGGACAGT
>NC_051410.1:6013469-6013619 GCF_015228065.2 Penaeus monodon
CTAAGCATATTTGAAAAGTGAACGGGAGAAGCAGCGCTAAATAGCCTTTATACATCGACCATACAGCATTTACATTTGCTCACTGAAAGGTTTTGGAAATAGTAACATCACCACGTTCTCGTCCTGATCACTTTCCATACAAGGGACAGT
>NC_051410.1:6013882-6014032 GCF_015228065.2 Penaeus monodon
CTAAGCATATTTGAAAAGTGAACGGGAGAAGCAGCGCTAAATAGCCTTTATACATCGACCATACAGCATTTACATTTGCTCACTGAAAGGTTTTGGAAATAGTAACATCACCACGTTCTCGTCCTGATCACTTTCCATACAAGGGACAGT
>NC_051410.1:6014299-6014372 GCF_015228065.2 Penaeus monodon
GAAAGAGTAGAAATTCATGTTCAAAAAATGTCTGGAAGAAATCACTCCCGAAACCCGAGGAAAAATCCAATCT
>NC_051410.1:6014652-6014796 GCF_015228065.2 Penaeus monodon
AAAACCCTGTCAGCAATAAATCTAATAAGGCAGATTAAAGGCAAATTGGAAACTCTCACCGCGATGACGGACGGTGTTGCCATCAGTGGATCTGAGGTGACACACCTAGGCACTCACCAGGCACTTGGAGGCTGATGTTGCCAT
>NC_051410.1:6015797-6016417 GCF_015228065.2 Penaeus monodon
CATGTCATATCCTAAATTCCTCACACCTTTCACCCAGACATTTTCTCGTTCATACTAACACCCTCACGACCCCCCACGGTGTAAGTGCGAATTCATGCATGCAAGAACGTATGCTTGCATAACCTGCCTATAAACATTACGACCAAAAGGGGCGATAAAAGTTGCAATGGCACTTCCATCAAGAAAATAAAACCAGCCATTGCCAAGAAATGTCTTAGAAAGCAGAAGAACGTTTTGGCAGATTCCCGTGAAGGCGACAAAACGTTTCAGAAAATCTTCATAAACGTTTCAGAACTATCAATAAGAGTATTAGAGGCGAAACCAACCAAAGGTAAAAGTGACATGAGATCTTCACAAAAGAAAGGGAAAAGGTTCTTATTCTTCCAAGATATATTTCACAATTCCAGAATCAAACTAATTAAAAAAATAAAGATGATGAAAAATGAAGTTATTCTCTTTTCAGATGAACAAGCGAGCACATGAAGCAAACGTGCTTTATAACTTTCTTCAGACTTTACAGGCTGAGGAATCTCCAGGCTCACATATACTCTGTCTGGCACTTACACTGTTATTGCGACGAACTGCCTCGTGTGTGAATGTTGATTCTCGTATTGCAATAA
>NC_051410.1:6016579-6017158 GCF_015228065.2 Penaeus monodon
ACAATACAGCCATTAATGATGCACTAATAGCATATAAAATAATCAAGAAAGGACTAAGGACAGCCAAATATAGAATGATGTATTTATAAAAATGCTAATTAGTACGCCATAACCTGTTTTTGGATCACCATGATAAACCAGAAAGGTTTATATAGGGAATAATCTGATAGACCGTTAGTGACTGGGTGTAATCCAGATGTTAGCATTTATCAGAGAGCGACAAAGGACTTAATCTAAATATACCCATGATTACAAAAACCCCTAATCACGATTTCATTACCCATCGACCATTGTCTATTTGGAGAATGATCAATCTGTAATTATATCACAGAACGTAACTTTGCAATGTGATTATAATATTGCAACAGGAGTGGTCAAGCAAAGAGGCAAAGATAACAATAAGCTAGTTATTATTAAAGAAAACAAAATATTTATTATGCTGGAAGTAATAAACCGACAGAGACAGACAAACTCACACGGAATTAGCTGTTTATACTATGGAAATCACTTTTATCAGTTGAATTTGATATGATAATCAATTAAACGTTGAGATGGATTTTTGCAGCTAAGATTTTTTAG
>NC_051410.1:6017208-6017807 GCF_015228065.2 Penaeus monodon
AACAGAGAGAACACATTAAAGTTTTCATAGCAGCAGATAACTTCTCTTTATATGAAAGAGCCCAGAAATAGACTCCACAGAAACTCACCAAGCGAGGGAGAAATTTTGCAAAGTTTGGATCAAAGGATTAGAGTACAAGCTCACCTTTTATCTCTACATGCCAGAAACACAAGGCAAAAAGTTGATATCCAAACTCCTCGTACGATTAAATTATCAACAGATATACACAATAAACCTTTTACCCCCCCCCCTCCCCTGCCTGCCCTCATCCCCTTACCCCCTTTGCTCTCTTAACTGGTACAATAGAAGGCACCGCTGTATCACAATTGACACGATTCACGCTCCAGTTAGTATGTTAAAGCATTAGGCAGATGATGCAATGCAAATTCTCTGATGACACAACACAACGCAGCAGCGGATTTTGAGAAAATTTAATCAAACGTGAATTAAATCCTTTTCTAGTGTCAAGAGTCACAGTAATGAACCGGGATATAGAATTTTGTGAGTGGATAAGGATAAAACTTACATACAATTCAAGGATTGATAACCAATAAAATGCACACGTAGCAACTAGAATTGCAGTTCCTTTCTGTTGATTC
>NC_051410.1:6018895-6019121 GCF_015228065.2 Penaeus monodon
CAAAACCTAACTCTTAGGAAATTTTAAAAGAACGTAAAAAAATATCATAAATGGCATTTCTTCAAATAAATACTTACAAGACATTTATTCTGGTTCAAATACGAAAGACACATAAAAATGAAAATAGATGCTTTGACACTAAAAAAAGAATCTCTCTGGAAATGCCCCTTGAAGGGTGAATGAAGAGAGACTGAAAGAGTAAAGTCGATTATGTATATACACACAC
>NC_051410.1:6019490-6019788 GCF_015228065.2 Penaeus monodon
TTACCTGTCTATCCTTTCCTTCAATTATTTAGCTGCATATATACACACATTTATATGCATCTAAACATACTGACAGATAGATAGATAGATGTATCTTGAGAGAGAAGGATATATTTTCGTGTCTTTCTCTTTCTCTTTCTCTCTTCCCTCCTTCTGAAAAGACATATGTCGTCATATATCATTGGCCGGGGAGTGAGGAGAGGGGGGGGCGAAGTAAGGGGTGGGGGAGGGGGGATGATACATGGCAGACAACAACATAATGAAAATTCAGTAACGATTTTAGGGCATAGAACGCTAG
>NC_051410.1:6019833-6019939 GCF_015228065.2 Penaeus monodon
CTTTGAGGTGAATCTTATTTTTCGTTTTAGTTTTTTTTCCTCCCTTTTCTGATTTATATTCGTTTAGTTAGACGTTGGTGCATTATCTCATTTTCCCGCTTACGAA
>NC_051410.1:6019969-6020471 GCF_015228065.2 Penaeus monodon
TGGAATATTTCTTTGCAAATTTTAATAAAAAATGAAAAATATCCACATCCTTATTAAAATTAGTCTAATATCTGTTTCTCTCTAAACTATGAATTTAGAGAGAATAAGAACATTTTTTTTTTCTCTACTTTTTTCAAGTATTCATGTATGTATGTCTTTCCAATTAAAATTTTCTTGTCTCTGTTCTATGTCAACCCGTTTACCTTTAATATATCAATTCGTTATCTATACTTTCGTTGTATTTCTTTAACCTTTTTCCACAGTGTCATCTAACCAAAAACCACAAATAATCCTTTCTGGAAAAAAAACACAGAAATTTCGCTTCATTTTTTCACTTCTTACCAGCACGCCATGTTAACAGTGACAAGTCCGCTCACAGCAGAATGAAAGGAGGTTATCGGGGGGAGCTGTGTTGCCCTAATGCAATCAACTGTGATAGCGGAAGCGTGGAGCTCGAATAATAACGGGAGTCTGTCTTATATTCAGTACATTAAGAAAGCAG
>NC_051410.1:6021189-6021686 GCF_015228065.2 Penaeus monodon
GAATAACACATAACATTTATAATGTTCTGTTACAAACTTACATCTACTTAAACCAACTTACATTTCATAAAACGAAGATACGTAACAACATGATGGATTTTACATATTGCGTTTGTATCTCTGCTACAAATTTTCAACACGTGGAAAAAAAAGCAACATTTGCCAAATTGAAATTCCAGCAACATTTTCATTTGCTATGCCTCAGCATTACTAAAAATAAGTGTAACTCGACATAAGATACGCAGGAAAATTAATTTGCTAATTTGACCTTTACGTCATATCCTACGTATGTATGACTAGTGTGTAATTTTGGGCGTGTGGCCTGCATAAACCATTCATCAAATGTGCTTAAGCTAATGTTTTCTTATTCATCTATGATCTTTAAATGCAAAATGCAGATTCAGTGGCGCAGGTTACAACACAAGCAGCTTGTGTGAGCAACCTACTGAATAAAATATATTTCGCTGAGTAAGAATTTTAGACTTTGGGGATAAGTG
>NC_051410.1:6022016-6022285 GCF_015228065.2 Penaeus monodon
ATAAAAAGAGGGATTGGAAAATAGTTATTTGAATGAACGGATAGATTAATGCATTTATGTGAATTGGCTTCTTCCTTACACGATAAAGTTCGATATTTTTTTGCGCTTTTACGATGTTAATCCAACGGAGAAATTTGTCAACGTCACTTCTGAAAAGCATTTTTTCGAACTAGGCAATGTTAATTTAGACAGTAAATGCGTGGTCCGGTGCAGATATTATGAAATATTTTATGTTGATATTTTGGAGAGTTGCACGAAAGGAGTTTTAA
>NC_051410.1:6022344-6022703 GCF_015228065.2 Penaeus monodon
TCATTACAATGATTTTATCTATGTAGTATGATATATTCTAACAATGCCTATGCAGAAAAGCACACTTAAATCATTAATACATAGATCTCACCAACCAATCCATGATAACGGATAGCAACCACTGGCACCGGAGTATACGTATCACAGAAACTTTTCCATCCTATTTTTCGCCTGCTATACTGTATATAGAAAAAATATATATTCTAGTGCGACATGTGAAATATGAATAACGCGAAAAATGAATATTTCAGTACGTGTGTCTCCTCCTGTGTATGTGATCCCTGTGCGCCTTACACACATATAAAACGGAGGCCTCGGTTTGGTATCTCGTGGTGCAAGTTCCATTTTCTATACTTCTT
>NC_051410.1:6023565-6024012 GCF_015228065.2 Penaeus monodon
AATATTTGTCAGAGTCACCAATAGAGACAGAACTTCGGTTACCGACTATTTTAACAATAACGAATGAATAAATGGAGCCGCGCATCTACTACCCTAACAAATGATAATATTTGAAAGCAGTACACTTCCCTTTCACATACAATGACTGTTGAATATAATCCAACAACAATACATCAGGTACAGTATAATTGCAACATACGGTAGGTACAGAACAAGCTCATAAAAGGTTCATACACTACATATACTGTAAATGGAGAGGCACTCAAAAAAGAATGCACGCTACTCTTTTTTTACGCACCAGATTCACACATATTATCCGCTTGAACGCTTCAGTAACGTAAACAGAGTGCACACGGAATGAAAAAGCTCCCACACGAACAAGAGCAAACACACACACATTACATTTCTGCTGTGAGAACACGAAAACGCTTGATAATTCATTTGTAG
>NC_051410.1:6024069-6024569 GCF_015228065.2 Penaeus monodon
CCTAGTTCCCCCACTGTTTGTTAAGGCCTTTTTATTCGCATGTTTGCCAAACAAGTTTATAGCATTACTGACAGAGGTGTAATTAGTTAGAACGTGGGTTGTAGACCACGGTAATTAACATTATTACTTCCAATTTCAAAATTAAGTACACACAGTGTTGCAAGTTGTAATATTCTTTCAAACACAATAGCGTGATAATGAAAAGTTGAACTTCTTTGTTTATGAGAAATCGGGCATACACTAGTTATCTCACAACTTAGTGATACTGTTTTGATCCTTTTACATTGAACAGCAATGAAAATTCAGTATTTTCCCCTAAGACCACAAAGAGTGCCTCCAGTCCGGCTTGAGATACGAAGAATGTGAAGATAAATATGTAAATATGCAAATGCAAATCCATGACTTTCTGTTATGTTTCATGCATGCACCGTTCATGTGCACCTGCAAGCATGTAAAATGTACGTTTTAGGATGTTTCATGTGCGAGTTTTACTCAGTTCG
>NC_051410.1:6024813-6025349 GCF_015228065.2 Penaeus monodon
TTTTAGCAATGCTTGAATACCTACGGCACCCGAGTCGGGCAGCCAAATATGCACACACGAGATGGGTGTCCCTTGTGTGTTGTTTAGGGGTCTGCATAGCAGCAGGAATGAACTGTGACACAAAGCCAGTTTTGTTGAACATTGTTTTGGACAGTTTTTGCATATATTTAGTATAAGATCAAATCGTTATAGCCAAGCTATAATTCTGCTGTTTTGAAATTTCCAATCCAACTTTTCTTATAAAGAATCATAGTATTTGTATTATGCATTCAAATATTGCATGTTCTGGCTGTATGGTAATGGCTGTCGTGTTAATGTAATATCAGTGGAACCCAAATCCGTTGTTAGGTTATATCTTGTGTGTCTCAGCTCAGTAGAAGTAATACTTCCATCTTCAGTCAACATTTAGCTGTTGAAAACGTTACTTCATGGTACTATTGGGATGAAAAAGTGCTGAATCGTCCGAGTCCCTTGGCAAAGAGCAAGCACTGAAGTTAAAAGCATTTTTCCAATTACAATTTAACTTACGTGATGAA